>NW_017728918.1:83397315-83475574 GCF_001723895.1 Crocodylus porosus
GAGGAGAGAGGGGAATCAGATCCCCAGCTCCTGCCAATCCCTCTACTGTCCAATACTACCACGCAGAGCCCAAGGATGACCCTCCCCCAGGTCTGCTGCCAGTCTAGGGCTGTTCCACCCTGGCTCAAACTGCTATCCTGGGTGAATGTGCAGACACTGCACCTGGGACCAGTTGACTCCAGCTCAAAGAGCTCTGGAGTTCCATTGCATTAATAGCATGTGTAGATGCATGCAATATGCTCCAAAACATATTTTTTTAGAGTTTTGAGTTAAGACTTGAATTTATTTCTCTCATTCGGTAGTAAGAAACATTATTTCCAAGTAACTGAACTGGTTCTAGATGCTTTTATTAAAATGATATAAAAGGGAAAATGAAACAGCCAGTAGAAGAATACAGGTACATAGTACCTTTGATGAGATCCTGATATTTGCTTTTGTCACATTGACTCTAACTGGGCTACTATGTCATGCTGTATCTATAATGTTTGTCACATTATAATGAAAACACATTTCAAAGGAATTTCTATGCAATGGGATTAGATTTGCATTTTAGGAAGCAACCCTTGAAAGCCCACTATGAAATCTATCCACTGCCTTTACAATCACTAATAAAATGCCACGGATTCTAAAATTTCAGAATAGGATTTGATGCTGCTATTCCCTCTGATTCTAAATGAAACAGAGAAAACAATACCAAAGTACTAAGGTTGAGATGTAAGGAAAAAACAATTTATTTTAAGATCAGATACCTGCTGCTTCCAATTTAGATATTGGATAAACTATCTGAAATGAAAGCAGCAGACTGAAATTGAGTGTTTTTCTAACCTCCTCTAATTAGAATAAGGTAGTTCAGTGCATCTTTAACCAGAAATGCATCCTCCTCTTTGACTGACCAGGGTGACCTGCAAAACAGAAGGTGTGAATGTTGTCAAAGAATATCGCAGTCAGCAGACAAGAAATGAAAGCTTTGAAGAAACTGCGAACACCCTCTGGGGAAGAAATTAGACTTGTGAACTTTGGAAAAAAGGCACGCAAACAGTTTAAACAGGAGCTGAAGACAGAGGTCAACAGGGATGTTTCCAACTGGAAATCACCTGCTGGGGAAGAAATTAGTTTTGAACACCTAACACATAATCAGCAGAGTGAATGGGAAAGGCTCTGAGTTATTCATCTTTGTTAATCTGTTCATCTGATTTTCCTTTTCAACCAAGCCACATCACTGCAAAAATACAATATTTAGTAACATGGGATAAACCACAGTCTAAAAATTATGTAAGTCTGGGTTCACAGAAGACCACATAACTATAAAAATTACCTGAATGGCTCTTCTGACGCTTAGATGATCAATGAAGGACTCAGCCCTTCAGAGATAATTGTTATGTAAAAGAGAGAAGAAGGCATAAACAGAAGGTGAGAGATGTGGCTAAGTAGCACACCTAGAGCCCAAGTGTGTTACTTCCTGGGCATGGTACTTTGAACCATCAATGCCAACCATGAATGAAAGCTGTTGGGCCTATTGCATTTTCTTGAGCTCAGTCCTGTTGGTATGTGTTAGGCATGCTCTGAGTATGCCTTCCAGATCTGACTTAGGTTCTACCCCATCTAGATTGTGGATCCAACAGGCTTAAGTGGGAGCTAGACACCTAGCTTCCCATATAGAGCAAGTTCTGGGCATGTAAAATAACAGAAATGCAGGTGCCTAGGGGACTTTCCAGGTAACAACAGAGGTGCCCCCATGGTCAGGTGGGCACTGAGCAAGTTTTTAAAATTATTTTTCCTGGGGTCGCAATTTTGGTCTAGGTTCCAAAAGTCTGCCTAACTCTTCTTTTAGATATGTAACTAATTTTTTTGTATCTGGCCTTTAATCTACCCTCTCCCTCAGTTCTCCTGGTAAGCAATAGAAATTATAGTGTCCTATTAAGAGGATAAAAATACATGTCTTTGGTAGGACAGGAAGTAGGACCATATAAAGGTCTATACTGATAGATTTGTACAACAGTCATTCATAAACATGACTGGCTATTACACTGATGTATTGTCATTGATGTTAATCAGGCTGTCCAATGAATAAATTTATTAATGTATCTAACATTTAGCTGGGATATAGACTGGGATGTTCCTGCCTTTCAAAGGCGGTTAAACTAGATGATGTCCTGAAGTCCCTTCCAGCTCTGTTTTTCTCTGTTTCTGTATGTGTTAGGCCCTAACTAGACTCAAGTTAAAACATTTCAATTATGTGTAATTTAAAATATATTAAAAGCCTCATTTTAATATATTTTCAGTAATCAGGTGCTTGGTCAGTTTACCTTTCAGGGAGAAGGAAGTACTTCACTAAGTGGGGAAAAAGTTATGTTGACCCTGCATGATAAATTTACATGAAAAAAAAGATTTATCCAAAAAGGTTCCAGAAACGCATTATTATAATATTAACATCAGTCCAGTGTAGACATATCTAAACTAGCTTTAAATGAGCTAGCTGAGGTACCATTAGTAGTCTAACCACAGCAGAACAGACCTTTTGTAAGCTGAAAAACCTGTTGGAGTAAACCCTTGGGTGCTTAGCGTGTACTAAGATCTAGGCTTTTCTAGCCAGTCTGTTAGAACTACTCAGCCTAACTTCCTTAAGGCTAGCTTGAGTATATCTATACTACATTGCAGTCACAGAAGTGAATACACTGTAGATGTATTGTTGGACACAATTATACTTTCCTGAGCCATGACTCTTATTTTGCTAAGCTTATAGGATCACAACAGCTTCATGACCCACTGTTATATTTTATGTTTTATTTATTGAACTAATATATTGATGCCATTATTACAGGAAGCCAAACTGTGAGAGCATATCACTTAAAAGCAGTGTCCAGAGTAGTTATGAAAAATTATTAAGCTTTTAGTACAAGAAAGACCTGCTGAAAAATGCTGTACATCTATATATAATATAATATAATAATATGTATAGTAGTAACTTTATCCTCTAAGAGCTATTTTCTAACCATGTTATGGTTAATAAGTCATATCATGCTTTGTTTTCTAAAAACCCAGCTTCTGACATGTATACATTTCCTTGAAATTGGCCTTATATAGTATCAAGGGGGCCAAAATATTTTTTTTCTTGGGGAACTGGTCAGTTTTACCCTTTAAGTATACTTTTGGCTATTACTCACATGAAGCATTGTTATGAAAGGTGAAGGTTCTTCATTTCTATGTTCCGGACTACCAAGTGTCTTTTCTGAAATTTGTAACATAGAGGCAGAATAATTCCTGAGTCTTCCCAGTCTAATGCTCTTGCTTGTGCCCAACCAAGAGAGCTGGGATAGGAATCCACACAAGCAGAATTCACTTGCTATAGTTATACATTACCTTAAGTGCTCAGCCCTCTACATAGGACACATGCACACATTCATGGGACTTACAATCTATAAACTCGTGGCTTACTTCAAGCTGCTTGATTATTGATCAGATCCCATTCATCTGTACTGGAAGCCATGGCAAGAATGCCATGTAAGTTGGAATGGGAGAAGGGACAAGTGGGGTGGGGGAAGCTAGTGGGAGGTGGTGGTTGCTGGGTCTCGGGGGTGGTAATTGTCTGTCCAGGGGTAAGTGGATCACAAAGCTAAATAAAACCCTGTCAGGGTGGGGAGGGGGCAGCAAAAGTGCAAGGCCAGGGCTGGGCAAGAATCTGGGCTTTTCCAACCCTCAGACTATGCTCCAAATGTGTCCACATCTTCAGTTAGATCAGGCATGGATTAGGTCTATCTAGTATATCTCCTTAGATGAAATAATTAGATCAGGCTTTTTACCTAATCTAAGATCCCCCCAAATAAGTACAGTTTGGCACTTAGAACAACCTAACCTTAGTTAATTTTATCTAAAATTAATGTCTGCATATACCCACAGTGCCCTTTACAGCCAATATTGTAGTTTACTAAAAGCTACCGACAGTAAAATGTCTGCAAAACAATCTCTTAATCCAGTCCAAAAGAGATCAATTCAGGAACTCAAGTCAGAACAACTCACCACATGCTGCAACAACTTAAAAGAGAAAAATTCAGATATCTTCCCATTTGTATACTTTTGGTAGTGTACAAAGAGATTACCAAAGATTTTCTACAACATCTATCCAACATAAAAGGAAGAAATGGAAACAATTACTCCAGGAACAACCCTCCCAACCACAAAACAACCATCAGAGAAACAACACCAACACCTTACAACATTCCAGTCAGACTCAATACAACTGAAAGAAGGACCAACCCTCAACTATCATCAATCTCTCCACACACACAACTTACCAAAGCTGAAAAATATGTCCTCTCTAAAGGCCTGAATTTCTGTCCAGAAAAATACCCTAATAAAATACTTCAATTTGAAGAACTAGAAGAATTCTTTCAATTCCTCGACCTCAAGGAATATTACAACAACCAAAATGACTTCACTTCCAACACTTCATCCTCTGACAATACGAAAAATTTGAGGAAAAAATCAACTCCCCAAAACAAAAAAAAAATATTAAGATTGCAGACCTCACAGTGGACAAAACTGTAACTTTGACCGCTATATTGACTGTGTCAGGGAAAGAATGAACAATGAAATGATCAACAACAGATGCCACCATAACAACCTGTACCTATCAGAGACAAAGGCCATAGAATCTCTAAGATCTAACCACCAAATAGTAATAAAACCAGCAGATAAAGGAGGAGCCATAGCATTCTTAACCATGAAGACTACATAAAAGAAGCTAACAGACAACTCTCTGACACCACCTAGTACAAACAACTACAGGAAGATCCAACTTCCCTTCTCACCTTGAAACTCAGAATTACCATCAAATCATTTCCATATGAACTACAAGGAAAAACTACAAACCTTGATCCATCCACTGCCTAACCCAGGGACTTTTTACATGCTCCCTAAAATCCACAAACCAGGGAACCCTGGCAGACCTATCATATCCAACCATGGAACCCTAACTAAGGAAATATCAGGTTTCATTGAATCAATCCTAAAACCTCTTGTCACACAAACAGCAAACTTTGTCCAGGGTACAATAGACTTCCTATGATAACTTAAAAACATAGACCACCTTCCTGTAACACCCTCCTAGCCAACATGGATATTACCAGCTTATATACCAACATCCCACACCAGGATGGCATCCAAGCCTGCCTTACATACATACAAGAGCAAGATGGCAACTCAGAGTACAGACCCAAAGATATTACTGACCTTATATACTTCATCCTCACACAACAACTTCACTTTCAATCACCAACACTTACTCCAGACCATGGGCACAGCTAAGGGGACAGTAATGGCCCCAAAGTATGCGAACCTTTTTATGAGGCATGTAGAAGAAGAATTCCTCAAAGACTACACCATCAAACCCTTGATATACTTAAGATATATCAATGACATCTTCATAATTTGGACTGAAAACTTTCAATCTCTGAGTTCCATCAGAAATTCAATCATCACCCCTCCATCAAACTATCTCCTGAACACTCCAGCATCAACATCGCCTTTTTAGACACCTTAATCACTATCCAAAATGGTAAAATACAGACTATGATATACAAGAAACCCAGGCACCAACATACATATCTGCACAGAACCAGCAATCACCCTAAACACATCAAGAAAACTGTAATTTACAGCCAAGCCCTCAGATAGCACTGGATTTGCACTAAGGAGGATACCCATGATCATCACCTCACAAACCTCAAAAAGGCTTTCACTCAACAAGGACACTCCTCCAGAGAAAAAGATCACACTTTTGAAAGAGCCACCTCGATACCACATGAAGAATTGCTGCAATACAGAAGGAAAACCCCCATGAATCACACAGCACTGGTTATGACTTATCATCCCTCCCTGGAATATCCTGAAACAAATGCAACCCATCCTAGAAGAAGACCCAATTCTTAAAGAGATTTTTCTCAGAACCACCCATCCTAGCCTTCAAACAAGCACTGAACCTCACTAATCTCATCACCAGAAGCAAACTTCCTACAGCCCAAAACACACTGCATGGCTCCAGACCATGCCATGACAAATGTAAAACCTGCCAACATATGTCCACCACCCCTGCAGTTACTACACCCCACAACAGAACCACCAGAAATGTAATATATCTCATCCAATGCACCAAATGCCCTGATAGAAAATATATTGGAAAGACCAAACAACAACTGTGTACCAGAATGAATGTACACCAGAAATCTACCAAAGACAAGAATACCTGTTATCCAATTATCTGTGGAGGCACATTTCTCACAAGAAAACCACTCTCTCTCCCGTCTCTCAGTTCTAATCCTCGAAACGGAATTTATGAAACACCTTTCACAGATGAGCCTATGAACTTTGTCCCAGGAAGGGACGCACGAAAGATAAAAGTAAGCACTCACCCACAGCAGGAGGCACAGCACAACAAGAGCAGAAGGAAGAGCCCGTGTGGCTCATCAGCCACTTGTTTATTCAATTAAGGCCAGCCACAAGCGCTGGCCACCAAGAATAAAAATGGTGGCCAATAACATGGCGAGGAGGAGGAGAGAGAAAGATGGTGAAAAATGACCCCAGCCAGCCCAGGGAAGGGAGGAGACCCCCACCACAGGTCTTACAGGACTTGATGAGCCACCAAGAGCCAAGGACAGGAAGCTGTCTGGCGGCAGGGACCCCAGACCCAGACAAGGACCCAGGGATGGACCAGAGGCTCAGCAGGATCCCAGGTGGGAGTGTTAGAGTGACCACGGTGAGCAGGGAACCATGCTGGAGGGAAGAACCCCCAAGAGGAGTCCCGGGTGGTCACAACTGAGGTGGGCATTGCTGCCATTTTTGGCTGGGTCAGCGGCAGAGGGGGAAGACACCTGCTTGGCCAAAGACGCAAGCCCGGAGAATGCCCAACACCCACCACCCAGGCAAAGGCTGCTCGAGAGCAGATAATCGAAGCCCAACAGTCACAAACTTCATTTCATCAACCTACTAGATACAAAAAATCATGGATTAAATGGAGACATTGGATTTATGACACATTATAACCTGCCTAACACCTGGCTTTTCAGGTACCTCTCCACTATTTACCAGTTACATTCATTCTCCTTCCCTCCCCCCTCCCCATCAACCTGTCTCTCACCCACTGACTCCTCAATTTGCATTGTCACCGACTGGCTTTCTTGCATGCATACCAGCCTCTGGCTTCTTTGCTATTCAGTCCATCCAGGAAGAGCACAGACCAACTGCAGATGCTTCCTCAGCCTGACAAAGGGTGTTTGTGCCCAATAGCTTGCGAATAATTTTTTACAACTATTTGAGCTGGTCTAATAAAATATTTCAGATTTACCCAAAGAACCTTGTCTTCAAAACAAACAGGAACATAGTAAAATAGACCTGGGATAGATTAGCAAGATCAGTGTTAAGTTTTAAATAAAAAACAAACAAAAAGGTTGCTGCAGACATCTTTCTGGACTAATAAATGACAAATTGCAATGGCCAATCCTAGAAGTTGTAAAAAAATGCATTAAAATTTCAGTGCTGTACTGAGACACAGTGGACACTGTCTAGCAATATTTCTAAGACTATAAAGGAAATTTTGAAATATAGTGCAAAGTACCGCCTATAAGAAAAAATCATAAAGGTTCACAGTTAAGAATACAGGAATACTGGAGGAGTCTGTGAAAAATGACAGTCAACATGGGGGAACCGACTTAAGTTTCTAGAAACATGCTAGAATTGAAATTTAAAACAGTTTATTGGACTTGGAATTGGTTTTTATTTACATGAAGGCCGATTCACACTGCTGTGATAGAAAAAGAGTCTAAGTGTAAACAAGAATAAAACTCATTGACTATAGGTAACTCTTGTCAGTTTTGCTTAATGTAAGTGGTGCAGGTAATCACTTCAGTACAGGAGCTGTTAAAACTCGCTTTGAGCCTCAATCTAAACAAACCAGCAAGGAAAAAAAGATACAAATTTTTTGTTTGTCTAGAATGAGCTCAAAGCAAGTTATAACAGCTCCTGAGAGAAAATAGGGCAAGACAAAGACAGTGACAAAGATAGGAGGAAAGCTAACCGTATTGCTTCAGAAACATTGTCATTCCAAGTCTGGTGTCTCACTAATGATCCGTGTCCACATATTATACACGTTTTAATTCTATTTCATAAAATATATTTATACGATGTGCCAGTTTTGTTTGTGGTAGGTCCTAGCAATCTTCAATAGCTCCTAAGCAAATACTGATTAGAAACAAATCTGGGAACCACAGAACAATAATAACAATAAGCTGCATTATGATAGCCAACTATCAGTAAGTGACAGTGCAGATATCTACTGTTTTTTGCTGCACTTTTCCCTCTGTGCCACAGAGAAAGTTATGGAGCTATACCATACCTCAGACTATAAGGACTATGGCTGGTGCTCACCATTTCAATCCCTAGTGTCAAGACAATGGCCATTGGACACTATACAAACAAGGCCATCTAACTGTGTTGGGATACTACGTCCTTTTTGTAGAAACTCAAGAGATTTCCCATTGCAAATGTTGTCAGAAGACTTCTTTGGATACTTATCCTGACAGCACCGTACCCACTTTTAAGCACCCATTCTTTTAGACACCTAAATGGAAATTAGGGGAAAATAATATGTGTAAATTGGATGCATAAATCAAAAAGCCACCCAGAGGAACCCTGCTCCAGGACCCACAAGCGTAAGTATTGAGCATTGTTAGGTGTTTCCCTTATGGCTGGAAAAGTTTGCTAAGAACATGCACTTAGCTTTTTGAGCAGGCTTAAGTCCTGCCAAAATCCCACCGCAAACTAGATCAGTTCTGGATGGTACCAGAATTCCTTCTACCTCCTCACTCCATTAGACACCATAGAGTATGCCTTGATTTGTACCAACAGCAGAGAATACAAAGTGCAGCACCCTCTGGTCACTGTCACTTGAAAATGAAACTGTCCATGATAGCAGCCCCTTTTTGCCTAGTAGTTAAAGCATTTCCCAAGACATGGAATATATAAGTTCTAAGCCCCTTCAGCCTGAAACAAATGAAACCCACATTTCCCACTTACCAGGAAAGTGGCTTTATAAACTTCAGGCTAGGGAAGTTTTGCTGAAAGTATCCTCTACCACACTTGACGAAGCCGAGCTTCTGGGCACAAAAGAGTGTAAGATTCGTGGCACCAGGAGAAGACGAAAGAAAATGGAAAATAACTGATAGTCCAGTGATGAGATACCGAGCAGAAGACAGGATATTATTTTTGCTATGCTCTGCTAAATTGAAGACCTAGTTTCCCTCTTAGGTTTTTTTTTTCCCTTTGGACCTGCTAAACCATATGGTTTTCTAGGACTTTCCTTCAAGATAGTTACCCAGTTTTCAAAAGTTTGGGTTTTTTTGTACCAAAGATGTACATTATAAAATATGTTTAGAAGTTCAGCTTCCCATTAGCTACTAATACTGTATTCTCCATTTGAAGGAAACCTTAATATGAGGTATGTTACCTAATAATGAGCAAACAGTTTGCGTGAGAAAATAGCTTTAATATATATAAGAACATATTTTGTAATGCAGTGACTGAATACAAAATTAGGGAAAATCATTGTTTTAAATCAAAAGCAATGTTTTCAGCCTTCCACCTCCTTGCTGAAAAAAAAGTTCAGATTTTGTTACACCTGCAAATACATAGTTTCCTTTTATAGGATTTTTCAGTTATTCAGTTTAGGTAAATTCACTCTTAAAATTTTGAGATGAAAAAAAATATTGTATTAAAGAAAATGTTAAATTGAAATATTTTGGATTTCCCAGATTTTTTGTATACTTTTTTCAGTCAAAATAATTAGTAAATTTGACTCAAACCTGAATTTTTCAGTAGATAAATCATTTATTCCCACAACCTTACCTAGCTCTATACAGAATGTGATTATTTGGACATAAAACATTTGTGTACTTCAGAATGAGCCAAATCTCTGAATAAACTGGGCAAGTCACCTGAAAAAAACTTCTGTATTTTCCCCCTCCTTTTACATCTAATTTCATATAACAAACTTGGATTTAAAAAAAACCTTTCAAAATGGAAGAGAGACAAGAAATTATTTTACCCTACAGGTTTTGCCTCTGGACAAACCAGTTTGGGTAGGCTTACTGGGGGTGGAAAGGAACTAAAAAATGACTGTTTTTCTGCATTGTCTCAGATTTTTTCTGGAGCCCTTCTTACCGTTTTCCTTTCTTCCTTCCAGAAACAAGTCAGGCCCCAAGCAGACATTACACCTAAGATATGGTTAATTAGTTAATCGTGCCTTAATCCTGGATCAGTCATCTTTGGACTCATAGGTAAGACAATCATGGAAGACAATCATCCTCAACTGTAAGGGCTTGCTGAAGATGTCTTAAGTAGTAACCTGATCACACATTAATGCAATTAATGGCATGATAAAACAAGGAATAAGCAACAATGATACTATGTAAAATATGTGTAATGACTTCCTGCCTGGTTCCTATCATGCCTTAAATTACCTGTGTGGCCAGGGTTATCATGGCTCCTGGCTCTTGACTTTCATGCAGTCCCAAGGCTGGGAGCACAGATCAGCTATCTGTCACTCTCAGCCTTTAGTGAGCCTTCTGAGTCCAGGACTCTGATGTGCTCCTGTGGCTGGGAGCCCTAATCAGCTGCTGATCCTGGATGTGGGGTACATAAGAGCCCTTGACTCTGCTGTGCCCCCCTGGCCCAGCCAATTGGGCTTCTAGCTTCCAAAGCACAGTGGGAATCAAAGGCTCATTTGTATCCCTGCATCTGGGAGCAGCAACTGATTTGCATTCCCAGTCTCCACTGTACAGAGGCTGGGAATCCACTGAACCCAGAGGCTGGGAGTGGCAGCAATCCACACAACAATAATAAAACAGGTGGAACATATACTATTCATAAAATATTTCTGAAAGCCTCGTGTCCTTCACACGTTTTATAATATTTTATGAAACAGCAGGTCAGGAAAGCAAAGCAAAGCAAAGCAAAGCAAAACAGTGATGAGATAGCCATGGATGTTATATCTGCTATAAACTGCACAATGGCTAGCACTAAATAATATTCAATGCTGTATCAGTCATTTTGTCATAACTCAGGATTGTTATAACAAGTTTTACTGTACACATGCTCAAAAGAATATGCATGCTCATCAATTTCATTTTTTTTCTTAAAGCTTCCTTTCATAAGGCTATTTACAATTATAGTGCTAAACTCCAGAGCTTTTTAGTGTTCTTATTAATTGTAAACAATAGATGGTAGCCCCTGTATAGAAAACTGCTGAATATTAAAATGTATAATCAGTATGAAAAGTTCTTGAAGTAGTACTCCAATTTTAAATACAGGCCTTCATAATAGTAAATACACTGGACTGAATTACTTCTAAGATTGTCTTTTACAACCCTTTATCAAAACAGCTGTATTCGGTAACACCACTGTTCTAGATAAAGTGTACTCAACTATACAATTTGCTCTCAAGCCTAATGTATTTTACTTTAGAATACAATATTCACCTATTGCTATTGAGAAAAAAAGAGAAAAAAAACAGGGTCTTTCTGCAAGAGAACAGAAGGTACCAATACACTTGCCTATATATCTATATCTATACATGTATATACAGATAGCTAATAAAATACCTATATATATATATATATATATATTCAGAGAGAGAAAGAGAGATCTAATGATGAGTAGGTACTACAATGACATATAATGTAGAAATGCACAGGTTAATACAGTCAGGACTCGTGGTAGAGGTGATATCAGAAGTACTTCTGGTCCACTTCCACGTCTGCGATGGAGCATGCAGGAGGTCTCCCTGCTCCCCCTGGCTCAGCAACTGGTGCCTCCTGGGTCTGAGGGGGCACCCAGGGTCCCCCCACAGCCAACTGCTGAGCTGGGGTGCATGGGGGAGCAGGCCCTGCGCACTCCAAGGTGGACCAGAAAGTGGATGGAAATTTGTCTAGTCCACTTCTGGGTTTGCCGTCGAGCACATGGGGAGCTCTCCCATGCTCCTGCCAGATGTTCCATCTGTCCTGGCATCGTAGCATTCACAAGCCATGCTGGTACATCAAGGTATGTAGAAAAAGTATTTAAAGCTATGATTATGGCTGAATCGCTGATTCTCTGAATCAGCATTGAATCTTTAGATTCAGATTTGGCCGAATCAAATTGGGGACAGTGATCCGAATCAAAGAACCAAATCACTGTCCCCAATTCAGGCCAAATCCAAATCCAAATCGAATATGGCCCACTTCACACACCCCTAGTAAATATGGTTGAATTATACAGCTGTAAACATGGGAGAGATATGATCCAGAATCCAGCTGATATTCACTAGCTTGGATCTATTGACTTATATGACCATTTAAATTAAAGGAAAGCCTAGGTACAAGAAAAAGAACAAGATTACAGATATATAGAGAATGGAAAACTGTCCTCCTTGCACAGTTAAAGATAATACAGACTTGAGAAAATGATTTAATATAGACACGAATATAAATCAAGGGTGTATTATTTCACTTCTCCTGCTCGGCATTGTCACTGACTTTATTATGAATAAAAGTACTGACAGATACAACAAACATAGCATGTGACTTAAAAACAGTCCAGTAGATTTAAATTTTATGATTCTTTTGAATGAAAGTGGTGACTGCCTAGTATTACAAAAAGATGAGGATAAAATTAATCAAGTTAAAAATAAAGCTAATGAGGACCCCAAGGAATTTCTAACCCAAACATTATCTCACAAGTCAGAAAGATACAAGGGGCAAAGAATTCATATGCTTTGGAAATGATGTGCAAGCCAAAGGATACATCAAGAATAAAATAGTAACATGAATAAATGAGTTTAAACAAGATATTATCATTGAATATATACAAATTAAAGACAAAACTATGGTACTTTTGGCATGGAGGTGACACCTGGAAATCCACTGGAGGAACAGGCAGACATCAACATGCTCTCAAAAGCAAATGCCTGAAGTGAACACTAGTGTGACACAAGCAGTGTGTACCTTTAGAGGTATCCTTTAGTCCTAAACCTCCCTCTACAGCCTGCTGCTTGGTCACCGACAACAAGCTGAGATGTGCAACTGGGACAGCTCTTTCGTCAAGGGCACCTCTGCTCCTCCTGTTCCATCCAGGTTTTGCCAGGTCTAGCAGCGGAGATTTTGCCAGCTTGAAGAATTACATGTATGTTTGGCTTGTGCAAGAAATTATAGATCCTTGCTCCTGAAGATATGACTCAGTGTGTTTAGTCAAATGTTCTGGCATCACATTTACCACAGACAATAAATGAGGCATAAGATATAGTAAAAAGATTTATTACATATTATATAAACAAGAGAAATCATAAGAATCTACGGCTATATATTGAAAACAGAGGAAGAGATTAAAAACAAACAAAAGGGACTATAAGAACTGTAATTTGATCTTCTAGCCTGCTCTCCTGGCCATAATGCAGCTGTTGGTCTGCCTAGAGTCAACGATCCTGTCAGCTTGTATTGCTCTGAAATTGGGATGGTGTTCTGGGACGATTGACTTCTGGGAATAAGTGGGGTCCACATGATGAAGAGAGGGGAGTTTCTTCATGTATAGGCTTGCTAACCTAGGATATTTGTACATATGTATGTGCTGCAGCGTCGGGCACTTTTAAAAACTCCTGGTGCTGAGGTGCATGCATTTGTATAAATGGTGAAATACGTGTCAGTGCTGCTGGTGGTGTACTTTTGAACAAAAACACATTGAAGGTATTTTAGTTCAAAAGTGCACCACTGCCATTTTCTGCCCACTGACAACATTTCTCTGTTTATACAAACACATATGACGCAGCATCGGGTGCATCAGCTCTCATGCTCCACTCCTGGAAACTTCCAAAAGCAAGACACCTAGCTAAGATGCTTTCAATAAGCTTTAGTTACAGTACCCCTGCCACCATTTTTCAGTGTGGGGATACTGATACACATGACACTCTGGCACTTTAGTTAGAGTGGCTCTCAGAATCACTCTAATTAGAGCGCCCTCCCTCCTGCCACCAGCACACATCTCTAAATATCTTTAGTCACCAATAATCCTACCTTGAGCAAGGAGATGGAGTTAGATGACATTATGTGGCCCCTTCCTACTTTCCTATGATCCTACTCAGATGACCTTCTGTGTAGTGAGGGATTGAATCATCTAATGCCAAGGGATCTTTAGAGCAAAACTTACTCCCATTACAACTCTCATGTACCAACTCTTATCTGCTCATTGGCATATTTCATTTGAATTCTTTTGTGGACCGGGGACAAGCATGTGTTACATTAAATAACGTTTTTCCCCAGATGGCATGATTTTCAGGCCAGGCATCTCTCTTGATCCAATTATTTCTAGGAAATATTTATATCCTTTCAGACATAAAGATTTCTAATCCAATATCCTTAGCCAGCAAGTATCCCAGAGAGGGACAGTCTTTCACTTATTCTCTCCAAAAAGTCTTTGATTAAACTTCCCTTTGATTAAACTCTTCCCTTTGAAATGTAAACCATCATTTCTGCAATAGGCCTTGGCTCATGTGCCTCAGTTCACCCAATGTGCATAAACATGCAAATGAAAATTCTCAATGATTACTTTTCTCTGACAGTTAAGCTTTGTTCCTCAGGTGCAAATATTATTATCTGGGGGATAATACTTAATCATTGCTATATTGCCCCGTCCCAGCCAGACTATAAAAGTACAAAAATACGTTCAAAACAAATGCTGTAGTTCATACAAATATCAAAGTAATACCAAACATAGCTTAACATTAGCTATAAATAGAAACCAAGCACTAATTAGTAAATTTAATTCAGGAAACCACCTATGCATGATATTACACAAACACCCCAAATATTCCTGCTTTGGCACTGAGTTCATTACAGCAAGAAAGGAATTAAATATATTTCTAGCAAATTATATTGAATCTTTTTGAGTTTCATCAGCGAGTTAAGCAAATTCTTATCTTTAAAATGATTTGAGGAGGAAGATGGATATATCTGGAACATGTTAAGAAGGGAGTCGGCTCATCTATAATGTCAGATGAGCTATTGGCTAGCTAGATGGACACAGAAAGGATTGAATCCAAAGAATCTTTCCACTGAAAACCACTTAGAATGAAAAACCTTTTGGGTAACACCACACGGTAACAGCAAAGAAGCCCTGAATTGTTAGGAGTAATTGAGCTTTTGCTTAAAGTGAAATTTGACAGTGTGGGAAGAATTCAAATTCAGCAGATGGAAAGGGGTCCCTAAGTTGAGGATGGAATACAAGAAGATAGAAATAATTAAAGGATATTACTCTGTTCCATGAGAAGCAAAATTTATGGCATTGAGATACATAATTCTATATCTCACCCAACTATTGATGTATATCACAAATTATTAGTAATCAAAACAGTGTGGGTTGATTGAAAACAATGTGAAGCATGATTACCTAGTCAAAAAAGTCAAGCATTGGTTCAGTTCTTGCTTATTAAAACAGTTATGGAATATGTCATTTGGAAATAATCAAACTTGTGTTCAACTTGAACAAACATTATTTCCGAAACATATTTTACCACTGTCACTAGAAATTGGTGAAACACATTTGAAGAATATTGTCCACCCCATTCTACACATCTATAGTAAATATCCCTATTAAAACATGAAATAGCAAACAACAAAAACAAAAGTAGAATGGAAAGCTAGAAAGGAGAAAAAGTAATGCTGCCATTCTTTTCCCCAATTCTTCAACATGATTCATTCCAAGCTTTTATCTAACCAATTAAAGGTGATGATGTGATGAGACAGGATTAAAGCATGTATATATATAATATAACAACAATTTACCCACAGTGATGAAAGCTGGTAATGAAGAATAACTATAGCATTTTAATGTGACTAATCATTATTACTCCTATTGATTTGTAAAACCCAGTATCTTCAAGACTCATAGCCCAATTTGAAATCTTACTGGAGGCAAACTTTTATTTCTGTACAGCTCTATCTACTGGCAACACAAACAGTTCATTTTAAATTAACCAGACAGCTTGATAGCAGGCAGATAACATGTATGTTTAGGAATTGGAAGTTTGCTAGGAAAAGAGAGAGTGGACAATCCTCATCTGCACTGAAACAAAATAATCTGTCTCTCAATCAGGGCTCCCTTGAACTGGTAGCAGTTAGGATCTGAATTTTCTCTAGAACAAGTTAGAGCAGGCAGGGAATGTTTACACATGCTATTAATGTGACTTAGACGTATTGCTCAGTAAAATAAGGTGCGCTAAGTCTTCTCTGGGAATGCATCTACGCATGCACTCTGTTTGGACCAGATTGTGGCTGCACTCCTGCATGCAGGCCACCATGGCCTCGCAGATGTGAGTATTTGCCTGGGTGTCCAGCCAAACTGCTGCTGCACTTCTGTCTCATCCCAGACCACTACAAGGTCACCAATCTCTTGCTCTGTCCAGTTGAAGCCCTGGACTGATGTCTCAGGCATTTGGGATTAGGGTGGTCATCATAGAGGACAGTCTGGTTGTCCTCTGTCCTCTATTGATATGAAACCAGATCCTTTATGTCCTGTATTTTTCCTTTGAAGAAAAATTTGCTGCAAGAGGGTGCATCTACATGTATGTCCCAACTGCACAGTCATTTAGTACTTGCCAAATGTCATTTAGCCATTACTGTGCAGTTCCAGTGGTATACGGGTCATTTATGAACTACTGTGGAGTAGCAATGACCCACTGCACAATAGCATTGGCATCATGGTTCATGACCACCAATGTTACATTTCCATAGCAATAAACTACATCATCATAGCTCATCACTACAGTGATATTGCTTCTCATGTAGATGTGTCCAGTCACTGCCCATTGTATGGTTAAGGTACAGGTACTACCTAAGTATGCAGTAGACTAATTTCATATAATAGAAACATAGACTCAAAGGACCAGAAGAGACCTGGGAGTTCATCAAGTCCAGTCCTCTCCCATGGGCAGGAAGTTATTGGGCTCAGACAAGCTCAACAAGATGCTTGTCCAGCCTCATCATGAACACCTCCAAGGGTGATGATTACACCACCTCTGCTGGGAGTGTGTTCCAGATTCTAGTGACCCTCACAGGCATTTTTTTTTTCTTATGTCCAGCCTGAACTTACCCTCTACCTGCTTCTGCCCATTGGTCCTTGTCCTTTCTTGAGATGCATTCCTGAAGAGTTGCTTCCCTAGATCTTGATGCTTACCCCTAACATACTTTTAGGAGGCTATCAAGTCACCTCTCAGCCTTCTCTTACTCAGACTGAACAGGTTTGGTTCCCAGAGTCTCTCCTCATAGGGCCTATCCTCCATGCCCTTAATCATATGGGTCCTTCTTTGTACTTTCTCAAGCTTATCAACATCCTTCTTAAAGTGCCCAGAACTGGACGCAATACTCCAGCTGTGGCATCACCAATGTTGAATAGAGAGGGACGAGTACCTCCCTGGATGAATTGGCAACACATTGGCTTATGCATGCCAGAGTTCTATTTGCCCTTCTGACATTGTTGGCTCATGTTCATCTTCCAGTCGATTGTGACCCCCAGGTCTCACTCAGATTCTGTGCCAACCAGTGGACCACCACCCATTGTGTAGTTATGGTGAAGTCTATGTAAATTACATCAACCTCATGTCCCTCATCCAGATGGTTAGTTTCCTGGTCGTAGAAGGACACTAGGTTTGTCAGGCATAATCTACCCTCAACAAAGCTGTTCTGGTTGCTTCTTAACACCCTGTCAAATACCAGTCTGTAATTGAAAAAATTTTACCTAGGACCAAAGTCTTCCCTTTCTTAAAGATGGCTACCATGTTGGCCCTTTTCCAGTCATCCAGGACCATTCCCAAGTTCCACAACTCTTCAGACTATTTTGCCAGTGGTGCTGCTATGAGCTCAGACAGTTCTTTCAGAACTCTCAGATGCAGATCTTCTGGCCCAGTGGACTTGAAAATGTCCAGGTGTTCTAGGAGACCCCTCACCTGTTTGAAGCTGATTTCATGTAGTCTGTTGTCTTCACCATATTCCCTGGGCCTCTGGTCAGGCAAACAGCCCCTTTTGATTTCAGGAATGCTGATGTGAAGTATGTATTTAGGAGTTTTGCCTTTTAGTGGGGATTGACAATGGGCTGCCCCTGTATATTCAGTAGGAGTCCCACAGTGGAGCACAATTTTTTTTGCTCCCTATGTATCTACAGAATTTAATGCACAATACATGTTGTGCACATGTAGAGAGTGATGATTTACTGTGCAGTAGATTAGTCTACTGTATAGTAAAGCATCTGATGTAGACGTACCCACACATGGCTGCTACTATTTCATAGATTTCATAGACTTCATAGATTTCATAGACATTTGGGCTGGAAGGGACCCCGGAGGATCATTGAGTCCAGCCCCCTGTCCCAGGGGCAGGAAGTCACCAAGAATCATAGGATCCTAGCAAGATAAGCATCCAAATGTGTCTTGAAGGCATTCAAAGTGGGTGCTCAAACTGCCTCTGGCAGCAGTCTATTCCAAAACTTGGGGACTTGGACAGTGAAGAAGTTCTTTCTTATGTCCAACCTGAATCGCTCGCAGCGGAGTTTGTGACTGTTTGATCTTATCATCCCTTGGAGGGCTCTGGTGAACAGACATTCCCCCAGATCCTGATGAGCACCCTGATAAGCTTATAGGTGGCCATCAGATCACCCCTGAGCCTGCGCTTTCCCCCATGGCTCTCAGCCTCTCATCATAAGGTCTGTTTTCCTGACCTCTGATCATGTGCATGGCTCTCCTCTGCACCCTGTCAAGCTTCTTCACATCCTTTTTGAATTGTGGAGCTCAAAACTGGACACAGTACTCCAGCTGCAGCCTCACCAAGGCTGAGTACAATGGGAGAATGATGTCCCGGGATTTACTTGAGAAGCATCTATGGATGCAAGCCAGCGTTTTGCTTGCTTTACTAGCTGCAGCATCACACTGAAGGCTCATGTTCACCTTGTGGTCAATCATGACCCCCAAGTCCCTTTCATCTGTAGTCCTAACCAGAGTAGCACTGCCAAGCCTATAAGCATGCTGCAGGTTTTTCCTCCCAAGGTTAGTCAATTAACAACATCCAGAACAGTTCCAACCCCAAAACCATGTTGTTAGGCGGACAAGGATGCTGTCTGCAAACTAAATGTATAGGAGGCTTTAGCTTACTGATGGGAAGATCATTTAAGGCTCATTTAAGGTATCCCCTTCTGGTGATGGAGAAAAACACTAGAGATGGAGGCCAATCAGAAGTAGCTAAAGAAGGCTACTTGCACTTTGATGCTGGAAAAGCAGAATTTATACCCTGATCTTCTCTTGCCACATATAGCAAAGAAGATAGAAACTGTGCTGAACAAAAGTCATGGATGCATTACTGGATGCCTTGCCTTAAACCAATGAATATCAACAGTTTCTTACTCACTGGAATCACCTCACCAGGTATCAGGAGAGCAGCAGCAAGCAAAATAGAACACAGGCAGATCAAAGATGAGGAATCTATAACATTGTCATATTGCAACTCCCAGTAGACTAAAACCTATCATAGAAAAGTAGGGCCTGGAAGTGACCTCAAGAGGTCATTTAGTCTAACCTCCTGCATAAGGCAGGAAATGACTTCTGTTCCATAGGGGGAATTGAACCCACAACCTTGGTGCTATTGTTAGCCACTGCATGAAAGGCTGGCAGCTATGTGAAAAAAAAGGTGGCAGTCACAACTAGAGAAGACCCTGGAGGGAATTATAATGAGTCTCAAACTGCCAAACATTTTCCTGCAGGTGCAGAGCTTGAACTGCCTCTGAACAGAGGTCAGTAAAACTAAAGTTAATATGCAAATGTAGGGATATGCTAATGAAACAAATACTATATGTAATGTAGAGGAAACTTTCAGACTGTAGAAAACCTACTGGCCTGCCCACATATGGGGGAACCATGCACCAACAAGGACCTCACTAAGGCTTTAGACTTAGCATGGGCCCGTTTTTAGACTCACGTGTGAATATGGTGACAGGACACAACAAGACAATGACAAAGAAGAAGAAAGAAAAAGAAGATGAAGGAGAGAACTGCTATTGCCTTTTCCTTTGGGGGTAGGAAATAATTCTCTCACACCATGAGAATGACCTAGACAGAATGCGTTTGTTCACTTCCTTACAGGTGATTAAGAACCTTTTTGGAGAGATTTGGAGGTTAAGGTTCAAGGCCATACAATTAGGATGTTTCTGAAAGTGATCTTTAAAAATGGCCCATAAGAAAACCAGAAAAAACAGGATGAAGATTCTAACCTGATACAGCAAAGGGGAAAAAATTATTTTCCCCATCTCTCTTTAGAATGCTTCTATGAAGAAAAGGTTTCGGGGTTCCAGCAATATGCTGTGACCAGGCTGACACCAATATAAATTGGAATGATTAGAGGAGGAATTATGACCTGAACTGTATCAGCTACTGATGGATAGTATTCCAGACTGAGATCAAATAGTTGCAGTGTATTTAAGCTACAAAGCTTGGATCTTATCATTGGGTTGTGTACCAGGGCCAAAGTTGTATTCTCAACTCAATTTAGATAGAACTCTAGGGAAGACAAGCTAGGCTGTAATTTTCACACAAGTTTCAACACTGATTTAAAGGTTAATCTACATGTATCCTCTATCTCAGTTGAAAACTATTAATTGCTTAATCTTCACTCAGATTTTACTTCAAAATAGTTACCTAGCTTTAGCTGACTCAAATACCTTACCCAAACACATACCAAAATCAACCCTTAATTCCACCAAAAGGCTAAGTACAGACAGTCAAAAAGCCCAAGGCTAAATCACTTCAATCTTCACAGGTTAGTGTAAGCTATATAGATTAACTCAATATGCAAGTAAACATACATTCAGTTTTGAATCCAGAAATACAGCCACATGCCTGCAGAGGCCCAAGCCAGAAGCTGGCGGGTACTAGAGCATGCCTCCCTCCTCGGCTGAACCACACAGCTCAGATCATAGCTCGCCCGTCCACCCTGTGAGGTGGGGTTTGCAGGGGAGATGCAAAGCATCCTGGGATGCTAGGGACTGTGAGTTAACTTGAAACTGGAAGGGATCTGGGACAGAAGTTCAATAAACTGATTTAGCTTAAATCAGTTAAGTCTGATACTACATCCATCCACATTTATCTTAAACCTATTTCCATCATTTTGAAAGCAGTTCACATGTACTGAATTTCTGTTGTGTTATATATTTGAACCAGTTTCTGATCAATTTTACTGGTCTGTGCATAATTTCTGTCCCTAGCCAAAATGTTAAGTAACTCTCACACTAGAAAAAATGCAGAAGAATCAAAACTCCATCCTCATAAAAGGTTCATTTTCTAAACAGATGCCAACTGTTCATGAATTATTATCTTTAAATCTACTTCTCCATCTGTTCAGGTACAAACTGAACTCCCACCTAAAAATATAATCAAAATGTTATATTTTAATATACTTTGTTATAATCAAATACAAAAGCAAATCAAATTAAGTGAAAGTTTATCAAAGATCTGAATTAAGTTGACATGTTAAGGCAATATACAAACATTGAAGTGCTTTGAACTTAAAGGAAAAAGCAGGTTCATAAGACCTCAAATCATGCAGATTGTTGAAGATGTACAGATGAATAAAGCCAGTCATCTAAGTCAGGGCTGTCCAAATTTGGCATAGACAAAGATTATACATGATGCCAACATGTGACCCTTTTGCTACACACCATGTAGGCCATACACTACAGGGGCAACCCCTTGGTCCCCTGCTACATGGGCAGTACAGGTGGTGCACAGTTCCATTGCCATCCCCCTAACACATGGGCAATATCGGTGGCACACAGCCCCCAGCACCCTGAAGCATAGGCTGCACTAACAATGCATAGTCTCTTCTGGCCCCTCCCACACTGTCAAGTAGTGGGAGATGCAGTTCCATGCAGTCCATGGGCCAGAAGTTCGGTAGTCCTGAACTAAGTGATTGCAAACAATGGCTTTGAACTGAAAAGTCTGATTGTTTGGGAAAACTGTATTTTTCACAAGTTTCATTGTAGGCTCTATATGAGTATTAGGTCTTCTATACTTCATGTAGCTCTCTGCATCAACAAAAAGGACCATGCTTTTAACATCTATTCGTAACTAAAATAAGCTGTTTTAAGTGCTTCCAAATCACTCAGTGTTCCAGTATGGAATCAGGCCAAAGGGATAGCCATTTTCATAAGAAAAGTCTACATCTAAGCAAATTAAGTAACCATTTGCCCTTGTAAGCAAACTGATTAAAATAAATGATAGACTCCTTAGGAATCATTGAAAAGCTCCTTGACAGTCCTCATCAAAGCATAAAACAATTTCTATTTATAATTGGTTCATATTTATACTTTTCTCGAACCCTGCTGCATTGTGCTTGAAACTATCAAGTACTTAGAAATGGATGTACTTTTTCCCCATTAACTTCAGTTGGTCCTGAATTTAGTCCATGTACCTAATAAAATCTCTAGAGAGTTACATTGTAATATAAAGTTAAATATTTGTATTTATCAGTGTGTTATGTCTATGTGTTTTTAAAATGTGTGTGCTGAGAACTTCATTCAGTATTTCCTGTAAAACTGAACAGGTGTCATCATTACTTGACTGAATGTAGGCTGTTTCTGAGGATGGATGATATCAGTCTGAATATACTGATTTGATAGATAATGTAATCATTTACATAGACAGCACAGGATGATGAAGTGGATAGTTTCAGATTTTTTTTTCAGCTGTAGAGGAAAAAGGCTCTCAGTTATTTTCTTTTATTGCTCAAATCTAATATATTGCGACTTTTAATATGGTATTCCTGCTTTTTTTAAAAAAAAAAGTATGTTTTCAGTCTACATAAGATGCTAGACTGACAGCTTGGAATATGAAATTCTTTTTTTATCTACTCAAGTCACTCTAGGCAGGCAACTGCCCTCTGCTTCCAAACATTCTTCAATCTTGCTCTGATGGGCCCACCTTCAAAGCATAAGATGGTAGTTCAGGTTTTCTGATCACTTTACTGCTTTAGCCCTTGATCTTTGATCGAAGTCTAGACAAGCAAGACAGTGCCTTAGTTGATATGAACATCAGTCCAATGAGAATTGCATTGGTGAATTCAATTGGAAATTCAATTTTATTTTATATGAACTACAAAACAGCTATAAGAGAGGATTTTTTCAGCCACTATTGACCTAGACCACATTCTAAATTATTACTGGAATGTGAAAGGCTCTGTATCCCATTACCAGCCCCCTGAGCTATCAAATTCCTCCATAACAGTTCTTCAGATACACAGGGTAGAAATTTGGGCTACTGTTTAAAAACTAGTTTTAGCAAATTACTCCTCTGTGGATTTTTTAAAAACATAACCAGAGGGGAAGCTGCTGTTCACCTTTTACATAACCTAGTGCTTAAAGCACTCACACAAAGAGATAAGAAATCTGGATTCTAGGTCTCTCTCAACCTGAGGACATTCAAACATACATCTTCTCCCTCCTGCTTCCAACTAGTTATTAATTAGGCTCAACTGTAGGTAGAAGGAAGGTTAGGCCACCATGGCCACTGTCGACAAGCTCCTGAGGCTCTGGCCCAACCACTTCTGGACCTGACTGGTAGCACCACAGCTTCTCCCATTGGTGCTTACTGTGCAACAAGGGATGTTAGATTTTGGGGTCAAAAGGAGATAAGTGAGGAGCATCATTCTAACTCAGGGATTGGGGCATGTCAAGGATAATCTTGTATTCTGAACCCTTTCCTAGATTGTTTATGCATTTTGCAGTCTTTGGAGAAAAAGCAGAAAGAAACCTGAGAAACTGGAACCTAATAATAGAAGTCATAGCTTAGTATCTTATCCACTGTGCTACCAAGCCTCACCACCTCTTGCTTGCTTTCCTGCTGACCATATGTATCTCTCATTCTTCATCCAGATTTAACAAAAGGATCTAAATGGGGTTAAGGTGGGAACTAGGTACCTAGTTGTGCATATTGGAGCAGTCCTGAGCATGTGCAGAAGCAAAACAGCAGGCACTGGGTGTGTCTACATGTACAATTAATGTGCCTAAAATGTTACTGCACAGTAAATTCAGACACATTAAGCTTTGCCTGGGAACACATCTACACGTGCTCCCTGTCCAGCACAGATATATGTCCAACAGGAGCAGTCACGCCTGGGGCAGCTTCTGCCTGACTCTGTCCTGATCACAGGGCCGAGTCCATTCCCCTGACCCAGATCATTATTGAGCAGACCTTGGGCCACCTTCCAGACCCTGGCAGAGGTGCTGATGACACTGACATGGATGCAACCACTGTCAACAAGTTCCTGAGGCTCTAACCTGACCACTTCTGGGCCCAACTGGTGGCACCACATCATCCAGCATACCTAGGATGATGACTAGTGGCTGGCCTCATTCCAGATGACTCAAATCAGGTTCCAGGATCTCCAGGCCACTCCAACAGCTCCACCTGCACTGAGTACCAGCCCACCACCATGTGTCCTCCCTTCCATGCAGAAACCCAGATGGCTATCACCCATCACTGTCTTCAACTCAACACCAACCAGACTGTGCTACATCAGCTATCTGCTTGGGGTGGGAAAGACAACCACTGGAAAGGCCATCCTAGAGGTCTGTGGTGCCCTCAGGGATATGCTGGGCCCCACTATGCTCCAGGTCACCTACCTACTGGACATGGTGGTGGGCTTCTGAGTCCCACTCTTCTCACAGACACATAACCTTCAGCCAGGTGATGTGACTTTGCTTCTCCTTCCCATCAGGGACTCCACTACTACCCACTACTGCCATGACTCATGCACCCCAACACCAACGAGTTCAACCCACACCAGGCACACTTCAACAGCCGAAGTTGGGCATTCAAGGGAGGCTGGCACATCCTCACCACCCTCCTTGAGTTCACCAAAACCAACATCCCCTGGGTCATTGCTGCAGCCTGCCTGCTGTACAACAGCTTTGAGGCCCAGAGTAAGCTCTTCCACAAGGCCTAGATGAAGGAGGCATGGTGGGTGGAGGAAGCCTGGCACCAGGAGTACTAGCTTCAGTGGCAATGGCAAAAATGCCCCTCCTACACCCAGCCCTGGGGGAGCTGCACATCTGGCAGCAGGTCCAGGGCACCTTGTGGATGAGGTACTGATGGACCACTTCCTCCTCCTCCACCTTCCACAGTAGGCCATCTGGGTGGCTATCCATGAACTCCAGGCCCATAGCATATCCCTAAGACCATGTCCACTGTGGACAGTTTCCAAACACCAATCTTTATTTCCCTTCAAAACAAAGCAACAGACCCACCCTCCCTCTCCAACAACAAAATCCCTCCCAACCTCCCTGACCAATACCAGTCCCCACCCCTAACTCCAATGCTTACCACTAATAAAGCATCCTCATCCCCATGAACCTAGTTACACTGGTGCATTGACAATTCTCAGGGGGACTGTGGGGTGGAGGTGCCAATGGCATGGATCCCAGGGTAAGGTGCCCTGCACACTGGCCTCTGGTGGCATCACTATGGATACAGACATGGCAGGCCAGGGGCTGGCCTGGGGCAAAGGTGAGTGCTGTTCAGCCCACTCCACATGCTCCTCCTCCTCTTCCTCCATGGGCCTGGGGCAAGCAGGGCATGGGTGCAGAGCTGGGCAAATCATGACCAGCTCCCACTTAGGGGACACACAGAGGGGAGATGAGCAGTGGGTAGTGGCCCAAGACCAGGCTCAGAAGCAGGGCCAGGGGGCCCTGGCTGGTGCAGGTAGTGCTTCACCTCCTCCCAAGCCGAAGTCAGACCAGGGCTGGTTCTTGCCAGCAGCTTACATAGAGGCTTCAGACCAACTCCCCCTTTTCTCCTCCCTACAGCCCAGGCAGTTTGCTCCTGTGCCGCCATGCAAGGAGTGGGAAAGGAGGGGGAGGGAGGCATCCCCCACTTCTCCATGTGGGGCCTCGTGGTCCAAGCATGGAACCCAGGGGCAGGCAGATGAGCTGGCATGGGCATGGGTCGCTATAGTACCCCCTCCCCATCCCCAGCTCTTCTGCCTGTGTAAGGCTTACCAGACAGGTGTGGAAGGAACTCCTGGCAGTTGGACTTGGTCTCTGGATGTGGTGACATGGTCTGTCTGCTTGAAGTGACCCAGGACATGGAGGTATGGCACCTGGCTACCTAGGCAGTGGCCCCTTCCAAGGAGAAGCTAGAGATGCTGGCTGCTGAGGCCTTCCTTGGCCTATCCTCCTTGCTTGGGGCCCACTGCTGGAGTAGCAACATCTGGCATGTGCCTGTAGGGGTGGGGCATGGTGCCCAGGAGGCAGACTGCCCAGGTGGATTTCTTGGGGACAAACATGGGGTCCTCAGGGCTGCAAGACCCAGCACATGTCCACAACACTGGGGCATGAAGCCCATGGGCCAGGTAAAGGCTGGCATGGGCCCCAGAGAGCAGATCTGGGGTCCATGGAGCTGCTGCAGCCAGCAAATGCCCACACTGGTGAGGCAAAGTCCCCAGGGACAAGCAGCAACTGGCATAGGCCCTTGGGGTAGGCCACAGGTCTAGACACCAGTATCAGACAGCTGAAAAGATGTCCATGCCATGTGACTGGAGAAGTTAATAGCCATATGGCTCTTTCCCAAGTAGGAAGCTGGCCCCCGGCTAGTGTGGCTGACTAGGTGTACTTTGCATCCGATGACAGCATCTACACATGCAGTACTTCACATTAGTTAATGCACTGTTTATCTAATACCTGTATGTGTAAACTAATTTAATCAGCAGAAAATGCCATACATATAGATGGTGACATTTTGCTGTGCATTACATTAGTCTAATGTGCAGTAAGCCATCTCATGTAGATGTGCCCATTTTCTGAAACTTTCTGGTTAGAAAGGGAGAGGTCTAAAGAGTTTAACCATCTGTACATGAGGCAATCATGAAGCAGGGTTTTCTTGGATCACACTTCTGGAATACATGTTCAAGTTCCTGAAAAAGCGTTAAAACAAAACATGAGTGGTTACTTCTCCCCCTTGCAGCTTTGTGACTCATTCTTAAAAGGAAGATGGTGTGTTACACAAATAGTGTATTAGTGGATTCCCAGGAAATCAAGCAGCATGAAATAGAATCACATTTAAGTGCCTAAACCCATTCAGATGCCAAATAAGTAGAATAAAATCTAGTTCCTACAGTCTGCCTACAGCCTTTTATTGGATGCACCTATAGGTCATAAATTTTGTAATTATTTTCTGGCTGCACCTGTGAGTTTGTCCAAGATATTTAAATTAATTCTGCATCTTGAAAACACAATACTCTAAATTGAGCTTTCAGCATTGTTTGTATGTTTATTCACTTTTGCTTGAACTATATAGCCTGACTTTTTTTCTTCACACTGATTTCTTCAAGTCTTTGTTATAAATCTGCACCTAGAAAGAATTTAAATGCCCATGGGGTTTTACATTCCATAAACAACACTAGGAAACAAATATGGAAGGCTTTTTCAGTGTTAAAAATGTACATTGTTTCCATTGAATTCTTGCTTGTTTCATTTCAATCTTTACCTCTTTCTGTGCTTGATGAAGACTTATACACCAGTCTCTTCTGTATACCACTTGAAAAACTTGAGCTGTAGGCTAAGTACTGAACTGGAAAAATTATAAAATGATCATTTCACTCAGTGAACCTCTTCTATAATTGTGTATAATTGTCTGACTGTACCTAGCTCATTACTGTTTTATTAAATTCATAGAAAAGCAAGATAAAATGAAATAAAAGCACTAAAAAACTCTTGTTTGCACTGCCACATTAACTCGCACATCTCCCTTCAGATAAGTACAAACAGTCAAAAGCTCAAGGCTGAATCGATGCAATTTTAAACTGTGTAGATAAACCAAAAAGCAAGTGAACAGAGATTCACTTTTGAGTCCAGAAAAGCAGACATGTGCCTGTAGTGACCCAGGCCAGGAACTAAGGCGTGCTAGAGCATGTCTCCCTACATGGCTTGAGCAGACAACTTGGGCCAAGGCTAGCCCATCCACCTTGTGAGGGGGGCTTTGTGGGAAAGGTGCAAAGCATCCTGGGGTGCTGGGGACTGTAAGTTAACTTGAACCCGGAATGGATCAGGGACAGAAGTTCAATAAACCATTTTATTTGAATCAGTTAAGTCTGATACTACATCTATCCAGGTTTATTTTACATCAGTTTTGACCATTATGAAAGTGGCTTGTGTGTTGTGAATTTCTGTTGTGTTACAGATAAGAACCAATTTTTGATCACTTATACTGATTTATGTTTAAAATCTATCCCCTATGTTTTACAATAGTGAGAAATGTAAGGACAACATATATACATGCCATTTTAGTAGTAGGATTTAGTAGAGAGGATTCATGATTTGCCTGGGGATAATACAATCCATTTTAACAACTATAATTGTGTTCAGTGTATTTCGCGTAATTTACTGTTTTTGTCATAAGATATTAGGACTTTTTCCAGTCTCATACTGGTGTAAATCAGGAGTGAAGCCAATGGTGTTACAGTGGTCTTACACTGGAAATGTGGACAAATGAGAGAGAGTTCAGGCTTGTAGTTAGCCTTCATTTACATTCCTAAAATGTGCCCCCAGTACTGTTGGATGCAGTTTTCAATTTTGGTGGATTGCCACAGTTTTTTGTTAAGATTTAATCTGCTTAGAAACATTTTTTGGCCAGATTTGCAAAGCAATTTTTTTTGTTCGTTTCCATTTTCTATTATTACTCATTAGTTTGCTAATAAACCTGTTCATTAGACAAGCAGACTGACCATAGCTGTAGTCTTGCATTACCTTCTAGGAAATGATTCCGTAGACAGAGGGAAAATAAAGGGCAAAGTAAGTTTATAATTTCTTTGCCTCTGGCACAATTCAGTATATGAGATCATCAAAGCATTTTCATTGCTGCCTCATAAAAATAAGCCTGATGAAATACTTAGTATTTGTGGCCTTTAAACCTGATTTTGGCTTTCCTAATCCTATGCTACGTGTATTTTACTTTCATAAAATCTAAGTTAAAAAGTGACCTTGGGCAACTTTATTGTTTAGATGACACCCAGTTAGTATTCTTCTTCCAAAGTCTGAAAAACGTATTACACAATGAGGAAATCATAAAAAGGTGGATATAAATTGCCTGAGCTACTGACTGCTTAAAGGTATTAAGAGACAATGAAAAAGCAGTAAGTTAGTTCAGCTATAGTAGAATAGTTTTCATTTATATAGGAATATAAAACTTGAGGGAGCCTCTACACTGCGTGTCACTCTGACCCAAAGAAATAATTCCTTCCTGACCTCACTTTAGGTGTCCTGCTGGCTTTGTGATCTAAAAGGTAGGTTTCAAATTAATTTAAGTGGATTCAGTGAATTTTTGTATCCCTTCTTTGGCCTTGAGCACATATGGCATCTATACATGTTCTCTGGGATGGGGGTGGAGGGCGTTTTAATTAAAGTAGCTCTTGGGAGCCACTCTAACTAAAATGCCTGCAACATCTTATGTAATCAAAGTCCTATGCTTCAAAATGCCAATGAGGGTGCTTTAACCGAGGCTCGTTCAATAAACTTTAGTTAAAGCACTTCCACTGCTCTGTAGAAACACATGGATGCTGGATACACATCACAGTGAGGATGCTGGAACGTCCTAATTAGAATGCACCAGCAGACGCAGTTAAGCAAGTCTGCCCCAACCCATTCTAATTAGAACGCATCAGAGCAGGCATCCCACACGTGCAGGCAGCCATATACAGTTCACCTTAGTCTTCTTTTAGGCATCTGAGTGCCTATTTTAAGCATCTGAGTGCCTGTTTCTTTCCCACCATTTCCATCAAAAGGTGGTTCTAAACAGTAATAGACCTTGTTAGCATGCGTTTCTTCCTACCCAGTCCAAACTTTCTTCCTATTGGTTTCTTAAAATGCTCTATTCCCCCCTAGTTATCATTTGTTCACTGGATTCTGAGAAGCACTAAGAATAGATCTCAAAAAAGTCTCTTCAGAGTTTCTCAAAAAGGCTCTGAGTGCTTCACAAAAGTAAAGCTTCAGGCTTATATATATATGTACATATATGTTTCCCCTGACAATCTCTTCAGTACTCAAACTATTTCTATAATTTGGTTCTGCAACAGTGTGCTTGTTCCCTGTCTAGTGAAAGCCTTGATCCTTTTACACTGTATTTATTATGGGATCAATCATACTTTTGTACCAGTGATGGAGGAAGAGAAGAGCAAGGAATGCGGCCCAAAAGGAAAATTGTGAATCCAGGCATTGCTACTTGTTATATTGGGACAGAGCACAAGGACCTAATGGCTCTTAGCCCTACTAGTCAGATTTCAGTTTGGAGCTATATTTAAGATGTTCTCCATTCCTAATTTATATTATATAATATTTATGACCCTGTGTTTATATGCATTATATCAGCTAAATTAAGGTGGCAAAAAGTGACCAATTAAAAAAATCAACACAAAACAACAGGATGAAATGAGACCTTGTTATAAAAAGTGGCTGACATCAGCTTAAATGTGGTAGCCTGAATAATGACTTAATAAATAAAGGAGTTACTAAATCCTCATGCTATGTGAAATTTCAGGTCTCTCACTTGAATATAATGTCTTGTTTTTGCTGTTCTCTCTACAAAATGCAATATCTCACATAATATGGACATATAATGGAAAAGCTCAATGTAAGGATCATAAGCACAGCTAAGACCAAAAAAACCCCATGTATGCATACATAAAATATATGTATAAAATAATATTTACTTAAAATATTAGTATCATGTATTACAGTGAAAAATAAAATAAAAACACTGGGCATGTCTACACATACAATTATGGTGCATGAATAAACTGCAGCTCTTAGTGCTCCAGAGTTTATTGCTCCCAGGTACACTGTTTTGACTTGTTCCTGGAAGAAATTAACTGTGGAGCAATAAGCTCCACAGTTTATTCATGCATAGCACATGGAGCCAGGGTGGAGCAGAGGGCTCCAGGGGTCAGCCTGCCAGCCTGAGGTTCCTTCCCCCCAGCTCAACATGCTGCAAAGGGCTGGCTGGCACGTGAAGGAGCTTCAATGTGAGGATAGCCAGCAGGGGCACCTTTGTGCTCCAGCCAGCTGGGGCAGCATCTATACCAGAGTTTTTTACTCCTCAGCTTGTAAGAAGTACTATCCTGCTGTGTACTTACAAGTACTTGTACTTACAAGCACTATCCTGTTGTGTAGTAAATTAGTTTACTCCAGTCTAATAGGGGGGGTACTTGTAAATGCTGAAAAATTTACTGTGCCACTAATTAGTCTGCAGCACAGTAAATGTCTCATGTAGACATGCTCACTGTATGATCCAGTGTAAACTCAAACTCATCAATTTTAAAAAGCAATGAGAAAGACAATGTTAAATGGTAATACAATGATTACTAATACTAAAAGCGGCTGAGAGAACAAAGCGAGAGAATCTTTGCTTTCTCTTGGGTGTTAATGAGATCATCGACTTTTGCAAAAGAAATAAAGAACTCAAGACTCAGTTTTTCCATAGCCCCATGACAGCACACGGGCCTCCACAGTTCTCTATGGGGGGGACCCCTGCCAGGGCTCCACCAGGGCCCATGGGCTGCAGTTCATTAAAGCTGTTGGCCATAGTAAATGATGATTGACATACCAATGGCATTTTTGTTCATTCTAAAAAGAAGGTGATTACTGAAGATATAAGATTCCATATGCATTAAACATGATAGAAACAAAGATAGATTTAAATGGGTGACAATAACTCCTGAAATGTGGACAAAATTTTGGGCAATAACTCGTGACATCATGGACAAATCATATATGTACATTTCTATTTATGAGGCAAGACTCTCATGGGTGCCAATCAAGTAAAACAAGCAACTCAGTACCTCTAATCTGAATAGGAGCTACTATCTGTATATTTAAATTTAAGCATGTCTCTCAACTGCATTCCTGGATCAGAACTTCTAAAATTGTGGTCAATCCTATGATATTATTCATGTGCTTAAATTTTTGACTGGATGAGAGCCTTAGAAAACAGGTGCAAGTTTGGCCCAAATGATTTAAGAACCACTAGTAAATTTAAAATAGCAATTTCATGCAACTCTAATTCTTATGTCTGCAAAAAATCCAGTCACTTTCTCAAGAGGAAAAAGGCATTTTCACTAGTATGTCTTCATCCAGTTGGCATAGCAAGCAGGAGAAAATCCACTCTTTTCTTAGAATTAGTGCAGTCTAAAACTTTCTACTCCTTAGTCCTCTGTTCCTAAGTCTTTTCCAGATGGCTCCAGTTCCCACCAAAATTAGCCCTTAGAATCTAAGAATTAACCTGATAGGATAATGTGTAAAGTACATTCAAATTCACAATTAATTATTTAATAAGACCAAGGCAGACAAGGTTCTTTGGGTAAATCTGATATCTTTTATTAGACAAACTAAATAGTTGGAAAACATTTTCTTAAAAAGCTTTCAGGTTTAAAAATCCTTCATCAGGCTGAGGAAGCATCTGCAGTTGGTGTGTGCTCTTCCTGGATGGAATTTTGTGAGATTTGAGATCTCTCTCTCTCTCTCTCTCTCTCTCTCTCTCTCACGCACACACACACACACACACACACACAAGTTGTTTACATATGGTATACACACTGTGAACACATATACAAGGATGTATAAGTTGTCTCTGAAGCAGTGAAATGTAGGTATGTCTTTGCATAAAGGGAAAGAGATGAGAAAAGGGGCAACACCACGGCAGTGGACATCATAACCACCTGATCAGAAGATAGAGGGTGATGCTTACTTTGACCAGCTTTCAAGAGTTTCTGCAGGATATGACCTGGTGGTAATGGGAGACTGATAATTACCAGGATATCAGTTGAAATTACCAGGATAGCAGCAGGACAGAAAGGATCATTATGCTCTTGGAACACATTGGAGAGTAGCTGGAGAAAGCCATTAGGAAAGTGGTTATTGAAAATGTGGTTCTGTTTAATAAGGTTCTCAACCCGTTCCTCCTAATGATGGACAGCAATTTTAAATGGAAGTGTTTTCCATGGATTATTCTAACAAAGAAAGATGTGAGAGCTTCAGAATAAGGATAAGGGAGTGCAGAAAAGTAGACTTCAGCAAACTGTGCATGCCTTGGGAAGATTAGCTGAGGGATAAAGAAGTACAGGACAGCTGGAAGATACTGAAAGAGATTAGAGTTCAGTATGCAGCAACCAGAAATGATTAGGGGCCTGGGAGGCAAAATTAGGGGCCTGGGAGGCAAGACAGAATCACAAAAATAAGCGTTAGAAGACACCTCAGGATGTCATCTAGTTCAACCCCTCAAAGTAGGGCCATCATCAACTAGATCATCCGATGCAAGGCTTTGTCTACCTGGGTCTTAAAAACCTCTAAGGATGGAGATTCCACAACCTCTCTGGATAGCCTGTCCCAGTGCTTTATTACCCTTCTACTGAAAAAGTTTTTCCTAATATGTAACCTAACCTTCCCTTGCTGCAACTTGAGACAATTGCTCTTTGTTCTGTCATCTGCCACCACTGAGAAATTATGTGAAAAGGATAACAGTTATTTAGCATGAAGAAGAGAAGTTTTCAAGTACCTGAAGGGCAATTACAGGGCTTTGGTCTGTGGCTGTAAGTGATAGGACTGGGACCAAAGGCCTCAAGCTACAGCAGGAGAAATTTAGGCTGGATTAGGAGGAACTTTCTGCCTATAAGGGTGGGCAAGCATTGGAACAGGCTAGCCACAGAAATTGTGGAATCTCCATCCTTGGAAGTTTTCAAGAGCAGACTAGGCTGCACTTGGCTGAGACAGTTTAAACAGGGATTATCCTGCCTTAAACAGGGGGCTGGACTAGATGACCCTGTGAGGTTCCTTCTAGCCCTACTTTCCTATGATCTTATGATGCTATTATATGACGTAAAAAAGAAAAAAAACTACTCCAAAACAGAGATAGAAAGCAGAGTAAGAAACCATCATGGTTGTATGAGGTCTTTAAGGACGTGATACAAATGTGGGGAAAAAATGTGATTAAGGATGAGCATACAGGAACAGAAAAATGATACAGGGACAAAATCAGAAAGGTGAAGGGACAAACTGACTTTTAATTAGCCAAGGATATAAAAGGCTGCAGCACAAAATAAAAGTTTTATACACATATTGGAAATAAGAGACAGATAAAGGAAAGCTTAGGTTTATTACTTGGCAGGGAAGGAAAACAAAAAATGTACAATGCAGAGAAGGGTAAAGTATGCAAAAAAGGTTAATTTTAACTAAATACTTAAAATTAATTTGAACAAGAATAGGAGCATAGGAGCTGTTTAAGAACAGCTTAAAGAATATTCAGATAAGATAGATGTGTATTCAAGTCAACAGGGAATGATATAATTCACCCTAAAGCACTCAAAGAACAAGCCAAAGTTATCTCTAAACCACTAGCAATTATCTTCAAGAACTAGTGGAGAACAAGGATAGTCCCAGAGGAGTGTAGAAGGGTGAACATAGAATTTCTCCCTAAAAGGGCAGAAGGGGAAGTGGAAAAGGGAAGATGACCCAGAGAATTATTGAGCAGTTTGCTTAATCTTGATCCCTAGAAAGATTCTAGAACATATTATCAAACAAATAGCTTAAAAGCACCCAGATGAATGAAACATGAGATTTTCGAGAACAAATTGTTCCACACAAATCTCGTTTCCTTCTTTGACAGAATAACTACTCCACTTGACAATGAGGATGCAGTAGGTGTGATACATTTTGAATTTAGTGAGGTATGACAATATCCCACATAATTCCTTTATTAAAGAATTAGGGAAATATGAACTAGATCAGGACTGTCCAATTTGCATCCCAGAAAGGGTTCATTTGTACCCTGCAAACTCCCACCCAGGTAACAGTCTTCTCAGTGCTTTGGCTCCTGCTGCTGCCAGGGTCTCTGGGCTCCCTCTCCATCCTCCAGCTTCTGCTTCCTATGAGAAAGACCTGGGAGAGAATGTAGGATAGTATTTGATTCAATGTTATCTTGACAAATTGGAAGGATGGCCCAAAATTAACAAGAGAAGTTCAAGATGGAGGGAGCCACATCAGAAGGCAGAGAAAAAGGCCAGGTGAGTGGGAATTTGTAAGGGAGTTACCCTTACATTAATCTTTTTTTAAAATATAAACTATGTGAGTTAGCTGAAGTATCAGTGGGGCAAGGAAGAAAGGGGATTTTTGATCTAAGAGGTACCAGAACATGAAGCACAGTAAATGGTCGGAGGATATTGTGCTGACAAAACCAATGCCACTGCTGGCTCTTCCTCTGCCTCTACCTGTGGAGGCATTGTCCAGGTGGGACCTTTGGCCTCTGAATCCCAGGTCCAGGTATGTCTTTGTGGGGAATATGGCCTGCATGTCATAGAATCATAGGGCTGGAAGGGACCTCGAAGGATCATCGGGTCCAGCCCCCTGCATGAGCAGGGAAGACATCTGGAGTCAGATGACCCCGGTCAGGTGACCATCCAGTCTTCTCTTGAAGACCTCTAGGGTAGATGATTGCACCACCTCTAGGGGAAGCTTGTTCCACAGTCTGGACTCCCTAGTTGTGAAAAAGTTTTTCCTAATGTTCAGCCTCAAACTATCTTCCAGGAGTTTGTGGCTGTTGTTTCTAGTTTTCCCCCAGGGTGCCCTGGTGAACAGTTGTACACTGAGCCCCTGATGTACGCCTCTGATATAGCAGGAAGACACAATCAGGTCCCCTCTCAGCCTTCTTTTCTTTCGGCTGAAGAGTTCAAGATCCTGCAGCCTCTCCTCAAATAGCTTGCCATGCAAGTCCCTGATTATGCAGGTGGCCCTTCTCTGGACCCTCTCAAGCTTTAGCATATCCTTGTTGAACTGTGGCACCCAGAAATGGATGCAATACTCCAGCTGCAGCCACACCAATGTTGAGTAAAGTGGGAGAATCACTTCTTTGGATTTACTGGAAATGCATCAACTGATGCATGCCAGAGTTTCTCCTTGCAAAGACAATCAAATGGGGGAGCATACACAGTGATTGAGTACCTATTAATTCCCTCAGGTTACAACAGGAGAAGTTGGGTAGGCTGAGAAGCATTACCAAACTTAAGACTCCAGTACACAATGCATAGGATGATTTCCACAACTGTGGGAGAAAACTAGCCATAGAATATGTCAGGGAAGATGAAAGGACTGGATGCCAGGAAGGTAGAAGATGACATCTGGTCACATCTCCATCTCCAGTCACTGAAGTGATACAAAAGCCTGGCATCAGAGGAGGAGTAAAGCTGTGCACTCCAAAGATTGTGAAGATTAAAGCTCCATTCCCAAGATGAAACACAAAGTGATGGTAGTTGGTCACTCCCTTCTGCAGCACATAGACATCCATCTGATGACCTATTTGTTGTCTCTGAAGGTGTGCTGACTGGCCTTGCACACTCCTGAAACCAAGACATTACAGAAAGATTTCTGAGACTCAACCAGCCCTCTAGCTACTACATGATATGGACACTAAATAGTACTGCCAGGTGTGACAATACTATAGTAAAGAATAAAGGAGATAGAGGCTCATATTATGTTTTCATCTATCCTTCAGGTTAAGAGTAAAGGGCCAGGCATGAGCAAGTGCAACCTAGAAATCAACATGTAGATGCTCAAATTTTGTTTCCCATGGGATCTGGGGATTTTTGACCATGGTGGAATGTTCCAGGAAAAAGGCCTGCTAAACACAGATGTGGGCTACTAAAAGAGAGGGAGACCAGCTTTACACATAGGTTTGCTAAGCCTTGAGAAAGGCTTTAAGTTCAGTATGGCATGGCAACAAAAATGTATGAATAAGGAAATGAGGTGGTATCACCCAGAGGCAAATCCAGGTGGCGGGGAGGGGCAGATGTGCACTGGCATCCTAGCTTTGATTCCTGCTCCACCCAGAGTTTAAAACCAACTGCCTGGCAGTGGCAGAAGTATTTCTGGTCAGCCAGTGCTGAGGGAGTCAACTGACTTCATGAATCCTTAGAATCTACCTGCTCACTTCTAAACTCTTCATTCCACAGGTGTTAATGACCTCTCTTCTTTTAAGGGTTCTTGATGTTCCACCAATCAAGCTAGCTTTTATTTTACAATTCTGCTGTCTCTTAGCTGCTCCTAGTAATGAAGCTCCCATTTCAGATTCTTTTTAACTAATTCCAATGAAATTATATTTGTTTTTGCTTCAATATTAAACTGTTTTGTTTCCCATGGGAATCAATCTTAAACTGAATAATAGAGCTGTAACCCCTAGCATATTAGTAAAGCTTTCAGTTTATTTAACTGGATAAAAATGTGTTGTTTATGTGATGATGCACCTCACCATCTATACTCCACTTTTCAAACTTCTAGATCTGCCCATGGCATCACTTCATATGTCATATGTTAAAGATGCATTCACTTTTCTCAGGTACATGAATGGGAAGCTGTTTAAATTCTATGGATTAAGATGAAAAGTGGAAAACAGCAATATAAGGTATCATGGTGGGTGTCTAGTATAGGCCACCAAATCATGAAGAGGGAGTGATGGATGAGAGTTTCTTAAATGATGTATTCAAATCAGAGTCTGTCAATTATGGAGGATTTTAATTATCAGCCTGTCAGCTCAGAGGGTGATACCATAGTACTTAGACATCCTAACCAGTGTTTGGATTGTTCTGGGGACAAGTCTTTGATACCTATGGGAGAGAAAACTACTGGGGGAAACCTCTCTCATTTTGCTTTTTATTAATAAGATAGAAGTTACTAAAACTCTGAAGATGAAAGTCAACTTCAGCGACAGTGATTATGAAATTAGAGGTCATGATCCTAAGGAAAGGAAGGAAGAAGAAAAACAGTTGAGTCATTTGACTTCAAAAAGTACAGTTCAACAAACTCAAAAAGGTAAGCATGATCCCATGAAGCAATTATATGGAAAACAGGAGTACAGGAGAGTTGCTTGTAACTTAAAGAGGCAATATGAAGGATAAAAGATCAGGCTATTCTAATGCAAAGGAAGGACAGAGAACACAGCAAAAGAGTGGTTTGGGTAAACCACAAACTCCTCAATAAAGGCAACCCCCACTTAAGCGCTTTTAATTGGTTCCTGAAAAACCAAGTGTTAAGCGACACGAGTGTTAAGTGAATCAAAAGTATCTGACAATCCAAGATGGTGACTGCAAGTGTTTTTAATGACCCAATATGGCAACTGTGACCATTATAATAAAACTCACTGAGCGTTAAGTGAAATCAGGTATCAATTTAATATGAGTGTTACAGAGAAACAGCACTTAAGTGAAATAGCATTAAGCGGGGGTTGCCTGTAACTTGAAACTTAAAAAAGAATCTTACCAAAAAGTAGAAATTTGGCTATCCTACTAAGGATATATAGGAGAGCATACTATGGGCAACAAAGTCCAAAAAAACACCCTATAAGGTCAATGCACTAATTAATATATAACTAGGAAAGGTCATAAAAGGAGCAAAGAACATGAACTATTAGGAGAGATTGAAAAGAGTGGTTTTTGTTTTGTTTTTAAGAAAAATGTAGACTGGGCAGAGATATGATAATATTTTTCCAATATATAAAATGTTATTATAGTTAGGGTATTGATCAATTTTTATCCATGGCCACTTAGGGAAGGAGAGTAAGAAATCAGTTTAATTTGTAGCAGATAAGATTTAGTTTAGAAAAAGCTATCTGAGAGTAAAGGTAGTGAAACATAACAGCAGGCCACCAGGGTAGTGTGGAATTTCTTTCAATTTTTTTAAGACCAGATTACTCAGGGATAGTCTAGGAATACTTGATCTTGCCTCAGTACAAGAAATCTTATTACTGAACTCCTGAGGTTCCTACCCCTCTACACTTCCATGACTCCATGCATTTTTGTGTCTATTCTATCTTTTCTCCTGCATCTTGCCATGAAAAAATACATTCAAAATACAGTAGTGATTAATTTATGTGAAATGGACAGGCAGTGTCAGGTTAACATTGTAAATGACACAAGCTGAAGAGTTGACTTGTGTTATTTCAGTAATACACTAAATAGTGTCTGCATTTTCAATCTTTTGAGTATCCATGCTGTCATCTCCCTACATATACTATATACCTCTACCATATAGCCAGTATAATACCTTTTTCCTCTTCTTAACTGTTAAAAAGGACTTTAATCAAATATGCCTAACTAATATGCTTTAATATAGGAGAAGCAAGCATGATTAAGTGCATAAGAAACTGAGGTTAAAAGTGGCTACAATAAAAGGTCGAGTAATTTAGCATACATTTTGTATAATATGGCATAAGCTATTCTTTTGTTTCATTGCCTCTTTTTTTGGACTTTAATTTTCAGTTAGTCATTGGCTTACATCTTATCTCACACCATAATGGCAGAAATTAATGGGATAAAAGTACTCCATTCAAAGACAAATTATCATTTCACTGATCTACTTCACTGAGTGCAAATTCCCTCTGCTCCCATTAAAAGCTTTAGAGCAGTAGAAAAATGCTAGTTAACTAAAATTGTGTTTCCTTTCTTAGACCATAAAATTTTCATTTATTCTGTCTGTAATACCCTTGTGTAAATACAGTAATTTTCAAGCCTTTCAGTATAGTGTGATACATATTTTGGCATTGTTGCATGTCTGGATTTCTTCCATGGTACTTTAATTTTGTGGTTCAATGAGCAAAACTAAGAGTTCTCCTGAAGGACTTGTACTTAAAACAGTCAGGGGCGTGATGCCTGCTGAAACATTCCATCTTCTCCCTTGAGTGTCCAGCTGCAGTCTGCATAAACTACCTCTTCTTTTTTTTAAGCTTACGTCTGTTCTTAGAGGTGGCTTATTTCATGCAAATGACAAGCTACAGCAAAAGCCAGGATAAAAATTATTTTCAGGTGATAATACAAAAGCGTGAAGTTCATTAAAATATTAGGAAGTTGAAAATTAAAATGGTATAAATGCTGAGGGAAATATTCTCTAGATTATTTTCATTAAGGGTCTGTTCTTTCAAATGTGAAGAGATGGGTTAGATGGGCTGTTTAAATGTGAATGAAAATATAAAAGGGAGTTTTGACATAGAAAGAAAATTGTGCAGAGCAACTGTAATTTTCTCAACTCCAGGAACTGCAATTGCATCTACTGTTAGAAGAAAAAAAATGCTTTCCATTGTGATCAAAAGAGAAAAGAAATTACTTTGAATGTGTTAATCTTCCAAGACATCCATGAATAAAGTGTTACTCAGTAAAAGGATTTACCAACTTAACTGCATTATCCTAGAGCTCAATTTTAAAAGTAAACACACCCACTCACATGATGTGCAGCCCATGTGTGTTCTGTGTCTGAAGTAATAATAATGATACCATTTGCTAAAAGCAGAATATCACTGTAGTTTTTCATAAGAAAAATTATAGACTAGAAATGCTCTCCCGTTCATTAGCTATCCTGGAATATTCATTAAAGAATCTATACTTCTATAATTGTTATTTGTAAATTGAACTTTAACATAAAGTGAGATGTGTGACCATTTTTGGCTGCCAGACAATAAAAACCTTCATAAACCAAATCTAGATCTAAAGCTAGATACACCCTTTGTTGAAAGCCTTATGCAATACAAAGTGTCATAGTTTCGTAGTAGCTAGGGTCAGGAGGTACCTGAACAGATCATCTAGCTTCACCCCCTGCCACAGGCAGGAATGAATGCTGGGTTCACAAGACCCCAGGCAGGTGATCATCCAACCTTCTCTTGCATTTGCCCAAGGTAGGGGTGAGGACCACTTCCCTAGGAAGTTGGTTCCAGATTTTGGCTCCCCTAACTGTAAAAAATTGCCTTCTGATCTTTAACCTAAACCTATTTTCCATCAGCTTATTACCGTTGTTCCTTGTCACCCCATGTGGTGCTGGAGAGAAAAGGGCTCTACCTATTTGCTGTTGATCTCCCCTGATGAGTTTGTAGGCAGCCACCAGGTCCCCCCTCAGCCTCCTCTTGCTGAGGCTGAGCAGGTTCAGGTCCCTCAGTCTCCCTCTCACCAAGCAGGTGGCCCTCCTCTGGACCCTCTCCAGGCTGGCCACATCCCTCTTGAAGTGCAGTGCCCAGTACTGGATGCAGTACTCCAACTGCGGCCTGACCAAAGACCCATAGAGGGGGAGTATCACCTCTCTGGATGGCTTGAGATGCATCTTTGGATGCATGACAAGTTATGGCTGGCCTTGCTGGCTGCAGTCTGTCATTGGCGGCTCATGTTCATCTTGGAGTCAATAATGACTCCAAGATTGCATTCCATCCAGATTCCTTCTCCCAAGGTGCAGCACCCTGCATTTATTTATGTTGAACCCCATCTTATTCTCATCTGCCCACTTTTGTAGTCTGTCTAAATGACAAACAACTGGCTTCAATTTTCTGTTCAGTTTCTTGCTAACATTAAATAATGAATTCAATCATTAAATTTTAAACAAAAAATAATAATATGACTTACAACAACTCTAAAAATCAAATTATGGGGCTTCAGGAGCAGTTACAATCCCAGCTGGGTACAACACTGAATATAATAATTGTGGATTAAGTTCTAGATTGCTTCTACAGGTAAAAGGTCTATTTGGCTTTGATGGACTTTCGATTGTGGGAGTCTGGAATAGTGATACGCCATGTTCAGAGTGCTTTAGTAAGATTGTTATCATGTGTGGTTGGAGCAATGAAAGACCTCAGATATGAGTGTAACTGAATGAGAATCTTGACAAGGGTAAGTCTCCTACTTGCTTTACTTGTAGGGGAAAATCAGAATGACCAAGGAACCTCAGTTCCACTGAAAATCAATCTATGTTTAATCAATGGAAGCTTTATCACAGACTTGAATAGGGATAGTATCTCATCCCGTGAAATTTAGGCACTATTGAAAAGAAAATTATTTTATGTTGTAAAAGGTGCTTCAAGTTAAGGGAATTATATAGGACAAAGGGAAATTAAACAGCCAAGCAGGCAGCCTGAGCTCCACTTGTCATAGTTGTCTAATTAACAGAAACCCAGGCTCAGAACCAAAGGGCAAGTCCACTGAGATGAGGGAGGAAGCCCTGTCTGGTTAAATAAGGGTCTGTGGCTTCACCACTAAAAAAGTTGGGTACCCTGGTTCAACATAAGCCCTTGGCCACCTGCTTAGGGAGTGCGGATACCTAGGGGATTGTTTAAGGACACAGAGAAAATCGTATGAGACAGGAAGATAAAATACATGCTTGTGTATACTAGATGGAAAAAATCTGGTCTTCTCTGTATAAAGACTTTTTACAATGCCCGGGTTGAACCAGCAGGAGCAAGGGAGAGAGAAATCAATAAAACACAACATATTTGCTATGCAAAGACCTCTAGGCTATTCTTGACTGGACCAATATTTCCAAAAAAATAATGTAAAAGAATAATATAAACAGCACTTCCAGAAATAACATAAATTCAGTCTTCATGAACTATTAATCAAGTCTGATTTAATGGCATCATTATATCTGGCAGTCTGCATGTGTTAATAGCATCTAATGCACAGATGCCGTTTTTTTCCCTGACTGTTGAATGAATAATGATCTGGGATTCAGGTTTCTTAATGGCTCCTTAATATCAACTACTTTGGCTAGAGATGCAAGTAGAACTACATGACATTTATTTTATTTTAGCAGCATGGAAAATGTGTATGTTTGTAATCAAGGTAAATTTTTACAATGTATCCTTAATGACTTTGACTGAAGAGAGGATGATTATGAAGAGTGCAGCTTCCAGCATGAATATGGAATGGTGTCACATTAGACAGCAATGGGAGAATAAGCTAAAAATATTGGAAAGATATTAGTAATTTACAAAGCAATAATGAGCTGGCTCCTTTTTAAAATAATGACTTAATAGAAACTTGCAAACTAAGGAGGTTGGGAAAGCAAGTTCCCAAGTCTACACTGAAGATGTTAAGAGCTAAATCCTATTTCATCTTTACACATATAAGTAGCACTTACATAGTCACATTAGTGCAATTGATGGCACTTATGCAGAGTTTGGATCCTATTTGCACCTGTATAGCTATACTTACCCTGCTCTTCCCTTTTGGGAGTGCTCATAAAGATGCACTCTGGCCATGTAAAGTGCAGAACAGAATCTCCCGGGTATACGCACAACACTTGAAACTTTAGCTACAGAAAAAACACAGTTAGCTGAGACAGATAAGAGGGCAATCCCACCTTTTAATGCAGAAGCCTATGTTTTTCAATCAAGGTGCTACAGAACCCTGAGGTGCCTTGAGATCCTTTCAAGTGTGTCACAGGATGCCACATAATGTTCGTACTGTTAAGTTTGCAAACATGATTGACAAGATAAATGCAGATATTTCAAACAGAAATCAATAGTTGAGGTCTTTCTAGGGTCTTTGCAACAAAAATCTGCTCTATTATTTTTCAGAAGTCAGAAAAAGAGCAAAAACCAAGAGATGGCATGTTCTGAGGGATGCCTTGAGTCTATCCAGAGGTGCCTCGAGTTTATCCAGAGGCACCCTGAGTCAAAAACCCAGGGGTGCCATGAGTCTAAAAACCACCCAGGAGAGCACACAAAGCAACAACAAACTCTCCCTGTGCCTAAAGAAGGATGTTTGTACCCAAAAGCTTGAAAAAAACATTTTTCCAACTATTTAATTGGTCTCATAAAAGATATCACATTTACCCAAAGAAGCTTGTCTGCCATGAATCTAAAAAGGTTGAAGACCACTGTCCTAGACCCTAGGGCATTTGCTCAAAGAGGGTGAGAACCAGGCTCTAAGCACCCCTTCACACAGAGAGGATTAAACCCTACATCTCATACTCCCCAGCAAAGCATTCTTATTATTAAACCAGGAGTCAGACATTGCCCAGCCTTATTTCTAGCTCTTCTTTTGAAGCTCACTGGGCAACCAGACAGGAAGATATATGGAGCCAGAAGAAGCACTGCATATTACAGAAAGCCTGGGTCAGTGAAATGAATGCTGCTCTTGAAGGGAAATGTCCATGGTTGTTGCTCATAATGGCTTTTCTCACATAGTATTTTAATATTCATAGCAAAAAAGTAGTTAACGTAAGTCACACAGTTACTGTTCCCTTGGGGGACAGCATTTCTGGAACTTTATGGAATTTAGTGGAACCAACTCTGTTGTTTTCAATGAATTATATCCAACAGACAATGATGCACCAGCAGAAACAGAATCCAGTTCATCACCTGCATAGACTTAGCTCAAGTTATTTTAGAATCATAGAGACATAGAACATTAGGGTTGAAAAGGACCTCAGGAGATCATCTAGTCCAAAACCCAGCTCAAAGCAGAACTATCCCCAACTAGATCATCCCAACAAAGGCTTTGTCTAGCAGAGTCTTAAAAACCTTTAGGGATGAAGATTCCATCACATCTCTGCGTAACCTGTTCCAATGTTTTACTACCCTCCTACTGAGAAAATTCTTCCTAATATCTAACCTAAATTTCCCTTGCTGCATCTTGAGACCATTGCTCCTCATTCTGTCACCTGCCGCCACTGAGAACAGTCCAGTTCTATCCTTTTCTGAACCACCCTTCAGGTAGTCAAAGGTTGGTATTTAAATCCCCTCTCAGTCTTCTCTTCTCTAGACTAAAGAAGCCCAGTTCCCTCAGCCTCTCTTCATAAGTCATGTGCCCCAACCCCCTCACCATTTTCATTGCCCTCCACTGGATTCTTTCCAATTTGTTCACATCCTTTCTTTAGTGGGGGCCCCAGAACTGAACAGAGTACACCAGATGTGGCCTCCCCAGTGCTGAATAGAGGAGAATAATCACTTCCTTTGACCTGCTGGCAACACTCCTATCAATGAGGCCCATTACGTCATTAGCCTTCTTGGCAACAAGGGCATATTGTTGGTTCATATTCAGCTTTTTGTCCACTGTAAGAGCCAGGTCCTTTTCTAAAGAGCTGCTGCCCAACCAGTCAGACCCCCCCTGCTTGTATCAGTGCATGGGATTGCTCCTTCCTAAGTGCAGGACTTTTCACTTGTCCTTGTTGAATCTCATGAGATTTCTTTTGGCCCAATCCTCCAATTTTTCTAGGCCACTTTGAATCTGAACCCTACCCTCCAGTGTATCTACTACTCCCCCTAGCTTGGTATCATCTGCAAACTTACACTCCATGCCATCTTCCAGGTTGTTGATTGAAGATATTGAACAAAACTGGCCCCAGGACCGAGCCCTGGGATGCTCTACTTGATACTTGCTGCCAAGTAGACATTGAGCCATTGACTACTGCCATCTGAGCCTAATGACCCAGCCAGTTTGCTATCCACTTCACAGTCTATTCATCCAGCCCATACTTCCTTAGCTTGCCTGCAAGCATGTTGTGGGAGACTGTATAAAAAGTCTTGCTAAAATCAAGCTCTGCCACATGTACCAGTCTCACCACATCCACAGAGCCAGTCATCTCATCACAAAAGGTAATCAGATTGGTCAGGCATGACTTGACCTTGGTGAATTCATGCTGACTGTTCCTAATCACCTTCTTCTTCTCCAAGTAGTTTGAAATGGTTTACTTGAGGGTCTGCTCCATGATTTTTCCAGGAACTGAAGTGAGGCTGACTGGTCTGTAGTTCCCTGGATCCTCCTTTCTCCCTTTCTTAAATATGGGCACTATGTTTGCCCTTCTCCAGTCTTCCAGGACCTCTTCCAATCACCATGAGTTTTCAAAGATGATGGCCAGTGGCTCTGAAATCTCCTCAGCCAACTCCCCCAGAATCCTTGGGTGCATCCCATCTGGCCCCAGGGAATTGTATATGTCCAGCTTTTCTTAATAGTCCCTAACCTGCTCTTTCACTGCTGTTGGCTGCTCATCTCCTCCCCAAACTGTGCTGCCCAGTGCAGTAGTCTGAGAGCTGACCTTGCCTGTGAAGACTGAGGTGAACAAGATATTAAGAACTTCAGCCTGTTTTGCAACCTATCTCACTATGTTGCCTCTCCCATTTATAGATTTCATAGACTCATAGACATTAGATTTCATAGACAGTAGGGCTGGAAGGGACCTTAGAAGATCATTGAGTCCAGCCCTCCCATCCCCGAAGGGCAGGAAGTCAAGCTGGGGTCATAGGATCCCAGCAAGATAAGCATCCAATTTGATTTTGAAGGTGTTCAATGTAGGTGCTTGAACCACCTCTGATGGCAGACTGTTCCAGACCTTGGGGGCTCGGACAGTAAAGGAATTCTTCCTTATGTCCAGCCTGAAATGGTCTTGCAGTAGTTTATAACCATTCGACCTTGTCATCCCTTGGGGTGCTCTGGTAAATAAACATTCCCCCAGATACTGGTGGTCACCCCGATAAACTTATAGGTGGCCATCAGATCACCCCTGAGCCTGCGCTTTTCCAGGCTAAAGATTCCCATGGCTCTCAGCCTATTGTTGTAAGGTCTGTTTTCCTGAGCTCTGATCATGCGCATGGCTTTTCTCTGGACTCTCTCAAGCTTCTCCACATTCTTTTTGAATTGTGGAGCCCAAAGCACCAAGGCTGAGTACAAGGGGAGGATGACATCCTGGGATTTTCTTGACAAATATTTATGGATGCAGGCCATAATTTTGCTTGCTTTACTAGCCGCAGCATCACATTGCAGGCTCATGTCCATCTTGTGGTCAATGATGACCCCTAAGTCTCTTTCTTCCGTAGTGCTAGCCAGCATAGCACTGCCAAGCAGCAGATTTTTCCTCCCAAGGTGGAGAACCTTGCATTTTTCAGCATTTAACATCATCATGTTCTCATCCACCCATTTGCTGAGCCTGTCCAGGTCAGCCTGGAACACCCTCCTGTCTTCTGGTATGGATGCTTTGCCCCAAAGTTTGGTGTCATCGGCGAACTTGGCCAGTCTACTTCTGACTGCAGTGTCCACATCATTAACGAAGATATTGAACAATATGGGTCCAAGGACAGAGCCTTGGGGGACCCGATTGGTCACAGGGCACCATGACAATTGACTTCTGTCAATCACAACCCTCTGGGTCCGACCACAGAGCCAATTTCCCAGCCAGCGGATTGTAATGGACCCAAGGCCACAATTGGCCAGTTTCACCAAGAGGTGATCATGGGATACCAGATTGAAGACTTTTCTGAAGTCAAGATATATGACATCAATCTCTTCTCCCTTGTCCAGGTGATACATGTCCTGGTCATAGAAGGAAATGAGATTGGTCAAGCAAGACCTACCCACAACAAACCCATACTGGCTATTCCTCAGGATGTTAGCATCGGCCAATCAATTAAGGATGGCCTCTTTAATAAACTTTTCTAAGATCTTCCCCAGGATAGAAGTCAGGGTGATGGGCCTATAGTTAGCCGGATCCACTTTCCTCCCGTCCTTCAAGATCGGCACCACATTGGCCTTCTTCCAGTCTTCAGGCACTACACCAGAGCGCCCTGAGTTTTCAAAGATCCATGCCAGAGGCTGGCCTATGATGCTCATCAGCTCCTTGAGTACCCTGGGGTGCAGATTGTCAGGGCCAGCTGACTTGAAGGTACCCAGCCTCTCAAGGTGTCTTCACAAGGTCAGCATTAATGGAAGGCAGGGGATCTCCCTCACCTGGACCTCCCTGTCAGTAAAGGACCCACACTTTCCCTGATGCTTCTCTTGCTACGGACATACTTTTACAAACCTGTCTTGTTACCCTTCACATCCCTTGCTAGCTGCAACTCCAATTGCACTTTGGCCTTCCTGGCTTCATTCCTGCATGCCTGACATATACTCTTTTACTCCTCCCTAGTTGTTTGTCCAATTTTCCACTTATAAGCTTCCTTCTTGTGATTTAGTTTACTGAAGAGTTCCCTGCTAAGCCAAGGTAGTTTTCTGCCATACTTGCTAATCTTCCTGCGCATTGGGATAATTTGTTCCTGCACTCTCAGTAAGGCTTCTTTAAGGTACAGCCAACTCTCCTGGATTCCTCTCCCCCTGAGATTGGCTTCCCAGGGGATCCTGCCATGAGTTCCCTAAGCCATCTTATGTATCTCCAATGCACTTAGTCTATAATGTGCATCTCTACCCTGCCTTCTAAGGCTGTGTGAAGCTTCAGTCCCTGATTCGATTCAGTGGAGATTTGGCCCAATTCGGTGGCCGAATCTCCAAATCCTATCAAGAGACCCCTTAATCTCTCTAAATCAAATCAGAACCTTCTGAATTGATTCGTAGAGATTCAGAAAGATTTGTCAATTCAATTTAAATTTCAATTCAATTTAAATGTTTTTTCTATATACCTCTAGGTAATAGGTGGCTTGTGAATGCTGTGATGCTGGGGTGCATGGAGAATCCCACAGAAGTGCAGGAGGGCTCCCCAGCATGCTCAGCAACAGATCCAGAAGTGGACCAGAAGCACTTCTGGTCCACTTCCGAGTCTGCCGGGGAGCATGCTGGGGGGGGGCTTCGCACCCCCCGCGGCTTAGCAACTGGTGCCTCCTGAGTTTGTGGGGGGCACCTGGGGTCCCCCCATGACTGATCACTAAGCTGGGGGGACACAGAGGGGCCCCAGACGCGGACCAGAAGTACGTACGGTTCACTTCCGGTTTCATCACTGAGCACATTGATGGCCTCCCCACACTCCTTTGGGATGCTCCATCTGCCCCAGCATCACAGCATTCACAAGCCATGCTGGTACCTTGAGGTATGTAGAAAAAAAAAATTAAATCTGTGTCTGTGTCCAAATCACTGATTCTCCAAATCAGCATTGAATATTCAGATTTGGATTCAGACAAATCGAATCTGGACAATGATCCAAATCAACTAATTGAATCACCATCCCTGATTCAGGTCAAATCCCAATCCAAATTTAATAGGGCCCACTTTACACACCCCAACTGCCTTCTCCCTGACTTCAGATTAGGATGGGTAACTACTTTTCTCTCCTCAAGTTATCTGGAATCCAGTTAGCTTCTCTCTAGTTAGTCTATCCCATGTATGCATATTATAAAATAACAGTGAATGTGTTAACAGCTAACAAGAGCAATGAACTCAAGTGTCCTTTTGCTAGAATTAAAGGTTTTGTATATAGATAGGACCTGAGTTATGGACTACATTCCAGTTATACCATTAGGCAACTCTACAGTGAAGACAAGACCTTACTTCATTGGCTTTTCATAGGTAACAGGAGTGAAAAAGCAGTAGAAAAAACTTATTATTGCTACTAAAACAAGTAGCTGTGACTCCGGATACTTAACCAGAAAAACTTGATGTCTGAATATTTTTACATAATGAGCATCATATGTGACAGCTGTACTTTGAAAGAAAAACAACAACACATGAATAAAGATGAAAGCCATTTCCAATCTAAATTTTGAAAGCAGTGATAAACCAATCTGAATCTGAATTTTTCCCAGAGTTAGGGGGTTTCAAATTTGCGGGCTTTATTTCACATATATACCACTCTGTTCTAATTCAGTAGAATATTCCTCTAATAAAATTGTTTTACTATTAATTAACTTTATCAGATTGAAAGATTACCCAATCTGGGTTCTGTTAAATTTACAGATCATTAGTTTCTTATCTTTTCATTATGTTCTCCTAAGAGGAACCATCACCAAGTAAAAAGAGCATGGTAGGAAATAGTTATAACCATACTTTTTTTCCGTAGGATGGAGGATTGAAGCATTTTTTTAATGCAAAATGTTACATATTCCATAATGACTTAGATTTTACCACAACGTTCATTTTACTCACTGTTTTTGTATATGATTAATCAAAAAGATGCAAGATAATACTTTTTTTTCAAATAGGAAAACTAAGTCCACATTAGCTGATGCTTAAATAGGACAAAAAATAAATAATTTAGTAAGCTTTTAGTTGCAAGTTAGCAAGATTCTAGTAGAATCAATCCTCATCCACAAAAACTCCACTTTCAACAATCATCACTTCATCCAAACCATGAGCACAGCTATGGGCACAAAGATGCCTCGCCAATATGTCAATCTCTTTATAAGCCGCTCAGAGGAAAAAATTCTAGAAATCTCCACAAACAAACTTGCACTAGACTTGCATTACATATATGATATTTTCATTACCTGGACTGAAAAGTTGGGTTCACGTAATGATTTCCACCCTGGGTTTAACAGTCATCATCCCCCAATTAGACTTCCTCTGGAATACTCCTACACTAACCTCAGCTTTCTAGATACCACAGTCCACATCCAGGATGGGACCCTACAAACTACTATATGAAAAGACCCCATAGACCAGCCACAGCTATGTCCATAAGACCAAAAAGCACATCAAAAAAATCTGGTATCTACAGCTAGACCCTCAGATATCACCAAATCTGCTCAAAAGAGAATGCTTGCAATATCTACCTGACTAGCCTAAAATCTGTCTTATACAAAAAGGACACTCTAGTAGAGAAATAGGTTGTACATTTGAAACAGCTATCCAAATACCCCATATCTGGATACAAATACAAAAAGAAAACCTCTGTGACTGCACCCCCCGGCCACGTACCACCCTACACTGGCAGTAATCAGAAAAATCCCATACAGCTAAAACCCATACTGGACAAAGATCAGACCTTGATATAAATATTCCCAGCCCCTCCACTCCTTCCTTTCAAATAGCGCCCCCAGCCTGGCTCAAGTCATCATCAGAAGCAAATTCTCTACTGGCAAGAAACACTTAAGCTGTCAGCATATCTCCACTGCCACTATCAATAATCAAACCTCTCCATAAATAAACCAACAGAATCCATGGTTCTTACACATGCTTTCCCCGAATGTGATATACCTGATTCAATGCACCAAATGCCTTCAAGATAACTATGGAAGTGAAACTAAACAGCAACTACACAAAAGAATGAACTCTAACATAAAAATATAAAGGTCATAGAGATACATTTAACATTAAGAGTACATTTCTAACAGAACAACCTTTCCATCTCTGACCACACTATCTGTGAGCTCAAAGGAAATCTACCTAACACCTTTAAAGGTAAATTTAGGAATAAAAATGTATATGTTGGCTGGACACTAAAAACCAAGGACTAAACACTGATATTTGATGTATGGCCCATTACAATTTATCCAACTCCTGAATACTTTCCACATAAGGAAGGTGAGACTGAACCCCTCCCCCATCCCCCCTTTTGATAAGTTCTGATCTCCCACTACTCATCTTCTTTTCTTTTGTGTGCCCACTACATCTGAGAATGTTTCTCAGCCCCTCCCCTATACCCTGCTTAATTTGCTGTGCTTAGCTTCCTATAGTTGGACACCTGAAAAAGAATGTCTTACATCTGAAAGTTTGTCTAACTTTATCCCAACTACCTAGTTGGTCCAATAAAAGATTTCACCCTAAGAAATCCTTGCTTCTAGTAGAATCAAGTCAATCCAAAACTTTCTCAATGAAAACCAAATAAAATTAGATTTGGTGCATGTATAAACAAACACACATGCAATACTGTATACACCCCAAGTTTTGACCCAGAGTGTACTTTTATGAGTATGTTGACAATTGACTGCTTTAGAGAAAGAAGAACAAATCCATCACTAACAAAAGCACATTCTTTATGGCTTATATTACCAAAAAATTAATGCAAAATTCTTGGTCTTAAAATAAGCCCAGTTCACTTCTTGTAAATGCTACAACATACAACTATGCCGTATAGTTTCCTAGTTACACACACTAGAAAAATGAAGCCTTTTGAGTGCACTGTTCAAGTCCCTGTTCAAGTCCCTGTGCACTGTTCAAGCCCCATGCTTTGACTTATCCAAATACTTGGCTGTATTCTTTAGGGTTATTCTCCCCATCTTGTCTCCTTTCAAATGTATCAGAAATTTCTAAAAAGAGAAGGAGTTAAAGTAAACTATTCCAGGATTCATTATTCAGTGACTTAACGAATTTTGCTTCTGAATTTTACCTTATGCAAACAGTTACCTCCTTGGCATAAAGAATAATTTATGGAAATAAAAGGTTGCAAAAAACAGCTGCTTTCCTGTTGAGAATGTATGTACTAATAGTAGGAGGAAGAAAATAATTAAACATTCACGTATTTAATTTGAAAGTAGGATCATAGCACTTAAAAAGGATTTATATGTAATACTGAACCAAAGAAGCATAGTTGACTGTTGGATAACAAGAAAACTATTTTCTGCTCTAATTTATTCTTTAAACAGATGGGATAAGAGAAAATTCAATTTCACTCATTGTCCAAGAGATTTCAACAATGAGATCAGTAAAATTCATACAGTGCCCAATAAGCCAGCCAACTAGTTTCATGTTCATTTGGTACAGCTTGTGGCAAGTCACTGCAATCAGAAGTCATTACTAACAGCACAACTCAACAGTCATTTTAATCAGTCATTGGCAGAGTCAGCAGCGATTCTGTTAAGTGGATATATTTTAGCAGAAATCTGACACTGTGATTTTAGTAGCAGTCTTGAAGGGAGATTACGTGAAACCATGTAAAATCAATAATGACAGAATCAAGCACTGCTCTGGATAGATGTCACACTTGATTGTATAAAGAACCAGACAATTGCTTATTCAACTAAAGCAGTGGTTAATGACTCACATGATGTGTAGATAGTACTTAGGCCAAAAGTCAGTAGGTATAGTTTAAAAACAGAAACCCTGATTCTGATCTCATATGTCTTTCACTTCTTTATATGTAGTTTCAATAACTTAATTTCTGATTTATAGTAGTATGAGTAAGGTCAGAGAGGCTTCACATTGCTGGAAGGGATCAAATAAACACGGAAAGGTTCTTTCTTTCGGCAGGAAACAGCTACCTCCAGAAAAATAAAAAATAAAGGGGGTGGGAATTAATAAATGGACTTGTAAAGATAAAGTTTGGCCTCCAGTGAGATTAGGCACAGTAAATGCATCTCTCATCACATTACTTAAGCCTTAATTTCCCATTTAAAATGCTGCATTACAGTAATCCAGAGTAAATAAGTAAATAATAGCAACAGAAATTATGTGGTCTAGATTCTCCCCTCACAGTGGTATAAATCCAGTGTAATCCAAGGAATTATTTTAGTATAAAACCAGCATGAATTGAAAATCAAGACCTGTGAATAATTCTGAAACTGGCAGGCCAAATTCTGATTCCCTTACTTGCACTAAGTGGTGGTGGCAGCAGTTCCTTGATATGAGGGTGATAGTCTTCCAATAAATAAGGAAGTCATCAGTAATTCTGTAAGTGACAGACAAAGTTGATATAAGTTCTGCATGTTCTATGGTAGACGTAACAAATTCTGAGAGAAAGGATTATATCCTGGTAATATCAAGTGATAGTTCTTTCTCTTTGTCTCTCTCATCTATCCACCTCCATAACAAGACAAGTTTCCTCAAAATTATTAATGCTTGGTCATACATCATGGCACTGAGGGTGCTTCAGTGCTTGATTCTCCCAGGTACTGATGTTAATATTTCATTTCTTCAGATTGGCCTTCAAGGTGTCCTTGAATCTCTTTTCCTGTCTACCTCTGGAGTGATGGCCACTGGTGAGCTGGAAGTTTAGGACTTGTTTTGGGAGTTGTTTTTCAGGCATTCTGATGACCTGCTTTGTCCAACAGAGCTGGTGCCATATAAGCATGGCTCCAATACTGGCAGTGAGAAGTGTGGTTTGGGTCCTGATGTCATGACCATGAACAACATGATTTCAGAGATTACCAAGGGCAGCACTGCATATTGTATCTGGTGTTGAATATCATTGTCTATGTTTACTTGTTGGGAAAGGTGACTACCCAGGTAAGGGGAATGGCTCAATGTTCTCCAAGGACTGTCCTCTAAATGTAATATATGGAGGAGCAGCTGGTTGGGTTTGGGAGGGCTAGTAAAGGATCTTGGTTTTTGTGAAGTTGACAATGAGTCCACACATCTCATATGCTTCACAGAAGCAAACAAGAGTGACCTGGAACTCTTCAATTAACCTTTCAGAGGACACAATCAGTGTATTGGAGGTCAATAAAGTACTAAAGATCAACAGTGAAGGTTATCTTGGAACTAGAACATATCCAATTGATGTTAAAGAGATTTCTATCCATACAATACTGGATGCTGACTCCAGCTGTATGCTGACTCCAACCATGAGATGTGAAATAGTTACAAAATAGATGGAAAAGAATATTTATGCAATCACATATCCTTGCTTGACTCCAGTTTTGGCAGTGAAGGAGTCCATTTCCAAGTTCAAGTAATTGATTAAGATGGTTGCTGTCATGTCACTGTTAAGTTTGATGAAGATAACAAATGTTAGTGGACATCCACATCTCATCAGAATCTTTCATAAAGCCTCTCTGTTTATTGAAACAGCAACAAAAATAATATCTTTGTACCCCTGTGTGGCCTGAAACCACATTAGGACTCAAGTGAATCTCTTCAGTGAGGAAAGTGAGTCTATTGAGGGTATGCAGATTTGGATCTTTCCCAGCTATGGACAGAAATGCAATATTATAATTGCTGCTATCCAATCTACCTCCTTTCTTGACTATGGTAATGATTCTGGTATCTCTCAAATCACTGTGAACCTGTTCATGTATCTAAATTTGCATAACAACATTTAATTGGTGAAAGAGCTTATTGCTATCTTCCTTATAAATTGTGGCTGCTAGTCTATCAGAACCACATCATATGTTTTTCTTCATCTGACTACAGGCTTTCAAGCTGTCTTGAGAATTTGGTGGATCTGCAAGGTCAAGAGTGAAGTTGCCAAACCAACAGTGATCCAAAATAAGAATAAAAGTCTTCAGTGGTGGAATGAGTAGATAAAGAAACAACACTTCACAACGGTTGTGAAAGAAGATGAAGGCTGAAGTGTAATGGAAACTACAAGTCATCTAGGTTTTCCTTGTCATTGGATTAAGTTTTTCTTCCTGCAAAGTACTGTGTCGTTTCTGATGTAAAATATCATCCCCACATTAATATATGTCTTCTCTTTTCCTATGCTAAGTACTTCAAAAATAACCCATGATTTCATTGGGCCACTTCTGGAAAAATATACCATTCAGCTTCTATAAAGATTTCAGAATTTGACTTTGCTTGAACAGTGTATATCTAGGTGTTTCTCATTTATGTAACAATGGTCATTGTTATCCTTGAGGCTTATAAAACTTAATGTGTATTCATAAGACTCTTGCATGAAAATGCTATACAAATACAAAATGTTAATTTAATTGTAACTAGAACATGGATTCTTATCTCCAAGACTCCTCCTCTGCCATTACTGCAAGCTCTTAGGCCTTATCTTTTGTTTTCTTCATAAGGACATGAAGTGATCTTCAAGAAATGCTGGGTCTGTAAAATTATGCAATTTTCTACCGCAGACAAGATGTTCCCATTGTGTGCAACTCTCAATGAAAAAATAAACTTCAGTGGTTCCAAAAAGAGCAGAATAAGCTGTGTGACATTAATGTGCGTACAGTCATTGCCATTTCATTTCTGACCTAAAACAAGAGATAAAAATTATTAAATTAACATTCAAATAACTGTAATCAGATTTATAAAACAATGAGAAAATGTTGGCTCATATAGGTAGTTTAAGCATAAGCTTGGATCATACAGATCGTTCATTGAAACCAGCTAGTGACATTAAATGTCCCAGAATCTTTCCATTACACTCTTAAAATAAACTCATTAAAACCTTTAAACATGGAACAAATGGAGCAAGAGATACAGTGCAGATTTTGTCTCCACAGTAAGTGGGTTTCTCAGATGGCACAAAGGAATGATCATTTGATTGCTTTCCCAAGAAGGGGATTCTCCCAGCATGTAGAAAGTCCCAGAAAGTGTAAAAGCTAATGTAAGCCCTTCAATCAGCCTCACTGCAGCTCTCAGTGAAGGAGTAGGTGGAGGGAAGAATAGCTAAAGTAGAACCCATACCAGTCAGCTCAGCTAGTCAAAGGTCTCAGAACCACTGATGACAACTGAGGCATATTTGAGTATTTCCTGAGCTCTTCTAAATTTATACCCAGAGCCAGGTCTGGGCAAAGAATCAAGGAGGTTATAGGGGTTGTGACTAGTTCTCCATCACATCTTCCAAAGCTGCAGCACCTTGGTGCTGCTTAGATTTGGTCCTAAATGGGTTGCAGTAGATGGTGGGGTTAAAACCTTCTGCTGAATACCATACTTGAATAAAGTCACACATTCTTATTGTCTTCTGAACTTTTCATAGAACTGAAAGGCACCTTGACACGTTCACCATAGAAGCCTGTCTAGATAAAATTTAAACAAGGAGTTTATTGCTCTATATTAAACGTTTTAATTAAAAAGGAAAAGCATAGGGTTGCAAATGCAATGCTAAAGTAAACAGTGACTAGCCAGCAGCAGGAGTGATCTTAAAACTGTCTTACTTCCTTCTCTTTTTTTGTGTTCCTGCCAACCATGGTTTTCAATAGCAATCCCCTAAGGCTGCTTTTTTAAATTCTTATTTAAGGAACTTTAATTGGAAGCTATAAAAGCCATAAAAAATGTGCTTGAACTGTTGAAATAAAAAAAAAATCTTTAAAATAGTGGCTGAAAGTTAGCTATAAGGAAACCCTGAGGCCAGCATATTTCCAGCCCAAAAAGGGACTTGTTTGTTATTTCTTCTAGGAATTCTCAATCACTGAACCTTTCAGCCATGAACAAAATCTTTATCTCCTGTTCCTTGTGTGAGATGAGTTTAAGTTCACTGCAATGTCTTTTTTTCAAATGTCAAATATGTACATCCAAATGTGTCTGACCTCTACTATCCGGCATAGAAACAAGAGATCATAGGAAGTCCCTTTTGATTACCTTCCAAACAAGTCACCAGGTCAGGGTCTTTATTTAGCAATCAAAAGCCCACTTTTGATTGTTAGGCCTTTCATACCTCCCAGTTTGCTGCTACCCCAGGGATGTATGGTCCATAGTAGTTAGCTGTGGTCCATGTTTTCCAAATAATTATCTCATATCTTCTGAAAGGCAGCATTAGATGACTAAAGCACAATGTAACAGAGTAGACCTGATTCTTCCCACTTTCAGCTGTTAAGTAATATCTTATTTCTCAAGCAGTTCATGTGACACATTCTATAGCAACTCTGAAAAATGACTATGCTGTGCATAAATAACTTGATCCATTCACCAAGTCATCCCCCTATTGCTTCAACAAGACAACACCAATCAAGCTTGAACAGTCTGTTGTGCAAATCAAGTGCCAGGTCTCCTCTCTCACTGAAGTGCATGTAAAACAGTTGTAATAATTTTCAATTGCTAATGAAGAAAAAGAGGGAGGTTGCCAGTTCTGAGAATGTTGACCATTTAGATCTAAGAACTGTGGCTTGAAAATTCCTGAACAAGTGTCTTTTCAGGACATATTTCACCATACTGTTCCAGACAGGTGCACAATCTGTGCATCCTGCTAATACTAGTCTTGGAAAATGTTTGGTAGATCATGAGGTGGGCCAGTAAGGAGTACTCCTGCATTGAGCCACCTGCCTCATGTTGTCCACACAAGGCATACAGTGTGAATTAAAAACAAGCAGGAATCTTATCAGGGGATAAGGCACAAGACTACATTTATTGGAACGTAAAACATAAAACATGCAACATAAAAAGAATAAAGAACAGTAAGGTTTTTCTGCTTCACTCATTCCCATGCATACTCATTCATTTGTTCATACAAAAGAAACAAGCACACACACACATACTAAGACAGTCCTGCAAAGGTTAAGCTGTTACCAAGTTCTAAAGTTGCTCAGGTAACCATGAGGGATGGAGTCAGGTCTTGTTGAATGCACCCAAAACTCCTTCTTGCAGGTAGAAAGACCCAAAGCTTTGTCTTTGTGTTCATTCTTTATAAGGATAGGGATAGCTGTCCATGCAAACCTATGGATTCCACTGCATCAGATATGATGGTCATCCTCCTTGTCCTCTTGGCAGTCTGGGATTGTTAGGACATGATCTTCTGGCTTTGTGGTCTGCAATCTTCTGGGGGGCGGGGTCACTTCTTGCAGTCTTTAGCCATCAGGGTGAAGCATGGTCTAGTATTTGGTAATTGTGTGGGTTAAGCTATGCCTGCAAAAATAAATCACAATCTCTAGTTAATTTCCTTTACTTCTCACCCACCATGATTCTGATGGAATAATGTGAGGATATAAACACAGTCCTGAGAGATGAAGAAGATACCATGTCTGCGATTCAGCAAAAATAACTCTTCTGTGCAGTTTTTAATGTCTCTCTTAGATAACTAACATCTTAGATATATTTAGTTCCCTCTCTCTTTGGGAGCTCTCAGTTTCTTAGTTGTTTGCCCCTTCTCCTCTGCATGGATCCCAAGCAAATGGCAATTCTATGCCACATTGTATTTTCTATGGATATCAAAGTGTGGGGTTCTCTTCTCTTCGTTAATCTGTTGTCTCTCTCTTGTCGTCCCTTCGTATTTCCTCTGGGTTTCTTTCTTCTCTTTTCCAGAGATAATTCTGGGCTCCATTCCCCTCAAATCCTTCTGGCCGTCTCCAGTCTCTCTCACAGCCAGCACTCCCCTTTCTCCCTCTGCATATGCTGCCTTTGTTTATATTTTCATCCTGGTCCCTCTCTCCTCCATCCGGGTATCCCAGCCCCTCTCTCTCCTTGGACTCATTGCTACAGTAAGTTTTCTGTTTCCCTTCACTCCCCTGGAGTTCTGTGATGAGCAGGATATGGTGCCCTGTCACAGTAATCCTTAACTGCTGACTCGGTCACTGCAGCCATTTACCGTTAAACCACAGAAGGCTATTTTCACCAGCTACAAGAGGACTGTCTTCCTTCATGTTGTCACATACATACATCTTTCACTCTTTCATTACCTACCTCTTTCTGTATAAGCCAGACATACCACAAATCTTACATAAGCATTTTTCCTATGCTAAATTTAAGTTCTAAAATCATGAGATGAATAGGTCAAATATATTTATGCTAAGCAATAGGAAATTTAAAATAGATGGTTAATTCCAGAACACTATAAAGACTGATCAAAATATTATAAAAAGTAAATCATAACAAGTTTAACTTTATCTTAATGGTTAACTATTTCATTATATAAAAAGAAAAATAACAATATAAGCAATCAAAGCAATTATAGTTACTGCAATACTACATTCACTGAGCCCCACCACCTTCCAGACTCCAAGTGCCTCCCTGGGGGCACCTCTTGTCCAGCCAACCCCCTTCCCAGATTACACATGCAAGCCTGGGGGTAACACCGCCACCACCCAGAGTCTGTACTGATCTTTGCCCTGTGCCCCCTGTGCCTAGTAGTTCTTGAGGTGTACTCAACCCACTGCAAGAATTTGGAGTGCTTCCCTCAGTGTGAAGCACAAATGGTGGTCTGCTTTAGTCAGCCAAACCAAGGGGACCCCAAGGCATAATCTAGACCCACTCCCAATAAGTCTCCCACGCTAGGTACAGAGGAGAACTTTATTGGTTACAAGGAGTAGGTTTGGAATAGGGTACAGAGTAGAGCAATATCAGAAAAATACTTTAGGCTAACAGTGGCATGGTAGTCTTTTATCATGCATCTGAGTTACTGCAAGCTATATATCTAGTTAGATCTCAAATGCCATATGCACAAATATCATGCAGAGGCAGATGGAGATTTCCTCTGGAGGCAAGCAGCTCATTGACCATGAGTTTCGAGAGAGAGAGTTTCATATGGTTCAGCTTCTCTGAGAGTTCTCATTATGGCTGCTACCCCTCCTTCTGGGCAGCCCTTAATTTATATAGACCTTATGACCACATTTTACCTGATCCAATTAAGGCCTGCAGCTGTTGGCTGCCAGCAACCAGTTTGAAATGCATCACTGGTTGCCGGGTAGACTGGCAGGGTTTCTAGCCCCCTCCCAGTCATGATGATATTGCTTATAAATATATGGAGTTTAAACCCCCACCCAGCTGTGAGGCCAGTCACATAGGCAAAGGGAACAGGTTTCCCCCTCCCTCAGGAATGTATCCCGTTCACGTTACAACTCAGGGCTACCTGAAGCTGATGGGGCCAGGGGTGTCTGCCCTCTGCAGTGACCATGGTAACCAAATTGTCAGATTGGTCATCCACCTGATAGCAGATTTTCGGGAGGAGACGGAGGTGGCATAACGTGGAAGGTTGTACCAGGGCCAGGCATTTGTACACATGATTTAAAAAATTTGAATGGAGCTCTGTGCACCTATTGTCCAAAATATGAATGTAATATTATGAGCATATGCAACAGAAATGTATTCAACCTCCGTAGAGGAATGAGAGCAGTGTTAAACTATGGTTGTCAAATTATAATTGCATATAAATCATAACTGCAACAAGGGAAGGGCCAAGTCTGCTGAGCTGAGATTAGCAGCAAAATTAGTATTAAATGTGTGCATGTGATGGGGATTTAACAACCAAGTAAGCCTCCTAAAGTTTCTAGGAAGTTCCATGTAAACAACTAGATGTTTATTCAGGGATAAATTCAAAGCAACTTCAAGCCTGCATCATGTATTTCAAGCCACAAGTTTTTTCCCTTAACACACTGATCAGGCCTGTTTATACTTAATGTTACAAGCTATTTTGATTTTTTAAAAGGGTCCACTGTATTATAAATCAAGTCTGAAGTTATCATAGGAGAGGAAAAACTAGTATACGTATTGTGCAGCTCTTCTCAGTCTAGTGTCAGCCCCATGCTATTAAAATTGCTTCACCAATGGGCCAGATCTTGCACACAGAGCCATGTTGTCTGTCTTGTGGGCCCATAGACAGGCCAGGAATTTGCAGGCAAGCCTTGCCACCAAAATCTGGGGCATGGTGCCCTGTTGGAGATACATGTTGGTAGCAGGGTATGAGTGATGGCTGCATTAACCTCCACTGTTGCTCACCTGAATATGGTCCACCTGAATATGGAGTACTGTCTCCAGTTCTGGGCACCACACTTTAACAAGCATATGAACAAGATTGAGAAAGTCCAAAAAAGAGCCACCCATATGATCAGAGTCTTAAAAGGCAGCCATACAAGGAAAAGATGAGGGATCTGAGACTCTTCAGCCTCAGGAAAAGATGGGTGAGAGGGGACCTGGTAGCAGCTTACCACTACACTAGGGGAGTACATCAAGGGCTCAGTGAGCAACTGTTCACCAGGGCACCCAAGGCAAAAACCAGGAGTAATGGCCGCAAACTCCTGGAAGATCGATTCAGGCTCACCATTAGGAAAAACTTCTTTACAGTCAGGGTGTCCAGACTGTGGAATAAGTTCCCTCCAGAGGTGATGCAACTACCTACCCTGGAAATCTTCAAGAAGAGACTAGACAGTCACCTTGCCGGGGTCACCTGACCACCTGTTATCTTTCCTGCTTGGTGCAGGGGCTGGACCCGATGATCTTCTGAGGTCCCTTCCAGCCTTACAATGTATGAATCTATGAATTAAACAAAGAAAGGCTTCTGTAAATAAAAGGACTTTAATTATATAAATCAATGCCTGTCTCAAGAAAACCACGCTGTGAGCAGAGTAGAAATTTAAACATTCTAAAAATAAATACTACCTGGCTTTGGAAATGGGCAGATGAAAAGCTCTTTTTCTTTCCTTTTATTTCCTTAGGGGGGGACTACTTTTTTGTTACCAGGGTCAGAAAATAGTTGTGATATTGATGACACAACTACTTTTTTTTAAGTGACTCACAGGTAACTTGCTATGGGATAGTGACTGAGAGGCACAAAACAGATAATAAAGCAAAAATTTGCTTTACACAATTACAGTTAATTTTGCTTTATAGAATTACAGTTTCCTGTCATCTTGAAAGGGCAGTTATTACTGATCATATGCAGAAATCTCTCCCCATTAAAGATTTTAATTTACATTATTTTCAATACATCTATAATTTAGTCTTCCTAGTACTTGTAGTAAAAAAGAGTCAGAGTTGCTAAGCCCTTTTGTTCTGTCCAAGAAATCTCTGGCAACAGTATTCAACAGCTCTTCTTCATATTTCTTATTTAAGTACAAAAAAAAAGTAAAATAAAAGTTTTTCAGAAAGTAGCTGTCAAAAGCACGATACTGTGGCTACAATTTCCTGAAAAACAACATTTTTTATAATGCAAGTAGCCATTCTTTACAGTGTTTTAAACTCCAGAATAAATTCCAGAAAAAAAAAAAATCAGGTGAGACCTCACCTAGAGCACTGTGTCCAGTTTTGGGTCCCACACTTCAGAAGGATGTAGACACACTGGAAAGAGTCCAGCAGGAAAGAAAACAAAGTTTAGGGGTCTGGGAAGCATGACTTGTAAGAAAAGGCTGAAAGGGCTAGTAACTTATTCTGGAGAAAAGAAGACTGAGGCAGGGATTTGATAATCTTCAAATACTTGAAGGGTGATTAGAGAGAGAATGGAGATGGGCTTTTCCCTGTGGCCACAGGGAACAGGACTAAGAGCAATGGAATAAAGCTGCAGCAGAGGAAATTCAGGTTGGTTAGGAATGGTCTGATTATGAGGGTGGTCAAGCATTGGGACAGGTTGCCTACAGAAGTTGTGGAATCTTCATCCCTGGAAATTTTCAAGACAGATTGGACAGACACCTATCTGGGATAGTTTAGACAGGCACGATCCTGCCTTGAGGAAAGGACAGTATTAGATTAGCTTGTGAGGTCCCTTCCAGCCCTCCTTTCTTCTGATTGTATGCTTTAACAATTACCATTAGAGAGTAAATTACACTGGAGTCCTATCTTACATTGTTTTGCAAAGCTCTAGGAGGCCAGAACCATATTATAAATTAGGTACCTAAACAGGAATTAGACACACTTTTGGCTGTGACTAAGCAAATGGTTAAACCATTTTGAACCAGTGAAGGGCTTGCTTTTGTAAGCGCGCATCTGATGATCTGCTATAAGTATTTGTCTCTCTGGTTTTACCTTGCACTAAGTGAAGGTAAACTACAGTAGTTCTCCCCGAATGAAATAGGCAGCAAATTATTGTGGTTTAGCTTCGTCTTACAAAGTGAATAGAGTGAACAGATGAAACAATGAGCAGATTAAACAGTTAGAGCAGATTCAACTGAACTACAATATTTTGTTCCCCTCTTTAAAGTGGTACAGATATATTGTGGGTGTGTCTACACATGCATACGAGTCAGGACCAGTTTATTTGTGAGTAACCTATTTGCAAGTAAACACTCCCAGGCAAGTATCTACAGATGCACGGATCTGGAAGCAGATTTGCTGCTCCTAGAAGCAAACTGCTCATGCTTCCTGGGGCTCAGCAATGGCCCCCTGCCACCACCAAGAGAAGCTGGAGGCTATTTTTAAAAGGCAGCCCCACTCCCTGGTCAGCTGCATTTTTGGCCAGGGGCAGTGTGTACAACATGGAGGCAGCTTTTTGCGCTGCAGCTTTTGTACTGCAGCTTCTGCCTCCCTGCACCATGGCTGCTCCAGCCCCTGCCCCTGGCAATGACACCCAGTGCCCCAAACTCCTGTTAGCCACTGTGCTGGCCCTGCTTGCCCACTGTGCCAGTCACTGGCTGACCCACAACCATCTGGGCCCTGCTGGTTCCCTAACAGGCAACCAACTGCACCACACTGTCCCAGGACCACTGCAGCCACACATCTGCTACCTGAAGCCTATCTTGCTGGCCAGACCCAGACAGATGATGGGGCCACCCATCCCCACGGACACTCAGCTGGCCAACATACTGCTCAAGCTGGCCGCACCCACTAGCTTCTAGTATGTCAACCTCCTCTTTGGCATGGGCAAGGTGACTACCAAGGAGTCCATCCTGGATAAGTGCAGCATCCTCCAGGATGTGATGAGCCCGCTGTGTTCTGTGTGCATGACCCCCCTGGAAGTGGGTCCTGGTATTCCTCCAGTGCATCATGGCCCAGGACAGGACCCATATCCCCATCACTTGTCTACCCCATGGTGGGTGACTGCCCCTACTACAGCCAGAGGGGCTGTCACTCCATTCTGCTCCAAGCCATTGTTGACCACCGCAGCACCTTCATCAACATGAGTACCAGCTGGGTGGGCAGTGCCCATGATGCCCACATCTTCCGGAAATCCACCCTGCCAGCTCTGGTGCAGAGCAGGTGCTTCATGCCAGGAGTGCCAAACAACTGGGTACCATGGTGGTTCCACCACTCTTCATTGGGAACCCCACCTACCTGCTCCTTCCCTAGCTTATGCAGCCCTACCCTAGCCACCTGGACCCCCAACAGACCCACTTCAACAGGTACCTGGGCCAGACCCATGCACTGGTGGAATGCTCTTTCAGTCACCTCAAGGGATGTTGACACACCCTCACTACCCACTTTGAGCTCATCAAGGACGACATCACCTAGCTCATTATTGCAGCCTGCATGCTGCACAGTATCTTCAATGCCTGCGGGGAGTTCTTTCATGAGGCTTTGGCAGAGGAAGCACAGTTGGTAGAAAAGGCCTAGCAGTGGGGAGCCAAGCTGCAGTGGCAGCAATAGTGACAGGTACCAGGCTCCTCCCACATCCCCCGCCAAGGCCGCAGCTGAGCTGTATACCCACCAGCACAGGCCAGGGCACCAGGTGCAAAAGGCACTGGCTAACCACCTCGTTCTGTACTCCCCAATGTAGCCCACCTGAACAGTTGCCCATGGGCCGCCCACCCTGACACCCACCCTGACACCCATCCCCCGTACCATGCTCACTGCAGGCAGTTCTCAAGAAACACTTTATTGCTCGCACAACAAACAGACCCTCCCTACCCTGCCCCCACTACTACAGAGGCCAGCTCCTCCCACCCCAACAACAGAGTGGCAGTGTATGGAGTCTGCGATGATACCATCAGGGCTCCCATGCTGGCTCTCTGGACTTCTGCGTGGCTGTCCCTGTGCTGCCAGGCCTGGGCAGCTGCCTGCAGTGCCAAGCTCAGTGGCACAGTGTGGGACTAACAGCCGTATGGTAAGGCAATGCCCTGCAGCACCTGTAGTCTCCAGGCAGGCTGCCAGGGGTTGGCTTTGGGCATCTGGAGTAGGTCCTGGTAGCCAGGAGCTGGCTACAGCTGGATCTGGGTGTTCCCAGGCCTGGCATGAGCCTGCAGCACTGGATGGTGTGGCCCTGGTAGCCATGTGGCACTCTGGTGCCAGGCAATGGTGCTGGGATGCAAGCAGGCTGACACAAATTGCCTGAGGCCTATGCAGTGGCAGCAGAGACCAAAAGTCTCCCCAGGCTCCCTGCTGTTGTGCCCCAAGGATCAAAATGTCTGAAGGCTTTTAAAGGGCCTGGGACTTGGGCTGCGATAGAGGCAGCCCAGCCCTGAGGAAAAAGAGGTACCCAGCCCCAGGGCTGAGGTCAGGCTGGCCCCAGGTACCCAGCCCCAGGGCTGAGGTCAGGCTGGCCCCCTAGTGGCAGAGCTGACCAGGAATAACTCTGCTCCCAGCTGGGATCTATACCTGTGTTACTGTGCAGTAACTACTCACGAGTACATTTGCTACTTGCATTTACAGGTAGCAAATTTACTCATGAATAGCAAGGTTTACTGCACGGTAAGCATGTGCACATGTAGATGTGCATGCTTAGTAAGCAATAAACTATGCTACTTCACAATAAAGTGTCTTATGTACATGCACCCAATCTGTACAAAGTCAGTCACAATGAGATCCAAAATACCCATGCTCCAGTAGTCCTAATATTTGTAATACACCTACATTAAACTATAGTTTGGACAGCAAAGTTCCTTCAGTGCCTAAACTTAGACTAACACCCATATGTAGAAGCACCCCAATATGAACAGAAAGCTTTCTAGCTCCTGCCTAAGTTCTGTTGAAATCCAGCTATAAGATGGAGAAGTCCCTACATTTGAAAAAAAAACTGTTTTAGTTACCAAAGGGCCCTGATCTAGAAGCCATACTCCAAGTTCAGCTAACACACACCAACACCATTCAGGGCAGTACAACATGACAGCCACAGTCACTTTCACTAAAACACCTGGCTGGGGCTCACCAGTTGTATAACAAGCCAATAGTTAGAGCAATTATCCATAAAATGAGAGACCTGGATTCTATATCCTTAGCATCCTGAACATATCAAAAACCACATCTTCTGCTTCCCAAGAAATGTCCTAGCCACCAGACTTGAGAACTGCCTGGGTTGGGGGTACTTTCCCTCCCTTTTCTTGCAGTTTTACCACTTGACAGCAATGAATTCCAGAGTCATGGGTCAAGGAAGAAACTAAGCAAGAGGGAGTTTGGACTGGTAGCCAAATGGTTTGGGAACTCAGGAGGTAAGACAGGGGAAGGGTTAGGGTTAGGATTAGGGTTCTATTTATCATACTTTTTTATACCTTTTGCATTAGACAATCATTATTTTTGTTCAAGGGCATTAAAAAGCAAATAACTCTAGCCACAAGAATGGGAAAGAGTGCTGGCCAGCTGGCAAGCGCAGAATACTTTATAAACATAAAGTAAAACTATGTGTTCACTACCTTTAGCAGATTCAACAGAAAGTAATACAAGATTCAGGCACGCATATTTTGCACATTTACATATCTCACACAATCATTAGCAAAAAACCTATGACCCAGAAATAAACCTAGTTGCCCAAATTGCCTTGAAGTTGCCTCCACTTCCACTAACCCAGGGAAACTAGGTGCTTAATCCTGTTTCTTTAAATCTTTCTCCAAGCACATAATTTTGAAGTAGACTAAAACCTACCTTGATGATGCCTAAAGGGTCCATCCGATTTTTGCCCGAAGTGCTATTTTGGCTCTATATAAATAATTTTAAAATACTGTTTGATTTATATATAAAAAATCCAATATCATCTATCCAAAGAAGTTCTCAACTGGAGTAAAGCTCTTATATAGTACCAGAATTGCACTGCAACGTTTTGCAAGAATCCTTTTCCTAGCTGTCATCCACACTCCTGCTCATTTTTTCTTTTTAAAACACACTAAACATCTTTCTAACACTCCTTTCTTCAACAAGTATTATTATTAATACTCATAGATGAAGATTCACCTGAATTCTGTCTCATTAATTAAAAGATTCTAATTTTTGGCCATCTGCTCTTGTCTATCAGAAATGCTCAATGCGCTAAGTATTTTAAAACACTGTAGAGATGCTTTATCATTGATATGCTGAAGACCACCCATCTCTGTTTTTCTCATTCACACAATCAAGACAGTTCTTGACAATTCTTGACAAAGAAAAAGACAATTTCTTCTGTCATGCCTGAATAAAATTAAATTATAGAAGCTTACATTTCAAATGCCTCCCATTGTAGAACTCTTAAGGCTCATCCAATCGCTATTCTGTTGTTTGATGAGAAACAGTGGCAGGCTCTAACTGGACTCTCTTCTGGTTTGACTTAACAAGAGAAATTTGAAAAAAAATACAGAAAATAAGACAACGATACTTAAGACTTTGGCAAGGACAAAAAATCCCCCTAACAAAGATGACAAGTTCACATATGGTTTTGCTTCAAGCACAGTCTGACACACAGAGACAAAGCTTAATAAAGAATCAGTGACTATGCTGACTGAAGATTGCTATTCACACTTCAGGCAGATCCCATTCTTCACTTCTCTTGCAAAATATGCATATAACATTTATTTCTGAAAATTGCAATTTCATCTAGTGATGGAAATTTAAGATTTTTCTTGAGAGGGAGGTCAGAGGGTAATCTCCCAGAAGTCTGCAAGATGAGAATAAATCACATTATACCTGCAGGGCCAAACCTTCCAGAGTTTTGCTTCACATTGTGAGGCTCAAAACACAAAATCATCAATCCAAAACAATTAGTTTAACTGCTGGTTGCCAGTAACTAATCCTTGGTATGGGAAGTGTGATCTGAACCCATAAAGGGTTTTGGCTGAATGGATTAGCACCACAGCTGCATCCAGACATGCAAGGCGCGTCCAGATGAGTGGGGGTGGACGTGAGTTAAGTGACGTCACAGATGGGTCTGCAGCATCGCACGTGCACGTGTTCCCTGCACTGCTAGTTTGCAACACAGGGTTGGGGGTTGACCCCAGAAAATCCTGGGGTCAAAAATCCTATGCCAAAAAAAAGCAGAGCAACATAAATGGTGGCAGAATGCACTGCCCAAAACTGGAGCTTGGCCAGTGAGAGCTACACTCCAGCTGCAGGCCGGGCTTCCTGTTACAGAAGCACCATAGCTACAGCTCCCGGAGGCCCCCAAGATCCTGGGTAAGGCTGCTGGGGCCAGCACAATTGCTGTAGATCCCAAGCCTCCCCTATGCCACCTGGGGTAATCTGCCCCATGCCAGAGCACACGTGGCATGTGTGTTCTCTGGAAAAAGTAGCAGGGGCACAAGGTGTGCAGCTGCTACTTACCCTTAAGGAAACACATATTGCCACTCATGTGGATGCACTTGCAGCAGCACAGATTGCCACAGTGCACACCCTTGCACATGCACGCTGCTCACAACAGGCAAACTTCCCTTGCCAGTTCCTCCCAGTTCTTCAGCCAGGGAGAACTGGAGACTCAAGCCAGCATCGGTGCTGATCCCAGCAGTCTTACCTGGTAGCCTGGAGCAGCAGGGGCACAGGGCAGGCGGTCAGCATTGCTCTGGACAGCCCAGCCACTGTGTGCCCCAGCACACACTTGTTGCTTGTGTTATTCACTGCTTTTTGTGCCATTTTTTATTTTTTTGCTACCAAGAAAGCCCAGTAGCAAATTTTGGCCCCGCTCTGCAAATTTGCAGTGTGGAGCACATTTTAATGTTCACTGCATGCAGTTTGCAGTACCACAGAAAGGTTTCCCGTGCCACCATCCATGCATGCCTGCACATCTGTATGTGTCCCATACATACAACCACCCACCATGATTTGTTACAACCATTGTCCCTTTTCCAAAATTATACTATGCCAGTGATGCTTTTGGCAGATTTCAGGATAAACTATTTATTTAGCATTTATCAACAATAAACAACATCAAATAAACACAGTACTGGTATTGTTATAGCCTATACCAACTGTGGTCTTGTCTCAGTTTCAGTCTCTAGCCAGTCAGAATCTGCCTCTGTGTGAGAGAAATTCTGAGACTGTCAAAAGGAAATGTAACACTGTGCAATGTCCTATACTCTGTGCAACAACTTGACTTCTTACGCTTGAACCTTAATTGCATGGCACAAGGAGGAGTGGAGACTTTTCAGGGGACCTGTTTTCTCTTTACACGTCAATATCATGCAAGGCTTATTCCTGCTGTTTTTTATTTAAAAAATGCTGCTTACCCAAGTTCACACTATTATCCATCTCTTTAGGTGCATTCACCGAATGTTAGAAGTTGAGAACTCAGGCATTACATCATTATAGCTGTAGCATCTGTAGCCAAACCATCTGTACCACTTGCAGCTATTAAATAACCCGAGATCATAGATTTATCAAAGAGTCTATCCCAGCCATGCAGTTGGTCCAATAAAAGATACCATCCACAAAAATCCTTGCCTCTAACAGAAGTAACAATACATAAACTTCACTTCCAGGATTTGTGAAGGCCAGAGATTTGACTCAAATATAGATCATTCATTGCATTGTACAGTATTCTGGCAGGTTTATGGTTCAAACATGCTTCTACCATATTGCATCCAAAAAGACTTATTTCTCCCACCAACTTCCCCTTCCTTTCACAAAACAAACAAACAACTCCACACACCCCAACCCAAAATGCAACAGAACCCAACATGCAGCTATTATAAGGATACCCCTAAAGGAGGACTTTGTGCCCCTTGTACAAAGTAGTGCTCTGTCTCATAGCAGCCATATATATGGTGGGGTAGAAGGAGGGTCAATGGCACTTGGCATCAGGAAAGAATAGAGGAAAAAGTCTAGTCTAAATTCCTTGTGTTCCACAGATCAGATGTATAAGAAGGGATTTTGACCACATACAAATGTTCAGTTTCTACCAGAAGAATCACCATTCTCCCATTGGAACCCAAAAGCATAGAGAAGTTCAGGCTCTCTCTCCAGGAGCAATAATGACTGCTCTTGGAGAAAAAATAACCCAGTAATAACCAGGATGAAACTGCTCCCAGAAAAGTTTCTTCTAAGAGACTGAAAACCTGTATACTTTCCCCCATTTAACTCCTCCTAGGGACCAGGAGTGCAGCTGGGGGACAGGCTCCTTGCCTTCCTGACACTGAGGTCACCCCAGTATTGAGAAGCTGTAGGGGAAAGCTGTTCACCCTCCTCATATAGACTGGGATGTGAGGGAAGCAACAACCACTGGTCTCTGCCTGTTCCCCAAACCAAACAGTCTCGAGTTTCAAGAAGAGGCAGTGGCCTTTGCCAATTCCTGTTAGCTTCCTGTTGTTTCCCCCACCATCCAGATGAGCAGGAGCATAGCAATTTAAAAACCAGTGGCCAGGAGCTGGGCTATGTGGGAAAGTCTCCCTGACCCAGTTCAGAGGGACCCCACTAGCAGGCCCTGGCTCTTACATCACTGCCTCACTGCTCAGCAGAGCAGCAGGATGGCAAGGGGGAGTTGGGAGCCAGGTCAAGGAGACTTTCCCCAAACCCTGCTCTTGGCCAACAACTTTTAAATTGCCTCCTGGTCACTTAGCTGGGTGGCATGGCAGCAGGGGGAAGCTTGGAGGCAGGATCTAGGAGTGGGGCTTAGGAAAAGTCTTCACATGTCCAGCTCCCTGTTTCTATAACATTCAAATTGCCACCTCAGTTGAATGGCGGGGGAGCAAAGGGAAGCTAGGCAGTCTGAGGGTTGAACATGCAGAGGCTTTCCCTAGCTTGGACCCTGTGTTATCCTTGCTGACTTATTGCCAAGTTGAGCAGAGCAGAGCAAGGCAGGCTGCTGTGCTGCAGTAGCAAGGCTTGGGAAATTTGCCATCACAGCAAAATGTCCCTGCCTTACCTTAACTTCTCAAGCCAGAGCAGTGTGCTACCACAGTGGCTTGCCATAGTGCTTGAGTGCTCCCCACTTCTTCCTGCACTCCTTCCGGTCAGCCCAGAGGAGTGCAAGAAGCACTCTCCTGCAGGGGAGAATGGGGACACTTCCCACAATTGGAAGATCATCCCACCTCTTCTCCACCTGCCCTCCATCAAAGAGTCCCAAACAGAGTGTCTTATGGTATAAATTAATGTCTGTACACAGCCTTTATTTCCTCATAAACTCTGAAAATAATGTCTCATGGGCAATGGCTGTTTACACTGGGGATTTTTTAGATGATTAATTTTATTTCAGGATTGCAGCATTTTGGCTAATACCTTTCAGAATCTCCCAGGTTACAGTAAAACCTAACAACTGACTGAAAGAGAAAATCTGTATATAGAAACTTGGAAAAGGGGCAGATTTTATTTCTTTTGGTGCTCTTTAAGATCTTCAAATTAATGTTTCTTAATCCACAGCTACATTGTTACCAGCTAGTAGGTTTCCCATCTAACTGAGAGAAGTAAAGAAGAATCAACAAATTCCAGGCTTGTTGATAATTAAATTTTGGATTTCAGACAAATCCACTTGAATCGTGAGAGATGCTGAACAAATCTCTTTTCAGCAATAATGTAAATAGAAATGTTCAGACAATATAAAATGCTAATTTTGGACACAGGCAACATATTATACACAGCAAAACTGAAACAGTTATAATGAAAAAGATTCATCCAAACTGCTGTTTACTTTGGGATGCATTAGCTTTGCAATTCCTCTTTCTAAAACATAATTTGTATTGCCTAATATATTTCAAAATCTTTTTTTCTAGCTTGTAAGCTTAGAAATGAATTCACACACTCATTATTCTTTAAACGTTTTTATGATTAATTATGTCGGAACTAATACAGCTTCACAAGCCAGTTTGAAAATAATGTGCTATTTGCAAATGAAAAAAAAATCAAACCCAGAGTCATTTGTGGTAAGCCGATAACTACAGAGCTTTTGCACTGCTAAGTTCATTAGAAATTAAAACAGTAAAAGTTCCCCTCAGTTTTATTTTACTTGTAACTTGTTATAAGGTTATATATTTATGTTATAAAGTAAAAAGAGAGGATTCACTTTTGTTTTAAAGAAGTTTCCTTGACTTTACTTGACCCCATTTGGGTTGTTCTTTGATCTTTAGAACTTCTTATTAGAACCCCCTCAAAAAATCTAATGAATTAAAGGGACAGAAACACATGCATACACACACAGATAAAGTCTCTCCAGAAAAAAAATATAAAGAGTAAGTTTTCACTATGATGTTATAGAAGCTGTTATTCTGAGATCTGAACACCTACAAAGCCAGGACTTATCTTTGAATTGTTTAAAGCAATATTTTTTTAATACTGCTTAGCAGGAGGATTCACACATAGAAAAGAAGAGTTCCTGTAAGTTGATTTTAATGGGGATACAATACATGATCAGTTGGATAATGCAACCAGCCTATTTCAAAACTATTTAGATGATCTTTATTAATACCAATGAACAGAGGTATGAGCTGAAAACAGTTTAAAATAGAAAAGTGAAACTTCATGCACATCTATATTCTGCTTTGGAAAAGACCCACGAGAGGCATCAATGAATAATCTCTCCAGGTTCAGAGGCAACAAGCTTTCACAAGGAGCTGCTTCAAAAAGCATAGAATGAAGGTAAGGATGAATGTGGGCAATATCTTTTATTGGACCATGGTTGGGATAATCTTATACAAACACCCACAAAATCTCTTGCCTCTCCCCTTGAATATTTCCTGAGCCATCACAGCTACAATATCACTCCAGCACTGCAGAATGGATATGGTGTTTTGGATAAATGCCATTATTTTCCAAAACAGTCAATATAATAGCAAGTTGCATGACAGCCAATCACTAAAACAATCAACTGTGCCCCTCTCTTTAAGTGAAACAGTGAGCTAATGACAAAAATGATGAATCTGTATTTATAACTGAAATAATTTGAAGAAAACCAGATGAATTTGAAAGGAAAAAGAGTAAGGACCTCAAAAGTCATCTCATTTGAAAAAGATGGTGGATTCCAACAAAACACAGAGGGCTTTGTGTTGTGACATTAATGCAGAACTTATTTCCTTTTTGTATCATGAATTATTGTATTGTCTTAAAATGCTCTTTCCCTTACATGGTCCTAGTGCACTAGGTATTGCTCAAACAGGAGCCTGCCCCACCAATTCTGCTCAGCAGCACAATAGTCTTCCTAAGGAAAATTATGCTGATGCCACTCGTGTGTTGTAGCTGGATCCAAAGCAGTCTTTGACCCTGTGCATAAACTCCTTATCCTGAAATTGCAATTTTCCCAAGTTTGTAGTGGTGTAGGCAGCCTACCTCAGACAGTGGATAGGCATCTGTAGACCTTGTTTTTGGACTGCTGCAACATGTTCCTAGACCTGGGTGGCTCCTTTAATTGCCATGGCACTACAGGTGCACGTATTTACCAATCTGTCCATTCCAACCCATCTCCTCTACCCATATAAGGATCCCATTTGGTCCTCATTTTAACCTGTGCCATCTATACATATGTCTCAGGCCAAATATCCTGGATCCAGCATCCTGGGATCCATGACTGGGCCTCCTGCACACAAATGTGGAGTCTGCAGACAAGGGAGACATTGAGAGACCTATGATGAGCCTCCTGTCTGGACCTTTTTCCCCACCTGGGGCTGGAAGCCACTCAGCGTCTCACAACCCAGCACTAACCATGCTGTGAAATAAATGCATTCCACCTCCCCATTTGGAAAACCTGGATGCCTGGGTTCTACCTTCCTGTTGTGGAAGCCAGGAAGGCTGGGAATCCAAATACCTGGGCCTGGAGGGCTGAGACTTCCCTGGCTCTCCAGGAGAAAAGGGAAGAATGGAGGGATGGAGGGAGTAGGGGGATTTTTGCTAGGGAGAATTCCCATTTCCTTCTGTGGCTTACGGAGGTGCTCATAAGTAGGGGGCTCACTGGTAGCTGTGTTCCTGATGTGCATGGGACTAAGAAAGCTCTGCCACTGCATCTGGAAGAGTCCTCCTGGCCCTACACACATCAGGACCAACCCCATGAGCCTCAGAACCAGCCTGTGGGCCCCTTGACAGCCTGTGGTCTAGCAGGTTGGGGAGCCTGGAACTCCCCTTGGCTGCTGCAGGGGGCTGAGCAGAGGGGCTTTACCAGGCTGCTCCTGTTAGAAGAAAAGCTGCTCTCAACAGGATGCACTTGTAGACATGCTCCCTGGGAAGGCTTACTGTGCAGTATTTTATTGCACAGTAAGCCTAAAGTGAATTAATAGTACATGTAGATGTGCTGAACTTCAAAGTTCTCAGAACTACCACACTTGCAATGCTATACACTCCAGCAGATTGTTGTGCTCCTGTATGGCTCAGGAGTTGTCTCACTGAAAAGCTTGACACTGTACTTAACAGTGTACAGAAGCTCATAATGTGCTGCACAACTTACCCACATACAGATGTATTCCCTGCATTCTAGGGCATTAGACCAAGTGACATAAGAAGACTAACTGCTCCTCTGCTGCCAGGTTCATGGGCCGCTGGAGAGCCCAGCAGGTAAGGTACCGTAGTTTTGTGTGTTGCCCTAAATGTAGTTCAGGGATGGGAAGAATGGAAATGAAATGATCATTCTGAGTATTCTGGTCTGAAATCTATTCCTAGAGTGTTTTATACCACATGAGCTCTGCCTGAGGGTACCACTCCTCCAAAAATTACTGCCCAGGCATTTGCATTGAAGGTCTGGGTGGCTCTCATGCATACACCATGATCCAAGAGGACTGACAGTGGCCACTCGCGTGCTCAAAGTTAAACATGGTGTTTGAAAAAGTGGGACCAGAGTGAAGTGTGTTACACATGAACTTTTCTATAAACTACAATGTTTTCATGACACTCAATACACTAAGCATGCAGGCTAAAAGTCATCTATTGGTGAAGGACAAGTGATGCAAAATACTGACAGCTCTGAAAAGACCTAAGTAGAAAGTGCCCCCATATCACCTGTGTATTGGATCAGATAGACTACTGGGTGGATGAGTGTTGCTAACAGAGTTGCTGTGCTTCAAGGGACTTATTGCCTGGGAACCCATTTGTAATGTATCATGCCACCTTTTGATGTAAGTTCTTATTCTGAGATTCAGGGATATTATTTGTAAATACTTTTTTTTTCGTATTGCTTTTTTGCTCCTCAACCATTTCCCAAACCTATGTCTGAAAAAAACATTCTTCTCCGGGTAAGTTAAAAATTGAAGTATTTGGCTATTTAATTTATTTACAATAAGATAAGAAATATTATTATTTTACTGTTATAGCAGCCTTTATTGGAAGATATCAGAGACTTTGCCAACTTTACTAATAAACTTATGATCCAGGTATTCTGAGATTATTTTTTTGAAAGGTATACAAAATAAATAGGAGATAATTTACGTTTATTTAGTCCTGATTTAAATTGAGATAAACAAATTGAATTCAAGGTTCTCAGTGAATAAGCTTATTGTTTGGTGAATGAGTTCTTTTGAGCAGATCTGGCATAAGTAAGATGTGTTGTTTTTTATTGTTGTTGTAACTGTGCTTGCAAATAATTTGTTATATTTTAATAAGATCTGTGTTACTATGCATTGTCTTATTCTTTTTAATTTGCTATACTTACTTTTTCATATTTTTTGCAGTTATCTTTCATAACATTGCAAAAATCTTAGCAACGAAGAGCATTTGAAAACCATGACAACAAAAAGCAGGTATTCCAAAATCAAATATACTGAATAATGTGATTTGTGGGATATTAAAAACAAAGCACTGCAGGAGTGCTTATAAATAAATCATACCTACTTACAAATGCAAATAAATCAACTAAGTTTCAGTTCTCAATTAAGTGCCTAATTATGGTGAATAGGTACTGAATTTGCATGCTTAAATGGATGGCCATGCCTCTCAAACAGATCTACTGACCTTTGTGCTCCCATTTATTATAGATGCTCAAAGACCATCTTTATCATGGCTTTGCATTTATTTTTATTCATAAATTGATAAAAAGTTAGTGAATGCAACTCCCTAGTCCTATGTGCACTAGATAATTTTAGGTGAGCAACACTATCATAACCCACTTGATATTTAAATTATAATAATACTTGAAGTATATTAATCAATTTTAAATAATAAATAGAAAAGGGGTTATTGCACATGTCCAACACTCCTGGGATGTGCTCTACAATATACAGTATCTTATGAGGAATTTTGGTGGGTTAGAGGAGTGGAGAACTAACTTAGTTTTGATGTTGAAGTGCTAAGATGTGTTTAGGTGATGAGAGCATTACCAGCTCACTGTGTGCTTATTTCTCCTCAACTAATGTCACAAATATAGCTTGAAGTAATGCTGCTCATTAGATCTTATTTCTGCAAGTAGCAGGGAAGATAAAATAACAAGGATATCTTCTGAAATGAAAATAGTTGCATCAGCCTTCAAATTCACAATAAAAGATAAGATGTTCATGCTGTCCAGTTATGAAGTCCACACTTTATTCTTTAGACTCTTACTCAGCAACATTCCACAAAGATTGTTCTAACATTTTTATTATCTTTAAAACATATCAGAATAGGCAACTTAAGGAGTTCAGAGTATTTATCTTTTCTAAAAGAATCTCAAGCAGTGAATGGATCACAATCTAGAAGCACCCAAACACGGAGAAAACATCTGATACTAAAGGACTCTTCAGTCTACAGAAAAAGGCAAAACAAGATCCGATGGCTGAAAACTGAAGTCAGAAAAATTCATGCTAGAAATAAAACACTTTAATAAAAATAAAAAACACACACCAAAAAAACCCAGAAAATCAATTATTCATTGGAATATCACCTAAAGAGTTTTAATATATTCTTAGCTGCTTATAGTCTTTACATGGAGACCGGATATTTTTGTAAAAGACACGGAGCAATCCTAAAAGATAATGGGAATTATGCCACTGATTTAAATAAGGCTAATATTTGTTTGTACGATGATTTGATGTACCACCAAAAAGCCCAAGTTCTAGACAAGACACCTATTGCGTTATGTGCTGTACAAACAGAGAACAAAAATATGTACTCTGTTTTATGAAGCTCTATTCTACCATGAGATTTGAGCTCAAAGGAGAAATTGTTAAGTGAAATTCTAGAGTGTGTTAATTAGACTTCATGACTGTAATTGTCCATTCCTGCTTTGGTTTAAAATGTTTTCCCTTCCAATATCCTATCCTACTGAAATGATATATATTCTAAATATTAATAGTTATTTTTTAAAACCAGCATAGTTAACCATAGCTAATTTAAATAATTATTTAGCCTGGTACCAAAAAGAGCCAGACCACAATTTTTCCGTCTACATTAACTGCAAAATTCTGCTCAGTATCAGATTAGCTGGCAACAATGCTATGTTCTAATTCAGTTCAAATGCTGAGTGGGAAAAAAGGGCCAAATGTTACAGAACAAAATGAACAATCCAGGTTTTCATTAAACACTAAGAAAGTTTCCCTTGTGAATCTTCAACTATCCATGTGGCTAAGACTTTTCAGGTTTAGGTTACTTTCAAACCAGAATTGTAGAAAGGGCTCCTCCAGACAACCATGTCTTCTTCCAAGATCATTAAAAACATAATCCATGATCTGTAATAGCATAACGGTACTAAAAATTCTCTAAATTTGCAACAAGCTAAAATGGGGGAATCTACCAATGAATCCATTAATTACACTGACATACTAGCCGATAGCTTTTACTTTGGCATTTCCTACTTATGAGTTGATTAATATTTTAAGGGTTAAAATTAAATTCTAATGGTGTTACATTAATGAGCATACCGATTGTATAGGGAAAAAATCGGATCAGAACCTTCCTACCCAAATTGTACACTAATCTTCATTCTGTTTATTTTTCATGGGTTTCAGTAATAGCCTTGTTGACATGACATGAATCTCCTAATTCTTCAATGATGGCTTCAAGAAGAGATTATCTTTTTTTTTAGGCCCCTGTATGCACCAACAAAAACTTATTGTGTTTCTATTGTTTTTGTCACATCTTTTATATGTCTTTAGAGAAACAAATTTCTATTAAACTATTTAAATGGAAAGAAGCAGAGTTGGCACACTATTTATCTGCCAAAAGGTAACTTTGAAAGAGAATCAGCATGCAAACATACGCACACAAATATAGATAGGCTACATGTTGATTCTTCTTATAGTATATGTAAATATATATGTAAATATCTAAAGTGTATAAACCGCCCCCACACACACACACACACGCATGTGGAAATTGCAAAGAAGATGGGTTTAAGATTCAGTTAAGAAACTACAAATATAATGAGAATCCCAGCAGTACCCCATCCCAGTCATTACATTTAAGACCAAAGGTGTACAAGAACTGGATTAGTTTACATCTCA
>NW_017728918.1:83475674-83506460 GCF_001723895.1 Crocodylus porosus
CTTCAGGAGAAATTTGGATGCTTATCTTGTTGGGATCTTATGACCCCAGCTGACTTCCTGCCCTTTGGGCAGGGGGCTGGACTCGATGATCTTTCGAGGTCCCTTCCAGCCCTAATGTCTATGAAATCTATGAAATTATTTGTTATTTCTTTACAAACATGGGTACTTTAAAGTTAGAAGTGAGAATTATTGTTCCCAATGCAACCTGAATTTTTTCCAATACTTTTTATTAGATCGACTGTACAGTTGGGAGGGTTGTCTGACAATCTTTGGAGCATCAATTGCCCTTCCTTAGGCTTAAGAGAGAGGCAGACACAGCTTGAGTTAAATAACAGAGAGAAGACTCCATGTAAATGCAACCATGATTGGATTGCTGAAGAAGTGCTGTAAACTAGGAATGAAGAGGCATTATCAGGAGCCATTGTAAAACAAAAGAAACGCAGTAGAATAGGCAATCTAGTTAGTGGCAGAGTGAGACAATTCAAGAAGGGAGAGGATCATTATTATCTGTGACTTGCAGGAAGATTAGTAGCAGTATTTGTTGGGTTGTAATGAGCCATAAAGCCACCATCTGTCTTAAGCCCAGATTTTTTACTGTCCTGTAGGGTTATAAATTTCTGTTTCCAGGCCCTGCAGGTGTTTTCCCTTTGGGCATTAAGGTAGCAGGGGCATGGTTATTCTGTGAAAAGTATGCTCCTACTGATGTTAACCTGCCTCTGCCCTTCATCTTGCCTTTTTTTTCTGTAGGAGTTCACTCTGGCTTTACCCACATATATTCCATGGGGATGTCTGGTAGGGCTATGCAAAGCTTTGATCCCCAATTCGATTTGGCCCAATTCAGTGGCTGAATCTCCAAATCAGAATTAAATCAGGAGACCCTTTAATCTCTCCACATTGAATCAGAACTCTCCAAATAGATTTGGAGAGATTCAGAAAGATTCGACCATATGGACATAGACACAGCTTTAAATGTTTTTTTCTACATACCTCAAGGTACCAGGTGACTCATGAACACTGTGATGCTGGGATGGATGGAGAGTCCCACAGGAGTGTAGGAGGTCTCCAGGATGCTCAGCATCAGATGTTGAAGTTTCTTCCGGTCCACTTCCAGGTCCATTGGGGAGCACAAAGGGGCCCCCCACTCAGCAACTGGTACTTCCTGAACAGCAGAGACTCCCTATGCCTGAAGAAGGGTGGTTGTGCCCAAAAGCTGGCACAGAACTTTTTTACAACTACTCAGTTGGTCTAATAAAAGATATCACATCTACACAAATAACTTTGCCTACGATACATAGTCTAGGGAGTCAAGCTCTCCTCCTCTTGAAGCCTTAAGGACTTTCCACGGCACATGCTATGGAAGAAGTATTTTTATAATGAACCTATCCTGGAACTCTTTCTCTCTCTCTCCACCCTTTTCCCTCCCCCATTTCCATCCCACCTAATTAAAGGAGGCACTGGTGCCTCCTTTATTGGGAGTGCTCTCACACAAAGAAGGGAGGTACACATATACTCAACCCAAAGAGATGTCTTTAAGGGCTTCTTCCCTCCAAACTCCCTGCCACAGCAGTCCTAGGTTTTTCCACTGTAATGAATGTTGTTTTGGTGGCAACATCAGTTATTTGCAATTAATTATCACTTTGTGATAGGCTGCCACAATCTTCCTGATGAATGCCAGTGGAAAAAAAGGGAAAATGGTAATTTAACTGATTATATCTCAGCAAAACTTCAGTGGAATTTCATGGGATAGAAGGAAGATCCCTCATAAGCCTGATAGCTGCCTCCTTTCCAAATTTCAGTGAACTCCTCCAAACAAAAGAAGGTGCAAATAATTATCAAAGAAATAGAAGATTTCATAATGGAAGCAATTATGCAATCCAAATATAAATGTTGCTACCAGGTCCCTTTATAATCTGAATGTGTTTGGTTTGGTTCTATTTTTTTTTAATGCACCATACCCATGTTCCTTACGCTTAATGTTCCCACTACACCATGATATTTTATTGGAATAATTGAATTGACAGACCAAATAGTGTTAAGCCAAAAATATTCAAATCCAGCACATTAAGTAGCAGCCAAATCTGGAGCCCCTTTTTAGTCTTTTACCTACTTACAGTAATTGTCCCTCTTACAATAAATTTAGAATGAACATTTTTCAATAAGACTGTTTTGATATTTCATTAGAGAGAAAACAACAATTTTTGGCTAGATTTAAATGTAAACTCCTTCCCACTTGAGACATACAATCTAATTAACATATCCCCACCACAAATGCCTACCTACCTCCTCCCCCACCCCAACCCCCCCAAAAAAAACCCCACCTCCCCTCAACTCAGATTCTGGTAAGTTGTTTTTTTTTTTCCAATTGAAAATTTTGGATCATCTCAATTTTGAGTCAGGCTTCTGTGACAGTTTACCTGAGAAATGTCTCAGGAACAGTTTCAGGATCTGTTTAAGGGAAAACCAAAATTGTAGACTCTGAGCAGTGAGTAGATGTAATAGGTTTGTAGGTGAGCTGGACTCCTAATTCAGCCTAGTTGTTGAGGCACTTCAAAAGCTATACTTCAGATTAGAAGCTAAATTCTCTTTTGAAACTCTTAATTAGTTTCACCCAAAGGGACAGGATGGGAAAATGTGCAGAGCTTTGAGACTTCCAGACATTCCTACTTTCTGCCTCCTGCTTCCTGATGCACCAGAAGCTACCGAAAAGCTGAACCCCCTGGAATTTCTTTTAGTGGTTGTTTTAGTGAACTTTGGTTAATGAAAGCTCATGTGTTCACTCTTTCTCTATCTTCTTATTTAATTTCTCTGCATTCTAACTGACTTCAGATTAACATGGCTAAATACTAGTGTGTGAAGTGGGCCGTATTCAATTCAAATTCCGATTCAGCCCGATTCAGGGAACAGTGATTTGAATCATTGATACAGATCACTGTTCCAATTCGATTCAGCAGAATCCGAATCTAAAGATTTGATTCTGATTTGGAGAATCAGTGATCCAGCCATAGACACAGATTTAAGTGTTTTTTCTACATACCTCAAGGTACCAGGCATGGCTTGCGAACAGTGAGATGGTGGGGTGGATGGAGTGTCCCACAGGAGCACGGGGAGCCCCCCACGTGCTCAGCAGCAAATCTAGAAGTACTTCTGGTGTACTCCTGGGTCCACCACAGAGCACGTGGGCCCCTCCAAACCTCGCACCCCTCCGGCTCAGCAATTGGCTGCAGGGGGACCCTGGGTGCCCCTGCAGACCCAAGAGGCACCAGTTGCCAAGGTGTTGGGGGGGCCCCCCCCCACGCACTCTGGAGCAGACCTGGAAGTGGACCAGAAGTGCTTCTGCAGGACCCCCCTGCACTTCTAAGGGATGCTCCATCCACCCCACCATCTCAGCGTCATGAGCCGCCTGGTACCTTGAGGTATGTAGAAAAAACATATAAAGTTATGCCTATGTCCAAATCAATGAATCTCTCCGAATCGATTTGGAGGGTTCCAATTCGATTCAGAGAGATTAAAGGGTCTCCTGATTCAATTCAGATTCAGAGATTCAGCTGTTGAATCAGGCCAAATCTGTGCCATATAGAATCAGTGACAGAAGCTTCGCATAGCCTTACTAACTACCTGTCTCTGGTTTTGGTTGTTTTTAACACCAGAAACTCAGCTTCCCCTTGCACAGAAGCAAATCAGAATGGAGTTGGGCTAAGTACATAAAACTATAAAGTTAGAGTTACAGCTGAGATTTAAACAAATCAAATCATGACAACTAAAATTATGTTTCTTGCAGTAGTATGCAGAGCTATATATTTAATGAGATTGTGCTATCACTGTTGTAACATTTCATCCTGGTCTATAGGCCACAGTGCACCCCAGAATAGTTAAATCCCAGGGTATGTAAAAAAAAATTGTTTCATTAATCTGAAAAAGTTAGTTATGTATTATGCTGATCTACATCACTGATGCTGGAGATCATTATTTTAAACCTGGCTTATATAAAAGCATGACAAAAATCACTTGTTTCAGAATTCAGTGAAATGTATCCAATATTCCAGTAGACTTTTTACACACTCGATGTGCATGATGTTCAGATAAGATTTAAGCCACAACATCTCTAATCTGATTTTCTGGTTCCTATTGAAATTAACAGTGGTACACAAATATATCCAGGTAAAGCTGAATACTTCAGATTATGTTTTTCTGATGAAAGAAAAAGGGATGGGAAGCCAAGTTTATCCAAATCTTTACAGAAAGCCTCCAGCATAGAATATTATTAAATGTTCCTGTCACCCCACTGCAATTCGACACTGCTGCCAAATGTACCTTTTGGGGACTCAGCTGCAGTCCCATGCTGCCAAATGCTTGAAGTCTTCACAATTACAGGGGTTATAGTGAAGCGACCCTCCACACTCCAGCTGTTACCCATTTGAATAAAAGGGAACACCATGGGCAAATCACTACCAGCAGTGCCTGCTTGCATACACTCCAAGCAGGTGGCTTGATTCATGAAATGTGCTAGTGTTCCAGTCACTGAGACAACACATTATAAGCTTGACATTGATTACCATAAAATTCCCAAACCATGTTCTGCTTAATAAAATAAATTCTATTCATCAAAGACACAGCAAGAAAATTAAATGTATTTGCATGTGCATTTTAATTGAGGTTCAAAAAGGAAAACAGAAATACCTAGCACAATTTAATAGTTTAGACTGTGAAAGTAAGTTTCAGAAAATTTGGGAATTCTACAACTTCAAGGGAAAAGACTTGTAACAGAACCAATATAGAGACCTGAAATGTACAGTAAATTAGGCAGACACATAGGGCATTTTTTTACACATTTTCTGGGGGTGTGGAGGCACTTCATTTAGAGTGGCTCTGAGAGCTGCTCTAATTAAAGTGCCACAATGTCTTGTGTATCAGCATCCCTGCACTTCAAAATAGCGGTGAGGATGCTTTAACTAAAGCTTGTCAAACTCAAAAGTATGTTTGAAGTGTGGGGACATTGATACATGAGATGTGGAGGTTAGTTCAAGCTCGCTAGTTAGTTCTTATCTGTTTCCTCCTTTTTGTGTAGGAAAATGCTCACATTCAAATTAAAAATCACAAAGTAACCAAAACCTCATATTAAATGGACTAGAAGGCAGGTAACTGATAGATCTCTAGACTGTATTGCTAACAGTGTATCATCTCTAAATGAGAGTCTTTCTAGTAAGGTCCCTCTAAGGTTCCTGCCCAAAGCTATTAGGCATATTCTTTTTATGACCTGGAAAAATAAAAATCATTCCTTAGTTAGGCACAAAGCTAGGTGTAGTGCTAAATAAGAATAAAGCAAAGTCAGTTAATACAAAATTATCTACAAAATTTAGCTGGAATCCTTCAAGCAACATGCATTTTAATAAATCCAAATTTAAGATAATACATTTAGTAGCAAAAAAAAAATACACTTACAAGATGGAGCAATTTATTCCAAACAGAAATGATTTAGACATTATGGTAGGTAAAAGTAAAGAACAGGTCTAAAGTTGAAGATTAGATTATGACAAATTCAAACTAAAATATGTTTGCATCTTTTAAAGAATGGAGGTAATTAACTATTGAAACCATTTACTAAGAAAAGTGATTTTTCTTTCACTTGAAATCTTTAAATTGAGATTAGATACCTTCCTAAAATATGTACTGTATATTCAATGCTTTAGTGTTGAAGTTTGCTACAAGAATTACTAGGTGAAATTCTGTAATCTAGTCTGTGTCTGAGTTCACTAAGTCTCTTTTGACTTTAAAATCTACAATTATATGAAATGCTGTAGTAGCTGATTTAATTGCAACCTCTGGATCCTTTCCCTCAAGTATTACCATACTATCAGAGGCTAGCAAATATACAAGTTCTGTTTTTGCTGTATAGTAGACATAGAAAAGAGCACATAATATGCATCGCATAAACAACAAAACTGAACCAAGAGAGACTTTATCAGATATATTTAAAATATATTCTGTATCATTGTGCTGTTAAGAACTAGGATTTATCCATTTAACACTACCTTTTATGTAACACAAATGACATTAAAGATGGAAAAATCTAGATCTCGGGTAAGTGTAGCTTACTTTGAGTTCCTTCCTCCCCATCATGGGTGTAGGTTGTAGCCGTGTTGGTCTAAGGACATAGGCAGACAAGGTTCTTTGGGTGAATCTGATATCTTTTATTAGACCAACCTAAATAGTTGGAAAATAATTAGTAAGCAAGCTTAGCCTGATAAAGGGTTTTTGAACCTGAAAGCTTGCTTAATAATTGTTTTCCAACTATTTAAGTTGGTCTAATAAAAGATATCAGATTCACCCAAAGAACCTTGTATTCCTCCCCATCATCCATTTTTTTGGCATGATGCATACAGAAAGTTCCTTTTGCACCACTTGATATAGTCATTAATACTGTCATAGATTTGTTCAATTGATAACATTTAAGTTTAAAGTTTACATGTGCAAGGCAATATTCTTATTTATTTCCCCTGCAATTAGTTTCACAGATATATGAAAATTTAACTAAGTAAACCTATAGGCAAGATTCATAGATATGGGGTTGGAAGGGACTTTGCAGATCTTCTAGTCTGACCCCTGCCCTGGGCAGGAGAGAAAACTGGGCTCAAATAACCCCAGCTAGGTAATCGTCAACCCTCCTCTTAAAGACCCCTAAGGTAGGAGCCAGCACTACTTCCCTTGAAGGTTGGTTCCAAATCCTAGCCACCCTGACTGTGAAGTAGTGCATGCCATCTGCCCCATGGACTTGTACATGTCCAGCATTTCTAAGTGGACCCTAACCTGTTCCTTCACCAGTCAGAGCTGCTCATCTCCTCCCCAAGATGTGCTGTCCAGTGTTGTAGTCTGGAAGCTGACTTTCCTTGTGAAGACTAAGGCAAAAAAGGCATTGAGTACTTCAGCTTTTTCTGCATTTTCTGTCACAAGGTTGCCTCCCCCATTCAGTAAGGGACTCACACTTTCCCTTATCCTCCTCTTGCTTCCAACATACTTCTACAAAACCTTCTTGTTACCCCTCACATCCCTTGCTAACTTTAGCCTTCCTGACTTCATCCCTGCATGTCCTAGCAATGCCCTATATTCTTCCCCAGTTATTTGTCCAAGTTTCCACTTCTTATAAGACTCCTTTTTGTGATTTAGTTTACTGGAGAGTATCCTGCTAAGCCAAGCTGGTCTTCTGCCATACTTGGTAGTCTTCCTGTGCATTAGCATAGTTTGTTCCTGAATTCTCAGTAAGTCTTCTTTCAAGTACAGCCAGCTCTCCTGGACTCCTCTCCCCCCTTCCCCACCCCCCCCATATGGCTTCCCAGGGGATCCTGGCCATGACTTCCCTGAGCAAGCTGGAGTCTGCTCTTCTGAAGTCCAGGGTCCTTATTCTGCTGCTTTATTCAGGATCCTGAACTCAATCATCTCATGGTCACTGTTACCCATTTGCCATCCACTACCACATTCCCCATAAATTCATCCCTTTTTGTGAGCAGCAGGTCAACAAAAGCATGACCCTTAGTTGGCTGCTCCAGCACTTGCAACAGGAAGTTGTCTCCTATACTCTCCAAAAACTTCCTTGATTTCCTGTGTACTTCTGTATTGTCCTCCCAGCTGACATCAGGATGATTGAAGTCCTCCATAAGAAACAGGGCCTGTGATGAGGAAACTTCCGCTAGTTGTTTGAAGAAAGCCTCATCCACCACTTCTTCCTGGGCTGGTCATCTATAGCAGACCCCCATGAGACATCACTGTTGTTGCTCTCCCCCCTGACCCTAACCCAGAGACTCTCAACACACCGATCTCCAGCTTCATACTGCAGCTCTAAGCAATCACGTGGCTCTTTTACATAAAAAGCAACTCTTCCTCCTCATCTCCTTTCACTGTCCTTCCTGAACAGTTTGTACCCATCCATGACAGTGCTCCAGTCATGCAAGCTATCTCACCAAGTCTCTTTTATTCCAATCATGTCATAGCTCTGTGACTGTGCAAGGACCTCCAATTCTTTCTGCTCATTTCCCCAGCTCCATGCATTTGTGTACAGGCACCTGAGGTAATTAATTGATTGCCCTGATTTCTCAGGAAGTATGAGAACACTTCCACTGTTGTCTCATCCTACTTGCTCTTCCTCCAGCTCTCCCACTTCCCCATTTACCTCAGCACTTTGATCTCCATCCCCCAGTGAACATACTTTAAAGCCCTCCTCACTAAGTTAGCAAGCCTGCCTGTGAAAATGCTCTTCTCTGTCTTTGTCACATGATACCATCTCTTCCCAGCTCTCCTTCTTGGAAGAACATCCTGTGGTCAAAGAAGCCAAAGCCCTGCAAGTGACACCACCTGCACAGCCAGGTGTTGATCTGCAGGATGCAATTGCTCCTGCCTGAGCCCTTTCACTTGACTGGAAGGATCAAAGAGAACACAACCTGAGGTCCAGACCCCCTCACCGTCGCATCCAGAACTCTGTAGTCACTTTTGATATGCTCAGGATCTCCCCTATTAGTATCATTGGTGCCCATGTGGATGATCAGCATGGAGTAGTAGTCAGAGGGCTAGATGAGCCTCCGTAGTCCCTCCATGACATCTTGATTGCAGGCTCCAGGCAAGCAACAGCCTCCCCAAGATAATAGGTCAGGTTGGCAAATGACTCCCTCTGTCTCTTGCAGAAGTGAGTCTCCAACCAGCACCACCCATTGCTTCTTCTTGGCAGTTGTCTCAATCCTTCCCACCTTGGTGAGGCCTGGCCTGTCTTCCTCCACCAATGGAACATGGTCCTCCTGCTCTGCTGCTAGGGATGCATATCTGTTCTCTAGATGAACAATTTCAGATAAAAGTGAAGATCTCTGCTTGCTTGCAGAAGTCACAAACCTCCATAGAATCATAGAAGTAGGGTCAGAAGAGACCTTGTAGATCTTTAAGTCTGACCCCCTGCCTGGGCAGGAGAAAAAAACTGGGCTCAAATGATCCCAGCTAGGTAGGCATCAAACCTCCTCTTAAAGACCCCCAGGGTAGGAGCCAGAACCTACCCTTGGAAGTTGGCTCCAGTTTCCACCCTTTTCCATGTCCTCTCTCTTCTCTAGTGCTGAATTTTCCAGCCACTATCCTCATTTGTAAGATCCATTTCTATTCATTTGGTACAAACATAATAATTATTGAGGGGAGTCCACATACATAGCTGTCAACATGTTTGTTGACTACTACTCCCCACTGGGATAAGAAAAGCTGAAGGCAGAGTAGATTTGTACCTTATAGACTAATCAAAATATATATGAAATGAAAGATTTTGTGAGCTGAACTTTACTTCTTCAGATGATTTGAAATGATGCACACAAAATTGTGAATAAGAAGGAGAAAGAAATCCAAATACAAAAGCACAACATTTTAATAAGAGTCAGGCTTCATTTGCAGTACTTTGAATATAACTCCTGTCCTTTAAAAAAAGGTCTTCACTCTTTATCAAGGAAAAAGATCAGGAATTTGTGAGAAGATACTCTGTGTTCTCCAGTTCTTTACAGATCATGGTAATTTTCTTGAAGAAGTATGCCACATTCTTCCTGATTTTACAGCCTTTTAGTCTCCTTTTATTCTTTGATTCTTCAGTAGACTTTAAAGAATAATTTGGAATCAATAATTTATTAGAGAAATATTTAAACTCTGCATATTTAAGCCACATCTACTCTATTAGGAGAGGGTGATTTCCTAGAGTGTACTGATCATTCAGATTTATTTAATCAATACCTTTTTTTTTACCCTATTGAGGGATCTCTAATATTTAAAAAATAAGATGGTTTGCTCAATTGTGATTGGCTATGGCATAGTTTCTGATCTCTGCCTGCATTTGAGCAAACATTTACATTGAATATAACTTGATATGAAAATTTAAAATCAGGTTTCTGCAAATCTTTTTGCATCAGGTTTTACCATTTGCTCACGCCAATGTCACAGAAAGTTATCTGGCAGCTCAATTTGTGAAGAAAGCATAAATAAAAAAGCATTTAATGCAGTCAAAGCAAAAAAAGAAAGAAAGAAAAATTTAATCGCTGATATGTTCTTGTGGTATTTGTCCAATATTATTGGTTAATACTTACTCCTCTCCCTGTGTATGGGAAAACAACAAATCCATTTGTAGCAGGGTATTGTGTGTGCCTGCCATTTTAAGGGCCTGGAGCTGACAGGTGCCTGATGAGGGCAACCATTTTGGATTCAGGGCTGCCTATATAAGCAAGACAGTTCTACTGCCTAGATGTGAGGTCACAACATTGCCTGGTTGGAGGGTTACAGCGCTACATCTGGAGGTAAGGGAGAAGCTATAGGAGATGAATAGAAGGCTTCTGGTCCTGGGTCTGACCTAAAACTGCACCCTGCCAGGAGTGGGTGGCCTAGTGGGGCTCCCACTGGTGCAGGTGCCCCCAGAAAATGCCAGGCCAGTTACCACCCTGGTGAAAAGTGGGTTGGGGCACCTTAACCCCTAGCCCCCATGACCAGGTGGGTTACCCTTTGTTTGGAGGGCCTAGAGGGTGGGCCCTCAGCGAATGAGAAAAGGGCCATAGACTCAGGCCTGTCTGAGTTTCCCCTGACTAGCCCATGCTAGGGCTAGGACTAGAAGGGTTGAAGGGCCAGGGGCCTAATGTGAGAGACACCCAAGGAAGGGTTGAAGGGCCTGGCATCCCAAATGGCCTGGAGGTGGGCCAGGGCTACTAGCTGAAGGTCCTGGTGGGGGGGGATCACACCTGAAGGGGAACCAGCTCAGGGATATATGTTGCCCAGTATGACAGTAGAAGAGGCTGCCTAAGGGGAGGAATCTAGGTGAGGTCCAATAATAGGATTGTGGGGCCCAGAGTGGGAGCTGGTGACTGTGTAAACATTGAGATGCCATCTGTGAGGCTTGGGCTGCGGTGTATGGGAGAAAAGGAGCCACAGATAACACCTCCTGGCACTGGGGCAGAAAATAGGCAGCCTTCTGCTTAATTAACATCCATTAATTAATTATAACAACAAGGCGAGGTGGGTGAGAATGTGGGTGGTTAGCCCAGGAACATGTGGGCAGGCCACACTAAGACAGGCCCCAAGCAGGCCCCCTGTTACACCATTCTTAAGTTAATATAAGAACTTCAAATAACACATTTTTAAAGTTTGAATTGGAACTTCCATTGAGTTGTTGTGTTCTTGAGTGAGGATTGCTTGTATAAATGTTTTTTCTACCTCTTCCTGACTGGAAAAAGTCTTCTAATAATCTTCAGTTTCCAGATTTAGGAGCCTTTTTGGCTAGGTCTCCCACTAAATGAAAGATGTATGGGGGGTGTTACAGGTAAAGCTTAATAATATAACCAAATACAAGGTGAGATAAAGATTAGGAAGTTAAAGAGATGGGGAAAAAACCAGCAGTTTTACACAGAAATCTTAAAAAATGGAGGTGGTATTATAATAATATTTTATAATTTAAGATGTTGTCTAATTGGCACCAGTCTAATAAGTTTAATGGTCAGCTACAAGATAAAGGTACTTTATCAATACATTCTAGACCCTTTTAAAAATAAATTATATCAGGATTTATATACTTCAGAAAACATTTTATTCAGTCTTCCCTTATGTCTCTTTAACTTCAAAGTTGAAGTACATAAACCAAGAGGCTTGTTTTGCACTCCTACCAAAATAAGATTCAGGTATGAGTCAGAAACAAAGAGCTGTACTTGCCATTTATAGGAGGCCAAATTAGCTTTTCAATCTCAATACCACTAGCCAGATATTTTGATACTATAACAAATGCCAAGGCCCTCCAGTAACTGTATGGAACCCATAGACCTGACTCCTTTTAAGAAAAGCTATAAGGCTTTCATAATTTATTGGGTTTAATTTCTCTACATGACCCATTCAACGTCTTTATTAGGCATCTGTACAACTTTACAGTATCTCACCCAATCCGCTTAAGCAGTGGATGCTTAAGAATGTGATGTTCTTCACACTCATTGGCCAAGCAAGGAGGTTTATAGTAGTAATGATCTCGACTTAAATATTTGTTAAAGTAACTATGCTTGGTGCAGGAGTGGAGGAAGGGACCCAATGCACATGTGGTATAGTGGTGGAAGGGCCTCTGCCTCTGTCTTCAGGCCTTCACACGTCAGCAGACACTGCTTTTTAAACTTACCCTGTCTTTTGTTATGCTTATATCTCACAGATTTGTCATATGGGACACTTAGCATGTTTTTAGCCAAGATTACCATGCCATATTAAAACTTAGAATGTGTTCTGAGCAGTCGCATTGGAAAGGTTACTCTGAACTTAGGCTACACTGGACAGGGCTGGAGTTGGCTGTACCCTCCACCCACCAACACTGAGAACCATAACTTGTGTACTAGTGTTACAGGTAAACAGAAGCGCACAGCATTTTAACAACAGGAACACATTCAAATAGAATATATGACAATAACACCTACAATACAGAACATCCGTGTACAAATTCGATGCAAGTTACACTAGTATTACTGTACCAGGCCCTAGACCATTAAGTGCTCTAAAGACACATGTATGAACCACAGCATAAATATAATTGATGATATTGCTAAAATTACTATGCAGAAAAAGATAGAAATAAAAATTAAGTGTAGCAGGCTTATCTATACTGCAAAATGTAATACTGTCAGAAATATCTTGCAAGTGATTTACTACCATTGAGTTAAATCTCCCACCACTACTGCTTTTGCTCTTCCACAGCACTCAGAAGTATATTTCCCTACAATATCTGCCACCTAATGATGGATAGCTAGAAACTGAGTGTGTATTTATCTTTTTAAGCTGGTGTCTGATTAATAACTGAATAACATGATAATTCTGGGACTACTCAAATTTCATTGCTAGGAAAGGGTAAGATTTCATCCTTCAAGATGCAAGTATTTTTAGTCCTTCAGTAACAAAATCATGATCAGTACTTAATTACAAGATGCTATTTCTAGATTGTAATTTTGATGGCCAAAAAAGGGCTAAAGAAAAAAAGGAAGAATAAAACTTGTACATGCCACAGAGGTATTGCCAAGGTACTAATTAATCTGCACAAAGATGGTTAACTAAATATTTGAAGAAAATGTAGACTTAATTGTGATTCTAAAAGGAGTCTGAAGAAATTAGGCACTTGGATCAGGTACAGAAGTTACATTTATTGTTGGTAAGCGTGCAGAAAGCTGTCTATGTCTGTAACCAAACAGACAGTCAGGGCACATAGAGCACTGTAAAAATGGTGAATCCCACTCTAAGATCACACTGAATGGATATAGTATCAGATTTCAGCTTTATAGGTTAGAAAGCCATAATGAACATCTGTATCTGATCCCATCAGAACTCACATTAGGACACATTCCACTAGCAACCCATGAGGCTTTGCAGTACATCACTCATCTGCCCTTCCCCACCTAGCCTAGTCAGAGCTTGTGTGGTCTGTCCAAGCACCAGGCCAGCCTCATGCCCAGGCTGTCACTGGTGATAGAGAAGACCATTTCCAACCTGCCTCTGCCGCCTCTTTCTATCCAGGCAGCTCTGAGCCACTGTTTGGTAGTACTACTCAGTGTGCAGATTCCATCTACCCTATCCGGGCATTTGTAAAAATTGCAGATTTTGATTAAGTGCTGTAATGTTTGCTGGACACTACATTCACACAGGGGGCTGTCCAAGATGTACATCTTATACTGTGTTGTTTTGAAGCCTCTGTATTCAGATCTCTGTCAAGGTTGTGCCTAATGGGGGACTTATTTGGTGTTGTATAAAACCTGTAGGAATAGACTTCAGACCAGCTTACTCTGAATGATCATTTCATTTCCATTCACCCAACACCAAACCAAGGTCAGCAAATGAAACAATGTTCTGTGTAAGCTCGCAAACTCCAAGTCGGGAGCACATTTATCTACCCTATGCACTACTGCCTTCGCACTTTGTTTCCCTGTGGGTGAATTTGCCTGCACCACCTATGATACTCATATCACAGTAAATGTATTGACACCACCCTAAATAATACGTGCAGAATTATAACAGGCTGCCTAAAAAATACCCCTATTCCCTGCCTATATGCACTATCTTGCATAGCACCCCCTTACATCAGGAGGAAAGTAGCAGGTGACACTGATCGGCAGGTACAAGAGTCAGATGGCCACCACCTGCTATATGGACAGCAACCATTTCATTGTAGTCTTCATTGAGAAATAGCTTTTTGTCCTCTACCATACCATTGACCTTATCACTGGAATCAGTCAGCACTACCCCAAACAAAAAGAATGGGAGAAACTAAGTGTAAGCTGTTGAATGGAGCCAGCAAGGAATTACCCCCAGTAAGGAGTTGGCCTCTGGCTTCAGTGATAAATGGCACACATGTCGAAGTCTGAACACATTGAGAGTGGGTCTCAGCAGATATAACTTTTGCATGAAATCATGAGGCCTCTACACAACCAACCAATGTGTTTGTCAGAAGAAGCAAACAATGGATCATCTCCTGAGGTGCACTGTAGCACCACAATGCAACCCACAAAATTTGGCAACACCACCACCAGTAGCAGCAGCCTGTGCAGAATACTGGGATCAAACAACACAGAAAGATTGACTGGAGACACAAGGAAAAAGATTCCCACCCCTTATCTAAATTTAGTGCAATATACCAGACCAAAGTACCCCTCTTGCCAGTTTTTCCATGGACCCAGAAACCTGGCAGCAGAGGGGCAGTTTGGGTCTGTTGTCTTCTGGGACTTGGTCTAATTTCCCAGAATGCAGGAAATAGATCTGTGAGTATATAAGTTGTGCAGCCTGTTATAAGTCTCTGAGCACAGTCAAGAACAGCGTCAGGCTTTTTAGTGTGACACCTCCTGGACCATCCAGGAGCACAGTAATCTGCTGGGGCATGTACTATTGCAAGTGCAGTTGTTCTGAGCATGTTGGACTGGTTAAGTGTCTTAAGGCAGCTACCCATGCAGAGACTTTACTGCTGACCCAAATGTGATGTTTATAGGTGAGGGAATGGTCTAATGCAACTCCTTGGTAAGTTGGGGTATGGTCATGGGGAAGACTGTAGTTGCCTACTCTGATATTCAGCATGCTCTTGGCTTGAAGATTGTCCATGTGTGCTGGCAGGACCCAGAGAGTCGCATGTGAAGTGCCAGGTTGCCAGACCAGAGCCTTGCTGGACAGCCTCGGAGCAGCTGACCGGGCTCCAGTATGAGCAGAAGACCCATTAGACTTACCCACAGAAACATCAGAGCTGACAACACAGAGGGCGTTCAGCACCACAGCGGTGACTTAACAGTTTGTGTTCCTTCCAGCTCTGGGGACATGCGGCTAATGACATCAAGGAGCCACAATGCCCTGTCCGTATAGAAGACAGCACACGGAGGGAGCAGAAAGCTAAGAGAGAGCCTGGTATGGGGAAGGTTATCAACCTCCTGAAGCATCCCCAAGGGAGGGGAGTGCCAGGGGACTCAGACTGTTATCCCCACCTTCAGGGCTGTCTTCATCCAAGGCAGGAGAAGCCCTGGGAGAGATGAGCATTGCTGCCTTCTCATTAGGACAACTGGGATGGTTCCATTTTCTATCTTTCTTTCCTGAGAACCTGGAGGGTTTTTTTTCTTTTTTTCTGTATCTGCAGGTATGACTGAAAGAGTGAGGGCCTTGGGATTGGTTCAAACTTACTTTCAAGACACTGACTGTTGGGAGATTTCTTGGAGTACTGGGAAAATTAGAGCGCTCCTGACCCTAAGCAGGGTTTAGGGATAGGGTCGTCTGAAGCCTGCCAGTAACTTACCTGGTTAGGATCCAACACATAAGGCATCCAGCGCTGCCCCAATGAAAACATATTGTTGGTTGCATCATTTTTGTTGCTTTAACCCTTCTTGCCTTTGATATTCTGGGGATCAGATCCATTCTTTAAACCTGATGCTGTCTCAACTGAGATGAGGAGCAAAACCTCACCAGTGTAGATCCAGCATCCCTACCTTCAGGCGGGCCCAGTGGCTGAGAACTGGGTGACCAGTACATCTTTGACAACACCACAGCTGGAGTGTGGACAGGAGGCAGGAGAAGTGGAGCTCCAAGTCACCAACCTGCTGTTCTGTGAGTAGCTCCAGTAAGGGAACCCATAATTGTATCACTGAACCCTCCTCTCTATTTCGTAACAGCAAAGACGTGACAAGTGAGTTGGAGGGATTTCCCTTGCAGGGTGCTCATGAAGAGCCTCATCCTGAGTGTAGACCCCATAACAACATGGAAAACTGATTATACTGATTTATTGATACTGCCCACTGACCTTATGCCTCTCAAGCACCACCACCCCCCAACCTCCATGCCGCTGACCTGGAATGAAGCAGAAGCACCAGGGTCAGTACCCTCTACTGTTCTGGGGTTATCTGTCTGTGTTACATTGAATGGGACCGTAAATCTGAATAATTGAAAAGTTGGCTGCTACATCCCTCAAGGTCACGTTGCTTTCCTGAAAGAGGCCAGTGTGTTCACTCAGAACCAGTTAATGCAAAATGGCATCCATACAGACCCTGAAAGATGCTGAAAGCTTTTTTCCAGCTCCACAACCAAGGTTTAACCAACAATGGCAACGCAGGTTTTCACTGGTAATACAGCAAAGAACCTACTTACGAGCACTGCAGAAAATGGGAATTCTCCCTAGTAAAACCCCCAGACTTACTCTTCCTCCCTCTCCTTTCACAAAAAAAGAGAAGACTTATGCCTCCTAGCCCAGACACTTGTGTTCTTAACCCTGCTGGCTTCTACAGCAGAGTAATGGAACCCAGGCTGGGAGGTGGAATACAGTCATTTCACGGTGTGATCAGTGCTGGTTGTGAGCAGCTGTGACGCTTCCACACATTTGGGGGTGGGGGAGGAGGGCCCAGACAGGGGACTCATCATAAGTCCCTTGGTTTCTCCCTTGTCTCTGCAAGAGGATCGGTTGTAAAACCTGATACACTGGATCCAGGATGGTCAGCCAGAGACGCATGCATAGGTGGTGCCAGGAACTTGGGCACTTAGAGTAAAGCTTGAAAGTCAAAGCACTTCTGCTTCTAGCTTCTTGAATGCCTGTATATAGCCTTGGATATCTACGTCCTGTTGACTCCTTTGAAATGCCCAGTAAGTATCAAAGAAGTTTTCAAACAGAAAGGAAGATGAAGGTATTTAATATTTTTCCAGAGCAAATGATAGAGGCCTGTACAGTAGAATTAGCAACACATTAGGCAGGACTAAACACTTGAGAATATATTGTAGTGAATAATACAGCACTAGCAGTGAAATGGATTAAATGATTTAACAGAACTTTTCCTTTGCCAACTTTTAAGATCCATAGCTTTTTGCTCATCTTGTATTTAAAATGTAAAACTTTTTTATTTCAGTCCAAAATAAAGTGGGTTGGATTCTGGCTATAATGGCTATTAAAATTGCATCTGCTGGTAGGGGAAGGACCCAGCTACAATTCCTAAAAACACTGTACATTTATAACCATACCTTTTAGCTCTCAGACATACTGGAGATCTGCCACTTTGGATTAATTGAGCCTGCTCTGCACAGGAGCTGACATGCACTGCACTGCACCACATACAGTTGTATAAGCGGTGAAATGCACCTTAGTGTGGAGAAGGTGGTGGCAGTGCACTTTTGACCTAAAACACCCGTGACATGTTTTAGTTGCAAAGTGTACCACGACCATTTGCTGATGTGCATTTTGCTGCTTATACAACTGCAAGCGTTGCAGCGCCAGGTGCTTTTCAAAGTGCCCAGCACTGTGGCGCTTGCATGTGTAAAAATGTGCACTGTGCCTGGGACAACAACCTTCAGTGTATGAAACAACTTCTGTAAAACCCTCAGCCTTTACACTGATATTGTTAATTGCAACCAGATTAGATGGATATTAACCCAGTTTCATCCCAAAATGGTAAAACAACAATGACATTATTGCTGAACTGTGACTATAGCATTAAAAGCTGAGGTTGGCTATAAACATGGGCAGAGTTCCATTATGGAATTGTGCCATGGGAGTGTCCCTCTGATTGTTCTCTGGCTTCCTGGTCCATTAAGTTTAGACATCTTCATATGGGATTAGAAGCTAAATTTATAGTAACACATTTAAAAAGTGCACATACCTCAAATCTGCATAAACTGTACATCATACTGACATCTTTTTATGTCTCCAAACTGCCAAAGACATGAAAATATTTACTAATGAAAATATTCAAAATCTACTATGCTCTTAAAGATCTGCATCAGCCATTTGCTTCTACTATTCAAACATATAGTAGGCTTGCCCAATTATTATTCTGCTCACTGACGCATCACTAGAAATACAATCTGATATTATTTTTCATAAAGAAGTGGTATTTAGCAATAATAGCATGCACATAAAATCTGATTTTATTTTTATGCACATCTAAATTCCACTGCACAAAAACCCTGCAGTCAACTATTATTACGATACCTGTTGGCTATCTTTTTCCCTTTATTGATGTACACTAAGCACTTTTCAATGATGTTTTCATGGTTTGCAGAACATATCAGAACCTAGCTGAGAAATGATTTCATGAGTAGACTTCCACTGGGAATGTCAATGAGGTAAAGACATTTTTGACATATTATCTGCATTACAGAGCTTTATTTGATTTGCAAGATTAAAAGAGATTGAGTTGAAAGAAGCAGTGAGCTGCACCTTAATGGAACAATAGCCTGACATCAAAGATTTGTATGATTTGAAAGACTGAATGGCAGCTGCTACAAGGAGATTATAAAATTAGAATCCAGACACCCATTTTGGTCTGGAACTCAAGCCTAAAGTTTTGTTTTGCTTTCAAATCACATTATTGTGAAGGAGAATGTCAGCATATATAAAAACATGTAATTTAGCCCAATTGCCTCTTTTCTTTTTCCCTTTTTCTTCTAATTAGATAATAATCGACAGTTGGCATCATTCTATGAACTATCCAGCGAGACTAACTTCACTGTTCTGGCAGTGATAGCTAGATAGTTACTTTTTTAACTTACTGTATGAATCATCCACAGTGTGTTTCAGGGGGACGAGATTAACATCCACATAAAAATCAATCCAAGAGTGAAAATCCAGGCTGTCTATACACCTGCTCGGAAGTAGGAGAGGCCTTTGAATAAAAGCAGTTCCAAGATAGCCACTGTACTTAAAACATCTCACCTTCACATGTATTAAGCTTCTGTTCATTTAAATATGGACTTGGGACACTTTATCTAAACCTCATTTGATGAGTTTAGCTAAAGCACCTCCATGGCCATTGTAAAACATGCAGGGACTTAATACACATGACAGTGAGACAACACTGGAGCATTCCAATTAGAACATGCAGAAGACTCAGTTAATTGAGCCTGCTCCAACGTGTTCTAGTTAAAATGCAAACAAGCACATGTACAGGCAGCCCCAGGTTCCAGAAAAGGAAACCGAAGCAAAACCAAACTCCTTAAAAATAGTTCCTGGCTTACTTTCTTTGCTGAAAAGGTCCTCCCATATTTCTGTACTTTCCAAGGATTTACTTAAGGGAATCTACAAAACACCTTCAAAAGAAAGGCCTGGTAACATAAACAGATAAACATGAATATTACTGGACAGTAAAAAATATGGTCTAAACAGAAAATGGCTTTATGGCTCATTGTAATCTACCAGCTACTTCTACTAATCTCCCTGTATTCCACAGGTAATAACAACCCTCTTCCTTCCTGAATAGTCTTGCTCTTCAACTAATTAAATTACCTATTCTACTGCATTTCTTGTAACCACTTATGATAACCTCTCTTTTCTCCTAGTTTGTGGCCCTCCTCCATTCCTTTAAGTAGAAGCTTTTGTTCAGTCTCCTATTTAGGTCAAGTTAAATGTGTATTCCTGGTCAAACTTCTCTCCTGGCTATAAATTTGGTCTAATAAATGATAAACCCTGCTCTAACCAAAGGTTTTTTGGATATAGAGGGCTGTCAACACATTTTAGGCTAAGGGCACCCAGAAATGCTTGTTTGCTAAGGCAGGCACTTCAGGCAAAATAAACAGTGTTATCCCTGGTTTATGAATCTCAGCAGTGCCTTAGATCAGGGTTCAGCAACCTACGGCCTGGAGGCTGGATCCAGTCCATGGAGCCATTGCATCTGGTACATGGAGCTGGAGCTTTGGCAGTATTCATCATCAGGGGGCCTCATTATTTTTCATCACTGAGGAGATATTAGCCACATCATGCTTTGCCATACCATGCCATGGCCAGGCAGCTGGGTCACAGGAGCCTTCTTATGCTGGCCACAGCTGGGCATCATGGAGAAGCTGCATAATAGAGAAGCAACAGTGGCAGCTATATCCTAGAGCTGGCACACCTCAGACCCAAGCTGGGCCATTATTTAAGCCCACTGCTGTGAAACATTGCCAACTGCAGCCTTAGACTACGCTAAAACTACAAATGGCTGAAGAGAGTGAAAAACCAGGCTTAGCTACCTCTCCCAATTCTCACCTCCCAGGTGACCATTTATATCAAGGGGCTATTGAATATTCTGCTATAGGGCTCTCTCAGATCTCCCGGTAAAACCATTCAACTTTGTATAAGCAATGATACTTTAATAATTGGCATACTAGGGACAGATAGGATCTGTTCTCAGAAGTTATGTGGATTATTTTGTTTGGCAATATAGGAAACCTAAAACAAGAGGCTTGACTTTAGAGCATCAGGATTTTAGTTTAGCTGGCTAGTAAACTTGTCCAGTGGCTTCTTTCCCTTTATAAATATTTCAGAGTATGTAAAGAAAAGTGGGTCAAAAATATACAATATTGAAGAAGAAAGCTGTGAGTACAAGAATATGAGGACTTGGTGTATATGTTTCTAGAAAGCACTGGTTCATCTTTAAAGACACAGGAAAACAGAAGCCACTAATGGTGCCTAGGAAAATTATTTGAACCATCTTCCCCTCAAATACTCAAGGATGGGACCAAACTTTTAAAAACGGTTTTAAAACCATTAAGTAAAAGAACTGAAATCAACAGAAACGAAGGCATCTTTAAAAAATTGCACTGAGAGCCTATTTACATCTTTGAGACGACAAAACCTTTGAAGAAGGTGGTCTGTAAGGTTAGGGGCAAAAATTACATATAAACTGATATAAGTGATTGGAAACTGGTTCACATCTGTAACACAACAAAAGATCAGTGCATTAAATCACTTTCAAAATGGTCATACCAGTTTAAGAGGAATGTGGGTGGATGTAGTATCAGACTTAACTGATTTTGGTTAAATCAGTGTATTTAGCTTCTGTCCTAGATCCCCTCCAGATTCAAGTTAACTCATCATCCACCAGCATCCTAGGATGCTTTGCACCTCCCCTGCAACACCCCCACCCTCTTCCGCGTAGGGTGGGTGGACTAGCTTTGACCCAACCTGTCTGCTGCAGCTGAGCAGGGATGTGTGCTCTAGTGTCCCCACACTTCTAGCCTGGGCCACTACAGACATGTAGCTGTACTTAGGGAATCAGGAGTGAATGTGTGTTTACTTGCTTATCGGTTCAATCTACACAGCTCAGACCAACCTGCAAAGACTGAACTGATTCAGTCTTGGGCTTTTTGACTGTCTGTACTTAGCCTAAGTGCCTAAATCAAGCTGAAAAGGGAGATAAATTTTAGGGTAACTTTATAAGAAGTGGCCATATAAGCTATATAATACCTGAAACACCAGTGGCTCTGATTTTAGTGCTAAAAATATTACACATTTATGTTATCAGTCACATTCTTATTCCACTGTATATTACAATTCAACTACTACTATGAAATCTTTAAGACATCAGAATCAAGCTTGTTTGGCTGAGCTAGTTATTACTAGTTCTGAAAAAATTCCACTTCATTCTCAGGGTTGGTATAAATACAGCGGAATGATCAAACAGATGTGATAAATGATGGTCTGTAGTAAGAATAAAAGAAAAACTGTGATGTGGGCATCATTTAATAATAATTTTTTTTATCCACACCTTTAGAGTTGTTGAGGATGCCAATGGACTACAGAATATTTTGTGTTTTGTATAAGGTAGAATTCCAAATAACAGAAACTTTATTGGCAATGCCACTCAAATTACCTCTGCAATAAACATGTGAAACAATTAGGGTATGTATAGACAAAATGGGGGCCCTAAATTAAAGGGGTGGGTTTTTAAAAACACCGGTTCAATTTAGGGCCAAATAAGCCCCCATGTTGCACACACCCCTGTGCACTTACCTGCCTCTCCAATGGGGTGGGGTGGGGAGGGCAAGCTGCTGGTGAGTAGAGTGGTTCCTGGGCTGCAGGGGGGGCTGGTACTTCCCTCCACAGTGGCAACACCACCCCTCTCCAGGCAGCACCCAGCTCAGGCAGTCCCAGGGGGCACGACAGCTGCAGAGGGGAGCACCAGGCCCCCATGCAGCTCAGATAGGCAGGCTCCAGGTGGGGAAAAGAAAAAAAGATCAAGCTTGCTGCTTTTTTCTTGGGTGGATCCTGCCTTCCCAGACTGCTGCCAAGCTGCCTGCAGGGCTTCCTACAGAGCTCCTGAGCTGCACCAAATCCAGTGCTTCACTCCACAGCTGTAGGGCAGAAAACTAAAACTCCTAGGAGCTAACTGCTGGCCCTGCCTAGCTGGCCTATGTTTGAAAATGGCCACCCCCATCAGGCTCCTGGTAGTGGCCTGCCTCAGCCCTTAAAGTCACAGGCACCCAACGGGTGCCCTGCCAAAGTTATCATAAAGGCCTTAGATGCTCATTGAACATGTAATGTGATAATGTGTCCATTCTAGTGGTGGTTAGGCCATATAAGCAGGTTGATGAGTTATACAGAGTAGGCAAAGGGCTTGTGTATACTGGCTCAGTAATAGATCTCACAGAGATGAAACTGAGCAGTGGAGTGAATGAATGGACTAAAGTGGGTGGAGATGTGATAGGACATTCTCAGTCCCGCCTTCTCCAAGACCCACCACTGAGCTGTATGGATCATTCCTAAGAGATCTGGTTCATTTAACAAACATATGTGCTGTTACTTGCATATACAGTAGTTCCACAATCAGAAGCAGTGTAGTTAAATGAATATGGTGCTACACCCAAGCTAATAAGCTATGTGTGCTCCATTGGTTCCAGTTCCAGAGCTATACACAGTAAGCCAGAAATATCTTTGCATTGTGCTGCCTTGAGACACACAGACATAGCCTTAGACCAATGGTTTTCAACCTTTTTAGATTCAATGTATCCCTCAGAAAATGCCAGTTCTTTAGTTTTATCTTGATTTTTAACTACCAAAAAATAGGGTAATTATCTGTTGCAGAGAACTCAGAAAAGTCAGATTATCTTGGTTTATCTTGGAAATCATATTTGCACACCTAGAAGTAATAAAATTGTACAGCAAGCCACAGCACCCTAAAAGGATGTACCTCTCACCCTGGTTGAGAATCACTGTCTTAGACGCAAAGCTTGGGGTCTAGTCTCACTACCAACTCAAAAATATAAAACATTAAATGAAATGTACAAAATTATGTATCAGAAACTTGACCCTTACATTTCCCATCAAGAATTATGATTATAAAAAAAAAGTTTTCATGTGAAACTGTTTCAAAGAAACAATTTGAACTCACAAGAACAGGATATACAATACAACCATGTTACTGTCATAATAAGACAGAGTTGTTTGAAGTTAGATATAGTGAAACTAAATGTTTTGCATTTCCCAAAACATTCCATGTGCATATTATCTCATTTTTTAAATAAATGTCATGTTTCTATTCTAAATCATGTGTTAACTCTGTAGCAATGTTAATATTTTAATACAACATCAATTATTTAAATAGCCAATGGATTTCAGTTTAATATAAGTTCCTTGCATTCCTTCTACTTTGCTCGCACTTAATATTTTAGTAACCTCATAACCATGGAAAAACTAGGTTGAGAAACATGAATGCAAATAGATAAAGAAGCATTGGCTAAGTGCAAACGTTGCACTTTTTCTGGTGTAGGGGGTCAGAAACCAGTCTATACCCATAATGGAACAAAAGTTTAGGGCGTGTAGACTGATTTCAAAATGGCAGATACCAGTCTAAGATAGACCTAGATCCACATAGTTTCAGACCTACTTGAGCTGGGTTGGACTGGACTATCAAATGTCAGTGCTAGATCTGCTCATGAATCAAGGTAGATCATTACCTACCAGTATCCTAGGGGACTTTGTGGGACCTCTTAAACCCACCTTGCAGGGAGCCCTGATTTGGCTCCCCTGCCCTCAAGCTCTCTGTCTGGCAGGAGCAGGTAGGACAGAGGTGGGGAGGAGAGGGGCTTGTGAGCTGCTGGGGGAGGCAGTGCCAGTGGCACACCCCATATTCCTGACTCATGTCAGGGGAACACAGGGTACTCCTAGCCAGAGCTGAATTTCTGGCTGAAGCCACTTCTCTGCAGCTGTGAGGGCAAGGCTGCCCACCCCTCTGTCTGGGAACTGGAGCCCCGCATCTGCAAAGAAGTGGTTTCAGCCAGGAATTCAGCACTAACTTCAGGGGAGGGAAAATCCTGTGAGCCCTTCCAAGAACTGCTGCAGTGCAGGGTCCTGAGGCTCATGACAGGACAAGGATATTCTGTGCCCTGCTGTCCAGGAATGTGGGGTACACCATTGGCATCACCTCCCCCCAGCAGCTCACAAGCCCCACTCCCCTCCACCTGTGCCCTGCCTGGGGTAGACCCCCATGCCCCTGGCCCTGACAAGGCCCAGGGACCCCCATGCCATTGAGTGTGGTGAGCATACTTCTATCTGCTGGCTACCTTCAGCTACCAGCTGTCTGACAGATGACAGCCAGTCAGGTATGACGCAGTCATTCAGCAACATCCAGCTGCCCTCGGTAATGTCCAGCATGCTGGAAGGCATGTGGAAGCATTCCCAGGCTTCGGGCCTTGGCATAGATTGGATTGATTCTGCCTTGGGCTTTTTTACTGTACTTAGCCAAAAAAATACTAAAATTGACATGAAGTTAACTAGCAAACAAGGAATTCTTATAAAAATGTCTTCTAAAACAAAGTGGCAGGATGTACAAAATCACAGGTTCCCATTTTTCAAAATTTTAACATGACAGCACACACTGAAGTGACAATGGGCACATCTACATGTTCATTAGCACTCAGTAGTTACTACACATTTTGTTTAGTACTTGCTTAATGAAGTACTAACTAAATGAGCCATAACTACAGTAGCGCTGGTGAAGTTTTTTTGTGGCACTTACTGCGCAGTAGATTAATAACACTGCAAAGTTTCACTTTAGCATGTTTTTTTACTGGCATGCTCCTGTGCACTATTAGGCTACTGTGCAGTAAGCCTCTTATGTAGACACACCCTGTGACTACTCACAGTGCCCAGGTTAAACCCATGAGAAAGATTTGTAGGACCAGAGTCACATTCTGCACTTCCTTTGCAGCAAAATCTGTCTTCCCTTACTTGGAATGAACCTTCCCATTACAGGAGCCATGGCAATATGAATAATAAAAATGAACATTTCTACCTTGAAAATACATTTTTTTCTTTTAGGATTCTATTTCACACTGGCACACAGTGTTGGTCTCTTGATAAGAGTTTATTCCACTTTCAGTAAAAGTATGCATTTTCTCAGTAGCTTCTAAAAATAATGTCAAACTTACCACTGTACTCATTTTTTTATGCTGCTCTCTGTAGGAACATAAATCAACACATCTATCACAAATGGAACCTGTAGCTCTTGATGGATGTGCCTTTAGGCTTTGTAAATATCCAATACATACACTGGGCATAATTGCTAGAGTTTCTTTGCAGGGAGGCTGGAAAATGTAGTCTCATATCTACTTTGCATCCAGATTCTGATAGACCATTAGGTCACACAGATAAAACCTTCATTTGGTCCTCTCGTTCACTAAGAAGTACATTTAACATATGTCTTCTAGTAGTGTTCAAGATGACTACTTCATTCATTTTCCTAGTTACCACATCTCCAGAAGGTTTTGGTAAAAATATAGGGTGTCCAGAGAAAGATAATGATCATGTGTCTGAAAAAGTTTTCAGATGAAGTAAAATTGGAAAGCTAAAACTGTTTGCTTGCACAGGAAACAAAGCAGATAGGATATGATAAATGCATACATAAGGTGAATAGTTCAGGGAATATAATTAGGTGCTTCAGCTCACCTTTTTTCATAAGAACAAGGGCACATTCAATAAAATGGAAAGGCAGAAAATTAAAACTAATTAAAGGAAGCACTTTCTCAATTAGATGGTGAACACATGGCTACAGGATATCACTGACACTAAGGCCATGACTACATAGCAAACTTACTGCGCCAAGAAGCAGCACCCTTGAACAATGCCATTCCGCTCCACATAGGCTATTTCCTACTCTGGAACAGTGTAGCCACATTTGTGGGGTGCTGATGGAGTGGTGGCAGGTGAATTGGCACTTTCACCTGGTAGTGGTGCTAATTAGTCCCCAGCATCATACAATGTGGCTCCTCTGCTTCCAGTCCAGGAAGTAACCCATGAAGAACACTGTGGCATGCTTGAGGGATACAGCAAGTAGGCAGCATAGACTTAGTTTAGGAGTATAATAGGATTAAAAAAGGAACCAATGTTGTATAAACTACATTGATACTTTGACTTACAATAAAATAAAAAATATCAAGAAAGAATGTTCAAGAAGTTTTGCCAGTAATGTTCTCATATACTAGGACATAAAAGTATCCTGTAACTAATGACAGGTTGAAAGAAACTTTTCTGTCAGTAGATTATTCCATCTGTAGTTATCAAAGGAATTTGTGAATCTTCCTTGAAAATAGGTGGTGCTGACCACTGTCAGAGACAGGATAATGAACCAGAGGAACCTAAAATCTGAAGCAGAATGACACATCCTATGAACAATATGAACATAATCAAAGCTTCCAGTAGGACTCTGGACTTCTATCACTTCCCTCAAAATAAATGTTGAACATTTCTAATTTCCTTTTTTGTGTGGTATGTCAATGTCATACAATATACTAGCTTCAACTAATGTTAAAAACCTCAATGCCAAAGTACAATATAGAGCCCTGACACCTCAATGCATAAAACACAATGTACTGTTGCTAGTTGTGATTTATGCACTGTTCACGTTTCATGTTTCTAATATCAAGTATACAGTTAGAGAAACTTGCATGAGAAAATATTAAAAAAACCTTGCCGTACACTCAATTCTTATGCTAAATCCTTTCTGTACATAGAATATATTAATATTTTGATTCCAGTTGCATTCACCCCTCTTCCGTAGACAGCTATTAAACAACTGCTAAAGTGTTTAATAAATTAACTTATGATAATAAATTAACAGCTTATCCAAGATCAGAACCATTTTGACCATGCAATTATCTTCAGTTCCCCAAGGCTTAAAAAACTACCCCAACTTATACCTGGTAAACCAGGCAGTACTTAAAGGATTTTTTCCTGATAATTACATTTGATATATTGCTTTTTTCCCTCTTCGAAGATCATGCTGCAAGGTTATAGGATTTATAGAATAGTTTCTAAGGTAATATTGACTCAAATATGAATCATTTATAATATAATTAATAAGCTGTATAAAAGGATGCCAGCCTGAAGTTACTTCAGATTTTCAAACTGCAAACTCCAGAGTTAATCTAGGTTCAAGATTCCAGGACAGACACTATTTAAAAGTCTTATAGATTTAGAAAATAGTAAAAAATGGTAAGGTTTCATAGAAGCCTCTAGAACAGAGATGCTTGACCTCTGATCCATGGGAGGTTGGGAAATTTGATGGTGGGGGAGCCATGGCAAGTAATACTGCTGCCCTCCCCCACTGACAAATTCCCAAACTCCAAGGATCCAGATCAGGGCAAAGACACACCCCCTTTCCCAGGCATGGCTGGATCCGGCCCAGGCTACATCCTTTTGCCCTGCTATGCAACTGGATTGGAGTCAAGCCACATCCCTTTTCCCCACTGCACTGCCAGATCAGGGCTGGACCATTCCCCCTTCCCCATATGTCAATCGGGGCTCGGTTGTCCCCCAACCTCCTCACACAGCTGGATCATCACCCCAAGCACCAGATCTGGCCCATGGATGGATTGAGCACTGTCCATCTGGCCTGAGGGGCTAAATGTTCATGCCCTAGAAGGTAATTCAAAAGGGAAAAATAACCTCAAATATACAGGCATTGCTAGGTTCTGAACTAGTTGTTATGGCTCAGGAAACAGACCTTGAAATCATTGTAGATAGTTCTTTGAAAAGTCAGCTCATTGTACAGTAGTGACTAAGAAAGCCAATAAAATATAGCCATCGTTAAGAAGGGAATTAAAAACACAGTGGGGAACATCATCATTATACAATCCACCGTGTGCCTACATCTTAAATACTGTGTGCAATTCTGGTCTCTATATTCCAAAAGAATGTAGTAGAATTAGAAAAGGTATGGAAAAGGGCAACAAAAATTATCAGGGATATAGAGCAGTTGTTATACCAAGAGAGACTGAAAAGGCTAGCTGTCTTTAGTTTAGAAAAGAGAAGTCTGATGAGGGGATATGACAGAGTTCAATAAAAGCATGAAGAGTGTGGACAAAGTGAACAGAGAACTCTTACGCACAAAGTCCCAGGATACTAACAGTAGGGGCACCCACTGAAGTTGGGTAGAAGATGGGTTTAAATCTAACAAGAGGAAAAAAATTTATGCAACAAGTAAAGTTATGGAATATATTGCCACAGGAGATGTTAGAGCAGATAACACAGCCAAATTTAAAGAGGGTACTACACTGTAGCAAAACCCTCAGTTTTTCTTTTTGTTTCCACTTAAAATGCATTCCCTCCCCTTCCCCAACCATTTATGACTTTTTTCCCCATCTCTATTCTCTATAAATAAGTATAAGTGAGCTAAGACATAGGATAAGCTTCAGCATTTTATTTTGGTAGCAAGTTGTATTTGTTTTGTTTTTTCTCCATCTTTATATTGTATAATTATTATGTTTATATTGATTTCTTACCGTTCTATGTTACTGTTTTACTGGAACTATATGATTTAGGCCTACATATGCAACTTAGCGTAAGTCATGTCAAGTTTCCATTTTGTTTGTCAAGTCTCCATCCTGTCCCCAGGCCTGGTTGCATAACCCATGACTTACACCTATCCCTCCTATGTAACTTGATTCCTGAATGAATGGGGATGAATGAGGGTGCTTGAGAGACAATGGCAGTAGGTCTAAAAATACCTCTGTCTGAATGACCAAATCATCAACACCAATACCTGGACCAATGACCCAGCCCTTGGAACCACCCTCAGCATTAAGAAACAAAAGATGAGGCAACCCATCATTCTGCGAAGCTGCACATGCTCAGTAAGAACACCTGGAGCCCTCTGGAACAGGGCTGGCCTTGCTGGATAGGCCCTCCCCAAAGGTAGTCTGCCCCATAAAAGGGGTAGTGAAGACTGACTCCTTGGGATGCCCTCTCCATCTGGACCAGCACCATGCCACATCATCTATCCACCCAGAGGCCCTGCTGGTGAACCCCCTCTGGACAACACCTACTGGACAAAGACCTGTTTCCAGCGTGGATAGGTATCTATCACCCCCACCCCCTGTTCAACCAAGGACTTGGACTCTGCTTCTCTTCCCTACCTGGTCTCCAACCCTTCCACTGAGTCACTTTCTCCTGCTGCCATTGTGTGTGTGTGAACCAATAACTTAAGCACACATGTGCCCCCTTACCTGACCCGGAGCGGAGGCAAGAGCAGCAGAAGTGAACAGAGCAGCAGCGGGGGCAGCAGCAGCTGATCCCCCTAAGGTAAGTGGGGCAGAGGGACCGACGCAGCTGAGCCGGATCTGGAGGGGAAGCCCCCCAGATCCCTCTTAGCTGAGCCGGTAGGGAGCCGCGCTCCTGAGCTGTGCGAACAGAGCGCACAAACAGGTGCGGTCTGTAAGACTGCGCCGGCGTTTGTGCCAGCATTCGCGCCGGATGGGGAGCAGGAGGGGCCCAGAGGCTGACTCATGTTAGCGTGGGCCAGAGGACCCGAACTCAGCTAGAAACTCCTACGATGGTGTTGACACAGAGTGCTACCAGGGCCCCTGCCTGGGGGGCGCAGCATTCCCGGGGCTTGTCTGAGGCCTCCACCCAGACGGAGCCCACGGGGGGACTGGCATCCCCCAACCCTCTGGCCTGCGGGAGCTGCCCAGCAAGGCCTGGGGGGGCAGGGACTGGGGACCCCCACACCTGTCCTGCAGGCGCCCACCTTAGAGCCCTGGAGGCACGGGTGAGGGAGCTCCAGGAGGAGGTTAGCAGGCTGAGGGGAATCAGGGAGGCAGAGGAAGAAATTGACAGCTATTTTCTTTCCCTGCAGGGTTGTACAACCAAGGAGGATGCACCTCAAGATGAGCCCTCCACCGCTAAGTGGCAGATGGTCACCTGCCATGCCAGGGCTGCTCGAGACACGGCAGCACCAGTTCCTACAGTCCAGCTGGAGAACAGGTACAAAGCCCTGGCAGCCCTGGAGGAGGAGGATGGAGAGGATGAAACCAGGGAGGAGGCAACTCCATGCACACCGCATCCCGTGCAAGCTGAAGGAGGCAAGAAGGCCAGGAGGAAGAAGTGTCGCGTGTTCGTCATTGGTGACTCCATCCTGAGAGGTACGGAGGGCCCCATCTGTAGCCAGGACCCCTCGGCACGCAAGGTATACTGCCTAGCTGGAGCAAGGATTCAGGATGTGAAAGGGATGCTCCAGACCGTAATCCAGCCCACCGATTATTACCTCATGGTCCTAGTCCATGTGGGCACTAACGATG
>NW_017728918.1:83506471-83580286 GCF_001723895.1 Crocodylus porosus
ACCTTGCTGGGGTCATTTGACCCCAGTATTCTTTCCTGCCATGGCAGGGGGTTGGACTAGATGATCTGCTCAGGTCCCTTCCGACACTAGAAACTATGAAACTATGAAACTTCATGGGGCTGTGTAGTGTGTTGTCTATTTAATAAAATGGTTATTTGGACCCATAAGTTGGGTTTTGCTTTACAGTGGTTTGGCCCTGCTCCAATCTCTGCTCCTCGTCCCTCTAACTTCTGTCTCATTTCTCCCTCTCCTGCTTCTGGCTCACTGCCACCTCCAACACCTGTCCTGAGCTCCTCTCTGCCTCCAAATCCCCTGTTTCTTTGCCACTGTCTTATCCCCATTGCCTTTTCCTTTTCCCCTGAGCAACCAGGTTTCTGCCTCGCTCTCTCTTTCCTGGCTGTCTCCTCCTTACCAACACTTATCTGTCCCACCCCCAATAGTCTGCCTCAGTTTCTAGCCCCAGTCTATGTTAAGTAACCCCAAACCTCAGTTCCTCAGCCAGCTTCTCTGTAGTCCACTGGTTCTAATCCTGGTTCTAGCAGCTTTCACTCCCTATACTTTAACTCTCTCTGTGTCACCTGAACCTTCCCCCAGGTACCCCAGCATACACATACACACTGTATCATCCAAGTTAGGAACTTACCTGTGTGTATGTGTGTGATTGGTGAGTGTGTATACGTATATATATAAGGCATTGTGTGCATGATATATGAATTAGTGATCTGTGTCTAACTTTTGGGTTGTATAGCTTGTGTGCTTGAATTGATGAAAGATATGCATGTGCCTAGGCTGATTTGGATGTTTATGTGCCTGACTTGTTTGTGTGTGTATGCACCTAATTGATTTGTGTGTTTGTATATGTGCAATTGTGTCACACCCTCCTGTCTAACAGGGCAATATTGAGATCCTGAGAGTTGGCCTGAACCCACAGAGCAACAAGACCAATTCATGGATGATAGATATATTAATAGCCTTTGAACAGAATGGTTGTATTCCCTGTGGCATCTCTAAACCATAGTGGTGGATTTTAGGGAGAGTAGTGAATAGGGAATAGATCACACTAGATGTATCCATTTCAATGTTCTCCATCTAAAGCGTCCACCCCTTCCACTGTCTGAGACAGGTTACTGTTCTAGAAGGACCATTGTTCTGACCCAGCATGGTACTTCCTCTGTTCTTATGTAACTTAATCAAGAGCAGTATCCCTTTTATTGTTGTTGTTTTTTTAAGTAATAAATTACATAGAACTTTACAGTAAATTTTCCATTACATTTTCCATTTTCTAGGATGTCTCAAAATTCTATAGAAAGATTAAAAATTTATAGAAAGAAATAATTTTGCATACATCTTTTTGGAAATATTGTTGAGCCCAAATTAGAAACCAGGCCTTAAAATTATTAGAATTCTGACAAGGTTCATACCAAAATACCAACTTTGTGGTATGAATCCATCTTTTACTTCCAAAATACATATAGAAGAAAGCATTCAGAAAAATAGCGATTGGGTCCTAAGCACAAGCAACTTAGAACCATTCCACTGACACAACGTGACATATTCAACCTCAGTGGCCTTCCAAAAGCCTTTCAATGGGGCAATAATATAGTAAAGTTCTTCAAAACTCAGCAGAGCACTTTTGCAAGTTTGTGTGCTAGAAAGTTTAACAGTTTGAAATGTTCATAAGTATATGAATGGAGAAACTTATTTTTATATTTTATGAATTTGGAGAGGGAAAACTTTTTTTCGTTTTAAATTATAAGTAGGGACTCTGACATGCTTGGAGTAAGGACTGATAGAGGAGCCATACTTTATCCCTCTACAGTTCACATCTTCCTAAACCAGATTCTGATGACTACAAATGCTTTACCAAAGGTCATTCCTTATATTGTCAAAATAGCTGTTGACTTTAGTTTCCTTACTTCAGATTCATTTTTTATCCAACTCCTATTCAGCTGGCTTTTATTAACTTCAAAGCACAATAAAAATTGAAAAAATGTAATCTAGGGAGTTTCCCTTATGTCCTTAGACTTAGAGCAAGAAACACTTGGGTTGAGGTTTTCAGTGAATCCCACAATAGTAAATCCTACTTACAGTCCTCCATAGCCTTTCTTCAAATTATATTTACCTTCAAGATCACAGATCTAACTTAGAGATGGATAGATTACATATTTTTTGTGAACATACTGTATATTGTAGTAAATAAATACTTTTCTTTTGTTCCCAACATAGGTGTAATTACTTGCATGATCTGAACAGTCCTTTTCATGAAATTATTTTTATTATTGTATAACAAGGTCCTTTTGCTTCATGTTCCCTTCCCTTTTCTACACTAACAGATTTTGAATATATATTATGTCAGTTTCTCAGCTGCTTCCCTGGACAACAGCTAATGAAATAAATGGTGACATTTGGTCCAAATGGGCATCTATACATGTCACTGCACTATAATTACAGCACATCAGAGCATCCTCTATTCTATTCAGGAGCCCCTTCTGTACAAGGGCTCTTAGAACCCACAGTGAACCCAGAAAGCACAGTGGCAGAAAGAGATCTTGGAGTCATTATTGATTCTAAAATGAACATGGGCTACCAATGTGAGGACACAGTCAGTAAGGCTAACAACATCTTGTCATGTATCCACAGATGCATCATAAGCAGGTCCAAGGAGGTGATCCTCCCCCTCTATGTGGCACTGGTCAGGCCAGAGTTGGAGTACTGAATCCAGTTCTGGGCACCGTACTTCAAGAGGAATGTGGACAGCATAAAGAGGGTCCAGAGGTGAGCCACTCGCATGATCAGGGGGCAGCAGGGCAGACTCTAGGAGGAGAGGTTATGGGACCTGAACCTGTTCACCCTTCACAAAAGAAGGCTGAGAGGGGATCTATAGTGGTTATCTATAAACTTACCAGGGGGGACCAGAGGGGAATGGGAGATACCCTGTTCCCCCGAGCACCTCCTGGAGTAACAAGGAATAACAGCCATAAGTTGTTTGACAGTAGGTTCAGGCTAGACATCAGGAGGCACTACTTCAGTCAGGGCGGCCAGGATCTGGAACCAGCTTCCAAGGAAGTGGTGCTGGCTCCTACCTTAGGGGTCTTTAAAAGGAGGCTTGATAATTAACTAGCTGGGGTCATTTGAGCTTAAACTTACCAGGGGTCATATAAGCCCAGTATTTATTCCTGCCCAGGGCAGGGGGTCAGACTTGATGATCTGCTCAGGTCCCTTCCAGCCGAACATCTATGAACCTATGAATCTATGAACCTACGAACCCTTCTAATTAAAGTCCCCCATCCCATCCCCTGCCCCCCGCATCCCGGAACACATGTATAAATGTCCAATTTCAGCACAGTGTGAGGATGGCTGCTTAAATTGGAAGGAATAATTCCTGGATATATACAATTATTATATTTAGATTGCTGTAACCAAGGTTGGGGCTATCTAAATGCCGGGGCATGCAAGTGTTTGCAGGGATTAGGTCACCGTAAAATGGTACACCGAATCTGGAGTTAGGTCTTGTCAGATATGAACTAACTTTAGACTGGCATAGGGTTAACTCAGACTAGCAAATGCTTGCAGACTAGCAATGCTTGCATGCAATTTAACACAGCCCTGGGGCTGGGAAAGCCCCAACGTTTGTGCTGTTTATACCCCTCCAGCCCTGACAAAGCTATTTTTATGCCCCCTCCTGACTAGCTTTCTTCCTGAACTGGGCAGACCCCCACACCCCACCCCTCCCGAGACCCATCAGCCCTGCCTGGACCTGTCATCACCCCCAACCCCTGTAAACCCATCAGCTGTCTGCCCTCTCCTCCCAGACCCCTCCAGTCCTTCCCCTCACCAACTTATTTGCCTCCACCCCCCCCACCTCCTCCTGGTAAATGGCAAATGCTTGTACACATGAATTCCAAATCAGGTTTAGGTGGATAAATCTAAGCTGTCTAAATCTGAGCCAGATCTCACAACTGCTTGTTCACATCCTTTCTTTCTGAAATAAGAAAGGACAACTTACTTTGGACTTGTTTACATCCAAACTTGAAAACAAAGTACTTTAGTCCAAAGTCCTTCCCTACAGTTCCACATTTCCAAAATGACTCATATTTTAAAGAATAAGTACATAGGATCATTAAACACCAAGCCAAATTTAATCAAACCCTGATAACACAAATATACAAGCTTGAATTGTTAAAGAACAGTTTTCAAGAACATAAATCTGAACTGTTTGCTATACTCAGAAAATGCTGAAACATTGACAAAGAAAGAAAACTTTATCATATTACAGTAACAATTTTCCATTACATATTATTAGAAATTGTCATATTACCCTAGAGTCCAGCACAATCATGGATCTCTATTAACTTAACCGTGGAGGGTTTTGTTGGGGGGGGGGGGTTTCCTGATATAACTGTTGAACTACACAATACTGCTCTTTCCTTCTGTCAGAATATGGCTCCATCAGATTAACCATCTGGCCTGAAATACTTTCCTTTCCTGTTCAAAATCTGTTCTATATTCCACCCAGAAGAGTTTTTGAACACAAAAGGGCTATTCAGGCCTAGCCATTTATCTGACAGAACAGACTTCTATCCAACTGCAGATAGACTCACAGCTGTGATGGTGCTCTGTAGAGAGCAATTTCCTAACCACAAGAGAAACTGTTTATTAAAAAGGAGAACCTATTCTCTGATTCAGAAAGAAGACTGTATTATATGAGTGTGTACTGTCAGTATTTCTCTAGCTATTTGTATGTCACAGACAGCTAAACTGCCCTAAACAACTGTGAGTCCGATTCTTTGAAACAATATACTACAACTATGGTATATAATATGCTTCACATAGCATTCCGGGAGGACAGGTGATGGGGGGGGGGGAAGCCTTTCACCTCTAAGGCACCAGTTCAGAATTTGCCTATAACAGCGCACTATACAAATTATCATATGCTTCCTACTCCTACTTAAGGGAAAATAAACCTTATCTCTGTACCACAAATGAGGTACCTCAGGCTCCAAGAGCTCCCTCAACTTTAGAAACAAAATTAGACTCCACATTTCACGGTTAGCAGTTTCACCTCTGAGTAACCATCCCACAACGCCATACTCAACTTGGAAGGCACGGAAGTCACCTTCTTTCATTTTCCATACCAGAAAAAATATGAAAGGAGGGAGGAAGGGGACTAAAGTGGGATGTAGGTGATGACTGGATTAAAGATTACCCTAGAAGTATTAAAAATCTTCTTTGAACCCATCTCTGAAGCTACATGTTGAAAGAATGGGATATGTCTGCTCAGGGAACACATATTGGAGCTGCTTCCTTCTTTCCCCTTGAGCATAATTTTGAAAGCAAACTAGTCAGTGAGCACTCTTACTTCAGTAAAGTCATTTTGCCTTTCTGGTTTCCCTTCAAACTAGAAACAGACTACCCAGTACTTCCTGCTAAACACAATTTTAGGCCACACAGGAAAGGCATTGAATACTCATTATTTCCTCCCATAGCATAACCTGCTGTTAGGAGCTGGAGCTTCCTATTAATGTTGTGATTAACCTGCTGGTACATGACTGGATATGTTCCTTTCACCTCAGCTAAGCAGAGGAAACACATGTGGGTAATAAAAGAAATTCTGTTACTTAGTTTAAAAAACAGCCAGTTCGTGACTATAAACAAAAATAAATTTAGAGAACACCACAGTCAGCAGCTATAAGTGAATAGAAACAGATAGTAATTTGGAAGCTGTTTAGAGAAGGAAGGCTGCACATGAAGGATCTGGTGGATGGCAGAGTACTAATAGTTGCAGGAGCAGGGGTGACCTGAATTAAAGAGTTATGGCATGACTGTACATGCTGAACTGGAGAATAGCATGGAAAGATTGCTTCCAGTACTTCTCTAAGTTTGTTGCACATAAAGTGTTCTCTGAGAGAGGGTGCAGAGGGGACTTGTATGCCTTCGTGCTCCCAGTGACCCCCTGCAACAGGGCTGCTTAGAAGAGACATGGGGAACTGACCAACAATACCTTTTGGATTAGTTGCTTTGTTTCAGTTCTTGTGTGAATTCACAGGCAGTTCATTTGGATAATTTTCCATCTCCTTTAGGTCAGAGAAGAGTAAGGTTCTTTCTTCATGGGCAGAACCTCATTCCTGCACAGAACCCCGCTGAAGTCAAAAAGCTCAGAAGTCAACAAGCTCATGACGTAATTATTTTTTGGTAGTCACTGCAGAGAGAAAGCAGGTATCTAGTTAGAGCCTTTTAGCCAGAAAAAAAAAACGCATAAACATAATATTTTTTTATATATATATATATATAGAGAGAGAGCGAGAGAGAGAGAGAGAGAGAGAGAGAGAGAGATGTGAAAATTCAGACAGGATCACTGTTTGGCTGTCAGAAGCGCTTTATTTTGCATGGCCACAGGAGAACAGCAAGGGGCAGCTCGTTCTCAACAAAAGCAAAGCACAGACTTCTTTACATACTGATAAATCACATACAGATCAGCCCGCCCTGTAACATACTCTTGACAGTCTGATAGCGACTCATACTGGTGTCTTGCTGAACCAGGTACATTTTCTCAAGCTGCCTTCTGATAAGCTTATCCTGAAGGCTGCCATGTTGTTCTCGCTCAGCCTTCACCAATATCTCCCACCCTGTCTTGACACATATACGCTCCTTTCAGTACTTTCCCTCCATTCCTCATGTCTATATATATATATATATATAATTCCAAATCTAGTTAAAATTTTTAAATGATTTCTTGGAGTCTGAAGATAAAGGCTCATATTTTCAGATCATCTTTGCCAGCACCAGGCCTTTTTTACCTTTTGGAGCACACAAGTTTTATTTCACTTTGTTTGTTGTTCTTTTCCCTAAGAAATGTTGTACTCCTTCCATGTGATTTAATTACAAACCTCTTGTCCACAGCATTATAGATTTATTTCTATTTTCTAAACCATGTTCTTCCTCCCAACTCTATTTTCCTTTTGGCAAAGACTTCTTTACCACTGTGGGCTTTACTTTAATTGCATGTTATGTTTTTCTTGCAGCCTGAATGATCTCCTCATATAACCCCTAAACTTTTACAGTCCCTTTGTTCTCCTTTTAATACAGCTTTCTTCACATTTAGAAAGAAAGTGCCTGCCACCTGACTGTTCTCCTGATATCATCTTGTTGTTCCAGGGACCAAGAGGCCTGTTCATGAATCAAAATGTGAGTGTTTCACAACCACATGTATAAGAATTTGAGATGTCAGTCTCCTGATTTCCTTAGGGATACACAAGGAATCCTCCAAATATTCAAAAACCAGAAACAACCAATTACTTCTGTCGCTACTATGGTGAAATGTGAGAGAAAGCAGGGTGGGCACAAAAACACAGTCAAAGGGAAAGCCCTAGGAAAAAATAAGCTGTATTTATTTTCTAATTCATAGAACCATTCAAGCATGTCATCCCCCCCATCCTTTCAAGCTGTTCACTTTTATGTTTCTTCCCACTCCCCTGTCAATTTAAAACCAGATTATGTACTCTCACGCCTGTTTGTGAGCAGTTACTAATAAAAATAGCCCCATTAGCTTCAGTGGGACTATTCATGCAAGTAATTGCTCACCCATGGGAGTAAAAGGTTGGAAATCAAATGCTTAGATTGTACAATCTTTGGGGAAAAAAAAGGAAGGCATCTTCAGTACATTCTGTAACACAGCAAATATAGTTTTGAGTTCTCAAAACTAACATAATTTGAAACCTATGATCCACATGTTTGTAAGTACAACAGGGAGTCAGACCATGGTTCCAATGCATCATTATACTAGGGAATACACTTTTATCATTATGTTTCTTTCAATTATTTTTTAACACAATTATCCATAAGCACAGATGAGAGATAGGAAAATGGACCACTGTGAGAAGGCCTACAGGTCAGTTCCAGAGGTGAAGTAGGCTATGTGGTCTGAAAGAGAACAACTCCATAAACTCAAGTAATACTGAGAAGACAGAAAGATTAGGGTATAGTAGGAAAATTCAGGAACACAGAGTATTTACAGGCTTCTCCTTTATGTGTAAATACCATGACTGTTGTACAGTCCTTCAATGAAACAGACTGAGCTGCCTGCAAACACTACAGTGGAACTGACCTTTTCAATCTGTGTATCGATTTCAAGGCCTGGGGAGATGCCAACTGTGCCAACAGTTAGTATGAAACTCGAACATTTTATTGGATACAAAGTTACTGACATAAACACATAAATAAATTTCTCCCAGAGATAGTGTTGAAAGGGTTTCTTCACATGAGCCTCCTAGAGAACATTTCCCAAAAAATTACTTTGACCCAAGAGTCATCAAACTGACAAGAATGCCAGTTAATCAAGGAGAAGACTCCAGTCATTCAGCTGATAGCATGTGGCCAGACTCCTGTAACTGCATACAGCCCAGCAAAGAACGTCATGTTTCCAGTAGCTTACTTAAATTTTAAAAATTCAAAAACAACCATTCCTGAGCAGAAAACAAATGTTTTATGTGTATTTTCATAGTTTCATAGTTAGTAGGGTCGGAAGGGACCTGAGCAGATCATCAAGTCTGACCCCCTGCCATGGCAGGAAAGAGTACCGGGGTCAAACGACCCCAGCAGGGTGATTGTCAAGCCTTGTCTTAAAAACCCCCATGGTAGGAGCCAGCACCACTTCACTTGGAAGTTGATTCCAGATCCTAGCCACCCTGACCGTGAAGTAGTACCTCCTGATGTCTAATCTGAATTTAACCTCTGCCAGCTTGTGACCGTTATTTCTAGTCGCTCATGGTAGTGCTTGGGGAAACAGGGTACTCTGTAGTAGACCCCCACCATCAAGTCTCTTTCCCCTCAACTGCCTTGTATTCTAACCCAGAACACTTCCATGTGCCCCTCCTCTGACTCTGTGCTACCTGAGGAGGATGTGTATTCCTCCTTAATGTAGAGTGCCATGCCCCTACCTTTCCTCCCTGTCCTGTCCCTCCTGTACAGCCTATAGCCCTTGATATTCACTGCCCAGCCATGCATTGGGTCCCACCATGTTTCAATGAGCCCCACTATGCCTGGGTTGGTGTCAGCTAGCAGGAGGGTAAGTTTCTCCTGCTTGTTTCCCATACTACGAGCATTTGTGTGGAGGAATTTGAGGCCTTCTGTGGATGTGTTCACTGGCCCCCTAATCACAGCATTGCCCTGGTGCCTGTTGCTTACCTATATATATGTTCCGCTCGTCGGTCTAAGCTGGGCTGTACTTGTGAGTGCTGCTTGGTTTAGCAGTCCAAGGCTTCCTCCTCCCTCGTCTTCCCCTTCTGCTGATGAGCCTAGTTTAAAGCCCACTGGAGGAGATCCACCAACCTAGAAGAGAACACACGCTTACCTTTAGGGGAAAGGTGGAACCCATCCCACCCGAGCATGTCTCTCGTCATGATGTGCGGGTAGTTATCAAGGAAGCCAAAGCCCGCCTCAAGACACCATTTCTGAAGCCACCAGTTGGTCTCTGCGATGCACGTCTCATGCCATCTTCCAGGCCCGCTCACTTGGAGAACAGCTCTGCAGACAGAGGCAGAGGCAGATGGGTGGTGCAAGGAGGGAGGGATCTACCACCACTGCCACCACCTCCTCAAGCAGAGGCAAGCCCCACTGCTCCATGGGAGGATGTGGAGGTGGGCAGGGGGGAGGGAGAAGCTACTGCCTCTTCAGGCGGAGGGAACCCCACTGCTCCACAGGAGAAGGCAGAGATGGGCAGGCTGGGGGAAGCAAGCTGCTGCTGCCTGTGTCACCGCCACTTCCTCAGGAGGAGGGAAGCCCCGCTGCATCATGGGAGGAGGCGGAGGTGGAGGCAGAGGCAGAGGTAGGCAGGGGGAGGGAGCCGCCATACTGGAGGCTGGAGGAGGAGGCAGTGGCGTTGGAGGGACTGTTTACATGGCCAGCCCTGAAGGGTGAGCAAGGGGTGGGGGGGAGCATGTAAACCCTCCCTTAAACACTCCGTCATTCATGACGGGCAATTGGCTAGTACTATATACCTATCTCCAAAGTATGATGTGCAGATTAATCAAGTGAAAACACAATAAAATGTAATATAGAAGTCAACACATCTAGGGAAAGAAAGAGAAAGAGACGTAAATCACAGGTCTTTTGGCCATTCACTACAGTTTCCTCAGCCTCTGAGGAAAAAAAAAAACTGTGAAAAAGGATTTTGTCTTTGATCCTGCATTTCACCAGCTAGGGTGGTGATTTCAACCATGGCCGAAAGTAGAAAGTAGCAGTAATCTGAGTTTTGCAACCAATTTTCACAGAAGATCAAATGATTTGGATAATAAACATGCAGGACTGAATCTGTTACTGATGTCACTCTACAAGACAGGCACCCCATGTATCACACAAACTGAATTATTTATCTGAAACATCTGATCATTTATCTGAACCCTCATTTGGCTATGAAAGTAATAAGCACTGTATAAAATGCCTCACTTGCACTAACTAGCTTTTAGGAGAAACTTCAGCATACACAATACATCTTGTGTGATTCACCTCTCATTTTTTGTTGTTGTTACCAATAAGATGGGTGAAGGGCAGGGGGGGAGAGGGAAGGCCTGTAAATCGTATCTTTAAAACATTATTATTCAATCTACACTTTGAGTGAGTGGTTTAATTGATTCCTGTTCCTAAAATGATTGATGTTTGGCATTCCACGTTCTGTTGAATGCCACCTGTTCTATAATCTTTCTAATCACTGAATTGCCGTGTTGTACCACCTCATAATACCTCCACCTTGAAGTAAAATGACAGACATTTCTAAAGGCTTGTTTTATGCCTCTATACGATCTGCTGATGTATTAGGATCTTAACTGTCGTATTATAAATCCAAAGCTGCTGTTTAGAGCCCGGAGGGGATCTGTTCTGTATCTCTATTTACTCTCCAAAGCACTGAACAGAAAGCACTCAGGTGCTGAACTGTCCTTCCCTTTTTGTGAGAGAATTTTATTTTCTAGGGTAACATAGCTTAGAGTGAGACTGAACTGCAGGGGGTTCATCTTAAAATTATTATTACTATTAAACTGTGGTGTTATCCACAGAAAGAACTATTTTTTTAAAACGTTGGCTGTAAGAACGATGCAAACCTGAGGGTATCTTTCATACTTTTCACTCTGCAATACAAACTTGTTTATGAGATCACACCACACAGCTGTGCAGCAAGTACATATGCTTATGGCTATGGCTATGATAAATTCTTTGAAGAAAATCCCTTCTGTAGGAACATCAGTCAAGAGCCACAGAAAACAGAATGTACATTCCACCCCATTAGTCTCGGCGCATCTTGCAATGTGCAATGTACAATGTGGTTTCAAGCTTATCTACAAAACCTTTCATAAACATATTTATTTTTTAAAAAGTACTTTTACTGTCAGTCTAAAGACTGGAGCACGTAAAATAAGTACCTCTCGGGATGTACAATGTGACGGCTATCTCTTAGGCCCATCCACAAATGCTATACTTTTTAAATTATTTTTTGTGAAGGAAATTTCTGGGGGGTTTTTTGGGTTTTTTTTTGGAAAAGTGGGAACTTGAAAAAAATAAAAGAATATCAATCTTAACACAAGCTCTAGTTAATTTATGCTTTCCTAGATGCAGCAGATGAAAATAGCAAACAGTAGTTCAGTAAAGCAGAAAAAGGGAAATGCATCAAAAATACATACAAACAACTTCAAAGCTTGTCATTGTGGCAAAATGCCTTGTATAGAGCCACCCTCATGGTTACCAGATTTATTCTCTTAATCATCTTGTAAAATATTTATTAAAGTAATATTTTGAAACAAAGCACATTTTCTGCTTCGTGAACATAAAAAGCACAGCAATGATATGGTACATTTACTGTTCAACATGCATAAGGTTTAATTCAAGAAAAAACACATCTATTATTTATGTCAATATTGGATGTACATGTTTAATAATCCCAAATAGAAAATTTTATTTTCAAACAATTATGTATATTAGATTCTTAATATGATTAATTTTATTTGTGAAAAATTCCATCTTTATCCTTGCTAGAGTTTGATAACAGTTTCATAATAGTTCAGTAAACTCCAGCATTGTTGGCTTTTTTAAATAAATAAACAAGTTTAGCTTTTTTTTCCAGAGCCAGATGCTGGAGATTCAACCATACAGCTCCTGTTAATATTAGTTGGATTTATACAGCTAAATCCCCACTTGTACTGCTTTGAAAACATAAGAGTAAGCATGCTTATTATAAAATAGTTCATAAAAAATGTCTGAAGCTTATTCTTTAATAAGTTGCGGCAGATTAATTTACTAAAATGATTACATGAATGAATAAACATCCTATTCTTTGTATTCTTATGATGCCCTTAACCATCCAGGTTAATAAGACAGACTGGAACAGTGAAAGCTCTAAATTCTCCATTTATATTGAAATGAAAAAGCTTCCAGGAAACTGAAATGAAAATCCACAGCTCAGCAGCTTATTTTGTTGTTTTATATAGTAACTGATCAAGAAGCTGTAGGTTTTTGGTTTTCTTTCACACCACAGTGTAAATTTACAGCAATGACCATCAGTTTATTCCTGAACTTAAAATATTATCGGCAACTTTTATGCTGCCACATGAAAATAGCCTCTTGTATGAGTTCTGTCATTTTGGAATAGAATTTTATTTTAAGATATAAAACATCTGAAATGACCTAACCACTTGATATTACAAGACACAGCATAGAATCACAGAAAAATAAGGCTAGAAGGGACTGTCAATAATGGAGATTCCACAACTGTGCTAGATAACCTGTTCCTGTACTTAGCTATCCTCACAGAAAATTTGTCTTAATAACTAACCAGATTCATCTTTGTTGCAATTTAAGACCATAATTTCTTGTCCCTTCCTCTAGAGGTACAGAAAATAGTAGTTGATTGCCATTTTCTTTATGATAACCCCTTTTCATGTTTAAACATTATTATCAACCCTCCCTCCCTCTTTGTCCTCTCTTTTCTAGACTCCAGTTCTTCCAACTTTTCCTTATAGGGCATGTATTTCAAACCTCTAATAATTTTTCATTCTTTCCTCTAGACTCTTTTCAATCTGTCCACATGTTTCTTGAAATTCACTACCCAAAACTGGACATAGTAGTCCAGATGCTGAGAAGTAGCCCCCATCTAGTCACTAATGCTATGGCTAGTTGCAGGTGCATTTGGGTGGAGAGCTGGATTTACTTGCTGAACCTTGGAGTCATTGGACACTTCAAGATGTAGGACTAAATTTGATAGACCACTGATCCAACCTAGTTTAGCAATTTTTCTGTCTATGCTATACTTCTATCTTAATGCATCTTCAACACAGTGAGGAAATAAATAAACATATAGGCTCAGTGTGGTCATTTAACAGCAATATCAGTGAAAGACAGAAAGAATTACTGAGTTTAGGGAAGAAAAAAAGAAAGTTAATAAATCCATAAACTGCCAACACTTCTCCTCTCAGATGACTTATTTCTTCATTTGGTCTGTGTCCTTATGTTTATAGGCCCAATCATACAATTAGGTGTCAGAAACATACATCTACATTTAACATCATTTGGATTCATGCTGCTAAGTCTTCATTCACTTTGAAATTGTGGGAGTAAGCATATTTAATATCGATAGTCCATAAAACTATCTCAATTTTATTCTCTCAGATGTGGCTTCAGATTGATTTACTAAAATGAGTATATGATGTCATAAATGAAGACAATGGGTTTGAGCCTAATATTTCATTTAGGAGTTTGTGGACAGTAAGGATAGGATCTGACATTGCAAATAATTTGCGGGACACAGTAAAACCTCATTAATTTGATATAAGATAGTTCAGAGTGTTAAATACCTCAAAGCTATTGTCCCTCCCTAGCTAAAAGAATAGGACTTTGTATGCTTTACCATACAGATCATTCAAAATACATATACTTTTAAATTCAAAGCTGTTTTCTGGTCCCCTGGACCAGGAAAACTTCATTAATTTGAAACACAGGGAACCAAAAAATACCCAGTTTGAAATACTGTAAATGGGTTAGAAATAGACATGCCAATAGTAATTTGCATGTAGTCAAATTGCTATGGGTATGTACAGACTTAGTTTACCCACATGCAGACCTTACTAAATGATAAGAACAAAGTGAGGTGTTATCCTAATGGCTAATTAAGCAGATTTCATAGAATGTAGCACAAGGAGTTCCTAACGTAGGTGAACAACAATGATCTAGGGGCAGTTTCTTCTGCTTAGATCAATCTAAGTGTGGAACTGCCCCACCAATACCCCCTTCCCCGCAATCCCACCAAAACCCCCATGGACCCAATATCCCCGATCTCATGAAACTGCCCCCAATCCTGACAACCTCTGATCCCGCCCCCAACTGTGCACGTAGCTGGGGCTACTGCCCCTACCTTATGCCCCATTCGACTCCCCTATGCAGTGGCACTTGCTGTCCTGAGGTCCAGCTGCTCCACATGCTTCTGCTCCCTCAGGCACTCCTGGGCCAAATCCTGATTATGCCAAACTGCAGTTTTTCCAGCCTATGGACCATTGTGCAGTTCCAGCAGGAAATGCCATACTATAAGAGCTTGGCATGCAAGGGCCAGAGAATAAGCAGGGGCTGCACTCCCACTGCCTTGAAGTATGAGGGTGAGAGACAGCCAGAACAGCTGGACATGAGGACCCACCTCTAGGCACTATATGATAGTCCTAGAGACCTCCCTGCCATGGAAATCCAACCAGGGCTCAGGACAGCAAGTGCCAAGGAACAGGGGGGTGCTCAGGGGTGGGAGGTGGTGCAGCAGCCCCAGCTATATGCATGATATGGGACAGGATCAGAGGTTAGTTGGATTAGAGACAGTTTTGTGAGATCTGGGATGCTGGGTCCATTGGGGGATTTGTGGAGTGGGGGGTTGGCAAAACAGTTCCACACTTAGATTAATCTAAACAAAAGAAAAAAGATCATTGTTACTGAACTACATTAGGAACTCTTTGTGTGACATCCCATGAAATCTGCTTAATTAATCACTGGTTTGTTCTGATTAGTTAGTAAGGTCTGCACATGGGTGAACTAAGCCTGTATGGACCAATAGTAATTTGCATATACACAAACTGCCATCAGTACATTTATTCCAAACCTGTTTATTTTGAAGTCAGTATCTTTTGGTCTCCTGAATTTCTAATTAATTAGGTTTTACAGTAGTATTTTTGTATATAGTAATGGAAAGCTACCATTTTCAATAAAAGGACTACGTAAGAGAATAAAAACTAGCAGGTTCTTCTTCCCTTCCACCTCACAGGAGACTTGGAACAGAAAATATGACAGGATCTAGTTCCCTTTTTACAGCTCAGCAGATAACCACAGGGCGAAAATATTGGAACTGCTTCATGTCTTTGGGAAGGTTTTATTGTTAAAGATTTGTCTGGAAAAAATAGTCTTTGTCCATTCTATCTTACTAAGAGCTATGGATGCTGGTAACATTGTTGTCTTTGCCGCTGCTGATAACTCTAAGCTGACACGCACTTTCAGCCATAACTGTGTATGTTATCTGTTGTTATTTTTTAAGCACTTCAGCTCAGTCAACCATTGACAACTGCCTCCTGTTCCCTCAAGGCAAGCTGTATCAACAGCTCAGTAAGCTTGCCAAATGTTTTACTTATATTTAAAGGAAAAACAGCCAAAATACTGAGTATTTAATACTTTTCTGAAATAAAAGCAGTTCCATTCTGGTGGAAGAGGTGAATCTACAAGACCCATTTCTGTCAGTACAATCTTTTCTCTTCAATGTCTAACATTGGTTATTTGTAAGGATTTCTTTTTCATGTTACATGCAGGGAGTTGAGGGAAAAGTAGTAATTCTCATTATCTATTGTTTCATTTCAACCGGCATAAAGTTTGTACTCACTGGGCCCATCTACACAATTCGCTAACTACACAGTATCCTAAAAATACTGCTCAGTAGCGTGTCACAGCACAAACAGTGTTAATACACTGCTTTACAGTATGATTAAGTACTATGCAGTAACATCACTAAAAAGGCATGCACTGGTGCTACTGTGCAGTATTGCCGGTTACTGCACATTAATTTAGCACTTGGTTATACAAATACTAAACTTAATGCGCAGTAACTACAGCACATTAATGAACATGCAGATGCATCCACTGGGCTTTTCCTAAAGTGTGTTTCCAAATGCACATTAGGCTGCCTTAATGCTCAGTAACAGGTTCTAAGTTACCCTTCATGCACAGTAGCCTATTTTACTGCACATTCATGTACTTCTTAACTGATGTTTAATGCGCAGTAAAATAAGCTACTGTACTTTAAAGTACACATGGAGACATGTCCACAGAATGCATCTATGCATGTGCTTTACTGCTCAGTAGACTAATTTGCTGCACTTTGGCCACATCTACGAATGTGCTTTAATGTGCAGGAGCCTGTTTTACTGCACATTAAAGCATCATAGAAAAACTGCTCTATTATGTTAATCCATAGTAAAATGGGCTTCTGCACATTAAGTGTCACTTAAAAACCACGTGCATTCATTACTGCACATGAAGGCAGCTTAATGTGCATTTGGTTAGTACCTCACAATGGAGGTCCTAAATTTAATATGCATTAGGAAAAGTGTCCTTATGCACATGTAGATGCACCATCTACATGTGTGCAGTAATTAGAATGGTGTAGACTAATTTACTGAGCCATTGGATAGTCCCATCAGACCTAAGTACTATCCAAATGGCAAAGCAAATTAGTGTGATTAACCACATATATAGACAGTGACATAGTTGCAAATTGAACCCAGTCAGCCCAGGCACCAGGGGGCCATACTCCTGTCTGCTACTGAGCAGCCACATGGCCCAGCAGCTGCAGGAACCACATGGTACAGATAGCTCCTCTACCACCTGACACAGCCACTCAGAGCCTGGGGCAGACCCCTGGGCCCTCTCCCAGCCTGGGGCTCATGCCAGAGGCTGTCGCCAGCCTGGGGCTCAACCTAGAGGGTGCCACCAGCCCAGAACTCACTGCAGAAGCTGCTGCCAGTCAAGAAATAATACCTTATCACTCACTGGGTGTGCTTACACATTGCTGTATGGCAACGTAGCTACAGCTCCCCTATGCAGTACAGGTGGCTATGCGCTGTACACACAGTGCATGATTAGATTTCACTGCTTCATTGCCATAGCAGCACACTATACCCAGGGAGTTGTGTCACTACATTTACGTAGCTGGTAATCATGTGTAAACATATGTGAACACTATGTCACCATAGCTTGCCACATGGCACCACAGGGTGATGTGTAGATGTGCCCAGTATGTGATAGTAGTATCCAAGGTTTTCATACTGTGTCTCATGGCATCACCTTAATATCAGAATACCATCCAAATAAAATAGACCCCCTGTAGACAACATTGTGCTTCAGTCTATAACCCTTTTGGATAATAGAAATTCTGTTTGAGATACTATCACTGGTGTTTATGTGGTTGAGGACTTTATTTATTTACAATGATTGGGTATACATTTTCTTGGAAGTAGGCATGTAGCAAAACCCCTAGCTTTTCTTTTTTTTTCCTTTTAAAATGCATTCCCTCCCCTTACCCAACCATTTCTGAATTTTTCTTTCCCTATTTCCTACAGATAAATATAAGTGAGCTAAGACATAGGATAAGCTTCAGCATTTTATTTTGGTAGCAAGTTGTATTTGTTTTGTTTTTTCTCCTTTATATTTTATAATTATTATGTTTACATTGATTTTACTGTTCTATATTACTGTCTTACTTGTACTATGTGATTTAGGCCTACATATGTAAGTTAGCATAAGTCATGTCAAGTTTCCATTTTGTTTGTCAAGTCTCCATCCTGTCCCGAGGCCTGGTTGCATAACCTACGACTCACACATACCCCTCCTATATAACTTGGTTCCTGAATGAATGAGGGTGAATGAGGGTGCTTGAGAGACAATGGCAGTAGGTTTAAAAATAGCTCCCTCTGAATGACCAAACCATCAACACCAATACCCGCACCAATGACCAATACCTGCCCTTGGAACCACTCTCAACATTCAAGAAACAAAAGATGAGGCAACCCACCACTGTGCCAAGCTGCACATGCTCAGTAAGAACACTTGCAGCCCTCTGGAACAGGACTGACCTTGCCTGGACAGGCCCTCCCCATAGGACATCAGAGGTTGTCTGCCCCATAAAAAGGGGTGGTAAAGACTGACTCCTTGAGACACCCTCTCCATCTGGACCAGCACCATGCCACACCACCTATCCACCCAAAGGCCCTGCCGGCGACCCCCTCTGGACAATACCTGCTAGACAAAGACCCCTTTCCAGCCTGGATAGATAACTATTACCCCCTATGCCCTCTTCAACCAAGGACTTGGACTCTGCTTCTCTTCCCCACCTAGACTCCAACCCTTCCACTGAGTCTCTTTCTCTTGCTGCTGTTGCCAGCACAAGGTGCCAGAGGGAGGCAACAATTGGGTTCGTTGCCCGGTGTGCGTTGCGCCAATAAACACACTGGAGGGAGAAGTAGACAGAGTTTATTTGAGCTCAAGTAAAAGGTGCAGGGAGACTGTATGGTCTCAAATCCTGCTCCCCTAGCCCTGCAACAGTGTATTTTTATACCCTGGCGACTTGCAACAGTAATTTTCCACTAGTTGGCCCCCCTCTTCCTCCTCTTTCCCTCCTCTCTTCTCTCTCCGAGCAGTGCCCTTGCATTCCATAGATAACAGTTTTAGCTCGCCTGTTTTCCAGAAGGACAGGAGATTACAGGCACCAGAGAAAGGGTTACAAAGGTTGGGCAAGGGGGGGGTCCTGGCTCACCTGAGCCCAGAGCAGAGGGGCTTCATCGACACTCGTGGTCTTCCATCCCTCTGAGTTACCTAGGGTTATGCCCAGTGACACCAACAACAAGGTGCCCGAGGGAGGCAACACTGCCATTGTGAGTGCTTGTGCGTGTGGGAACCAATAACTTCAAGGGGCTGTGAAATGTGTTGTCTGTTTAATAAACCTGTTATTTTGAAACCCCAAGTTGGGTTTTTGTCTGTTTCCTGACTGTTTCCTTCTTGCCACCACTTCTCTGCACCCCCAGTCTCTAAGCTGTCAGCCTGTTCCCAGCCCCAAGCTCACAGGTTTCTGCCTCTCTCTCTCTTTCCTGGCTAGCTTCTCCTTGCCACCACTTATCTGCCCCCCCCCCAATACCTCAGCTGTCTGCCTCAGTTTCCCTCCCCAACCTATGTTAAGTAACCCCAAGCCTCAGTTCCTCAGCTAGGTTCTCTCTAGTCCACCAGTTCTAGTCTCAGTTCTGGCAACTTTCACTCCCTACACTTTAACTCTCTCTCTCTCTCTCACCTTAACCTTCCCACAAGTATCCCAGGTACCCCAAGCACACACATACATACTGTGCCATCCAAGTTAGGAACTAACCTATGTATAGGTGGGTTGTATGTGTATGAACTGGTGTATGTGTATATACACACACACACATACTGTGACAGGAGTATCTCTGCTGGAGCCTTTCTATTGGTGGCTCTGCCCTCCTGTTCTGGGCTTACTCACCTGCCATGCCTTGATCTTAATTGATTAAGTGATGTAATTAGCGGGGGGCTGCCCACTTTATACGCCCCAGTGCCAGGGGGTGCTATCTACGGCTCCTTTTCCTCCCCTACACTGCAGCCCAAGCCTCACAGATGGTACCAACAGGATTTTGACCTGGGCCCTACTGTGATTTGGCTCTTTTACCTCCCTGGGGCTCCTCACTGCCCCCCCCCCTTCGCTCTGGGGCTCCTCACTGTCCCCCTTTGCTCTGGGGCTCCTTGCCCCTCGCGGACCTCTCTCCGGGCTCCTCACTGCCCCCTTCACTCTGGAGCTCCTCACTGCCCCCTAGTTTTGGGGCTGGGGCCAATGCACCCCAAATGCTGCACCCTGTTTTGGCACCAGGACCCCCACGCTACTGTGGAGTCCCTATGAGGCCTCCTCCAACCCCTAACAGCCTCACCCGGTCCTCCAGTTATAATAGTAAACACAAAATCCAAAGCCCCTGGGCTATAACATAAAACTAAATGACCTGGTCAAAACAATATTCTACCCCTACTGGGAAAATACTCCAACCCATGGCAGCAACCAGGGGATGCTAATACAGTCAATCTTCTCCTTTCTCTCTGCACTGGCTGAGCTCCCCCCCTCTTGGCTGCCAGAGGGGAACTGCCCTCCTGGCCTCATGCCTGGGCTTAAGAAGGGCCAAGCCCTGCCCCTTCCTGTCAGCTGGTTCCCTTGGTTGCCCTAGCAACTAGCACCTGTGCTGCACTGGAGACTGGCAGTTGAGCCTTCCCCTTCTCGCCACTGGGGGTCTCTCCTGAGCCATTTCTGCTTTCAGCCACAGGGCACCTGAGTGCCCTGTGACACATAGACACACGTCATTGTGTGTATGATATATGAATTAGTGATCTGTGTATGTGTACTGAGTGTACAGGTATGGACAATTGATTTTTCTCTAACTTTTGGGGTGTATAGTGTATGGGTTTGAATTGGTGATAGGTATGCATGTGCCTAAGCTAGTTTGGATGTGTATGTGCCTGAGTTGGTAGTGTGTGTGTATGCATCCAATTGATTTGTGTGTTTGTATATGTGCAATTGTGTCACACCCTCCTGTCTAACAGCGCAATATTGAGATCCTGAGAGTTGGCCTGACTCCACAGGGCAACAGGCAGAATAGAGGATCATCTCTGATGTTGCATGTTATTATCATAGAAAAACTCTAACAATGGTGTTTATTTATTTTGTCCAAATACAAAAATGTATATGCAGGTCATGGAACAGAGCCCAGAAATGAGAGCTTCTTTTCTCTCAGCTTCTTCCTTGATCACTCACCTACAAAGTCAGGCTCTTAATTTTTTTGCTTTCTCGCTGGCCTCATGACCCTTACATTCCTTTATGCATAGTGACCAAACTGCAACAAGAGGGACAGATCATGCCTTCCACCCAATTTAGCCACTGATTTTCTGGTTAAGGCACTCTCCTAAGAAGTGAAGGGAGATGAAGTTGTGTCTCTATCCCCCAGCCTCCCTTCTTCTGGTGAGTGTTCCAGCCATGAACTATTATACAATAGATGGGATGCATAACCTGAAGCATCCTGATGTTATTAAGTCAGTTGTATACATGAAGGAATAACAAGCACTAAAGTTGTTATTAAGCACTATAGAGGTGTGCCTTTCAGGGCATTAATTTCAGCCTCAAATAAGTTGTGTACACATTTTAAGATGACATGGGAGAATTCTTTTGGGCTTGTTCTCTGGATATACCCAAAGATACCTGAACAGACATTCAAATGCTGAGCCCCTGAAAAGCAAAGAGCTTCCAGTGCTGATACTGTACAGCCAGGGGCCCCAGTACACATATTTCAGTATGCTCTGCAGGATCTCCCAGTCTTCAGGGCAAGACACACACACATACATACACACACAGCCCCAATCCCACAGCTCTCAGAATCAGGACTGGCAAGACACACACACACATCTGACACCCCCTACACACAGGAGAGGGGCTGGGGAGAAGACACACACAAACACACCTGTGGCCCCATAGCTCCCAGGAGCAGGGGCAGCAGGAAGCAGGACAGATGCACACACACCCACACAGACCTTTGCTATTGCATATCCTAATAAAGCTTTTGAGTTGTGACTGGAATGGTCTCATTGATCAGTCAATCATCTCTTAGCCACAGTTAAAATTTAGTGTAAGAGGGAGGATGAAGGGGTGGCACTGGGCCCTTAAAATCCAATCCTAGTGCTCAGGGGTTGGGAAGGAGCTGTACCAGGCCCCCAGCACTCAATCCCAGTATGCAGGAGGTGCATGAGCAGGGGGTGCCAGGCCACTGAGGCCCAATTCTGGCATCCTGGGTGCTGGAGGGGCTGATGCTGGGCCCTTAGGCCCACTTCCCGTGTGCAGGAAGGAGGGCAGTACCAGGCCCCCAGGATCTAATCCCAGGGCACAGCCTAGGTTGAGCATCACTGACCTAGAGAACAAAGATTAAATAAACCAATAAGAAACCATTGAAAATTACAAGAGCAAGTAGTTAAAACCAAATATTTAAAACATATTTAAAACATTCAAATTTAAAGCAGAGCTGCTCAAGCTCTCCTTAGCTGTCTGTATTGGTAACCAAAAGAGAATCAAAATGCTGTTCTTCATTTTCCTGTAATAAAGCAGACTTCAGGCACAATCATTTTCTTTTTATTGAAAAGCGTTGTTGTTCTAGATGGGTGTCAGGTAGCCTAGCACCAGCATCTCTCTTCAAGTTCAAAGTTTTAGGCTAAATTTCTTATGTGTTCTATCATTCTTATGTATTCTATCTTGTAACAGGCCAGCTCTTCAGAGCCAGGTCTCAGTGCTGGCTGCCCACCTGTTCCAAGCTAAGTCCCCACGTCACTTTACTGCCATGCCTTGATGAAAATCATATGCATGTTATTTCTAAGGTGGGATGCTGCCCATTGCTCAAATTCCTAATAACAAGGGCCTAAGTACATGCTCTGACCTCACCTTACATGTGTCCCATGCCTCACAGCTGTTTCTATGTCACATCCAGTACTTTCCTATGCTCAGTTCCAATATTTCTGTCACATCCGGTATTTCCATATGATCCCATCCATTATATCAGGTTCCCCAAATCAGTGGTTCTGCCCTTCACTAGGGCCACTCATCTTTACCACTCTCAACTGCACCGCTCTACACACTCGGCCTCCTCACTGGGCCTTCTGTCCCTCACTAGGGCCACACTTGGTCTCTCACTGGGCCTTTGGCCCCCCACTTGGCCACTGCACTCCCCCAGCCCCTCACTGGGTCACTGGGGTCTTTCACCCAGCGGGGCTCAGGTGGCTGCCACCATGTGAGACCCCACTACACTGGGCTCAGGTGTCCTCCTCTGTGCTGGCTTGGACCAGGTCTCTTCCAGAGTTGGTAACCCACCCATAGGTAGGGGCTGGGGTTATAAGGAGCCCCTCCTCACCTTTCACCAGGGAGGTAACTTGCTTGCCATTTACTGGGGGCTAGGAGAACCACCAAACAATCCTTCCCCAGCAGGGTGCAGTTTTAGTTCATATCCAGGACCAGGAGGCTCCAAACCATCCACATAGCACCTGCCCTTACCTCCAAGGTCTTGCAGGAGCATCTCAGCCTGATGTTGTCTCCTGACCTGCTCAGCACCGACTGCTGCTTCTCTCTCTGAGGGCCTGGGTTAAAATGGAGGCTGCTCTGCCCCCTCAGCCAATCCCACAGTCCTCCTACGGTCACATGCTAGCCTTGATGAGATTAGCACACACTTGCCAGCTGCTCCACTGCCAACTAGAAACCTTAAAGTGGCAGGCAGTGCAGGTGCCCTGCCACATATCGCTATATCCAAATATGCAACTTTTTGAGGGTTGGAGATAGGGGATCCAGTCATTAGTTTTCTTTCACTTTTCCCAATCTGTTATTATAAGATTTTCCATGAAGCAATTACATACAATTTAATCATTTCAGCAATCATAAATATCTTGGAATTACTTTATTTTAAATGAATGGTAATGATAAAAAACAAACCCTCTTCTATTTGGCCCAGTGTTGTAAAGTTTCATTTACATCAGGAGGTGCTACTTCACTATCAGGGCAGCTAGGATCTGGAACTAACTTCCAAGTAAAGTGGTGCTGGCTCCTACCCTGGGGGTCTTTAAGACAAGGCTTGACAATCACCTTGCTGGGGTCGTTTGAGCCCAGTACTCTTTCCTGCCATGGCAGGGGGTCAGACTTGATGATCTGCTCAGGTCCCTTCCGAAACTATGAAACTTGAGATAAGTTTTCTTTTAGGGGCTGTAGTAGAAGGCCATATATTGGTTTCTTATTAAGCCCTCCAGAACAGATATCAAGTGAATAACTAGCTTTCATTTTAATGAACTTAAACTGAAACAATGTATTTAAACTTTCTCTATATTGGACTCTGCAGAGTAATTCATCCACTACTACTGATATCTAGAAGGTTTAGAATGATAAACAAAGTTTTATTTCTACATAGGGAATTAAAAGATATGAAAGAGTTTTAGACTAAAAGCCCTGAAAAAAGAAGGAAAATACTTGTTTTAAGAGTTAGAAAATCTGAACTATGACACAATTAGAAACAGAATTTATAACCTACTGCAAATCACATCTTTCATTTGTATGTCATTACACACAAAAAATGTTAGCCAGAGCTAAGTTACCTGTGTACAACCTTAATGTGCCTCCCTTGTTACGTGTTATGATAAATTCTGTAGTCATATAATCATATACATTTTTTTCTAGAGGACCCCTGGCTCTTTCAGTACACAGGAAGCAATTGAAAAGCTGTTATTTAATATTTCATCTCCTCCTCATTGTTGAATGTTTGGCCTTATGCCTTATTTATGGCCAACTACACAAACCCTGCTCTGAAGACAGAATGATTAATGTCCATGTGGGCTTGTTTCTGGTGCTCATCCCGAAAGCATCTGAATGCTTCAAAAATTTTAATGAATCTCTCTTTGGAACACCGCTGTTGGATAAGAGGAATGGCATTATTCCCATTTTACATGCAAGGAGCTGAACAAAAGTTATCACCACTCCTCCTGTCAATAGGCATAGTCTTCCACATAATCATTCTAAGTGAAAAATTTGGTCAACATATGATTGTGACAGAGAACCTTGGTCACCTGTTTAATATTCTTTTCTCATGTTTTTGATGTTCTTCTCTGAGGGAGGGGGTAGGCCTCCAGTCAGCAGTGCAGTTTTCAGATGACTGGCATGTCATTCCAGGTCATTTACTGTTATAGTCTATATGTGTCCTTTGTACTCTCAGTGCACCACAAGTCCTTCCTCTTAGGAGAGTTAACAGTGACTCCCCTTCCAGCTATCCAACACCTTCTGGATAATATGCCTGGTTCCTTATTCCAGAGTCCCATCTCAGAGTCCCTCCACTGTACAGTGAACATTGTAAAACTACCAGATCTTCAACAGATGCTGATATCAAGAATGATAAAGATTGCTACACTAGAGCTAAGCCAACAAGAAGCCAACAGGAGAAGAATCCAAATGAAAGGACTAATCTTTTTATGTACCATTAAATTCAAAGACCCACAAAACCCACAAAATGTTGGGCATCATTGAAAATAGAACTGGGGGTCCTGTTTCACCACACGATGAACATGAGCCACCCATATGATGCCATGGCCAGCAAAGCTAACCAAACTCTGGCATGCATCTATCAATGCATCTCTAGCAAAACCAGGGATGTCATCCTCCCATTTTACTTGGCCTTGGTGGGGCCTCAACTGGAGTACTGAGTCCAGTTTTGGACCCCCTAGTTCAGGAGGGGCATGGATAGGCTCGAGAGTCCAAAGGAGAGCCACCCATATGATCAAAGGTGTAGAGATCAAACCTCATGAGGAGGGGCTGATGGATATAGGACTCTTCAGGCTGGAGAAGAGAAGGCTCAGGAGTAACTTGGTGGCAACCTATAAGTACATAAAGTGAGGGCATCAAGATCTGGGAGAAAAGTTGTTCACCAGAGCTCCCCAAGGAACAAGATCCAAAGGTCACAAACTCCTAGAAGGCTGATTTAGATTGAACAGAAGGAAAAACTTCTTCAAAGACTGAGTGTCCAGGGTCTGGAACAGACTCCCCCCCCCGGAGGTGGTGCTCTGGACAAATTCAAAAGGCATTTGGATGTTTATCCTGCTGAGATCATTTGATCCCTGCAGACTTCCTGCCAATGACATGGGGGCTGAACTTGATGATCTTGTGAGGTCCCTTCCAGCCCCTAATATCTATGAAATCCCTTGCTTTTTATTCTAAAGCGGATTTTTTTTGGATATTTTAGGATTCCCTCAGAAGGGAAGTGTTGAGCTTTGAACATACTGTTTTTTTACCATTTAATTTCTGGTATGTGGTTATATTTAACCCCAATTTAAGTTATGATAGGGAATTTTTTTAAAATCTGGAATGAATATTAGAGTACAAATTTCCTTTACTGTAAATATTGCTGTGTTCCAGCATTTTTAGCTGCTTTATTCACAGCTTTTTATATTAGATATGAATATAAACTATTAAGGATTAAGGAAATATTACATTAAGGATATTTCTGTATTTGTTGCCATCTTGACTGTTTTCTTCAATGAATATAAAAGATTTGCACTTAGAACAAATCTAACATTTAAACAAAGAAAAGTAAATTGAAGATAACCTATAGGTAGCATTTTTAGACTGCAGTATAACAACAGGTATCAAACTTAGATTATTCACCTAAAGCCTGAGCTTTGACGTATATATTATGGTTTGTTTATGCTTTGTATAAACCAAGATGGTAAAGATATGCATTAATGATGCATTTAAAAAGCCAACTCTGTGAGTGTTTTAGAAGACTGTCTTATGTAATGCTTTGGTGGCAAGGGATAATTTATGAGCTGCATCCTAGGAGGGGAGCTGTCAGTTCTGTCTCTCATTGCCACAAACATATGAATCTGTTGGGATGTCGGAACACCATTGTGAACAGAAGGAAAACAGCATCCACAGTGGAAATATATCATATATAAAACTGACATATACACAAAAGAGCTATAAATCAGAAAACAAATTAGCAGCAAAAATAGACAGCATCCTTCCTGTCAATATCTATCATCACAAAAGCAGGAGAAGCTTTAAACAGTCAACAAGTGGTCCTGACTCAGCAAGTCACCAGCCAGACTTCTTAATTGGTCAGTATACATGTATATTCTTGCCCCATTTCTGCAAATGTATAGATCAAAGCAGTGAGCGCATCTACACGTGCAATTATGATGCGTGAATAAACTGTAGAGCTTATTGCTCCACAGTTTGTTGCTCCCAGGTGTGCAGTTTGAACGAGTGCCTGGGAGCAATAAAATCTGAAATTTATTCATGTGCAGCACTTTGGGCCGGGGTGGAGCAGCCCCAGCTGGCAGGAGGGCTGGAGGAGGGGGGCAGCCTGCCAGCCGGGGTCTGCTCCCCCCAAGTCAACGTGCTGTGGAGGGGCTGGCTGGGGCACAAGGAAGTTTCTGGGTAGTGCTAGCCAGCAGGCAGCCCCCACACTAAGGCACCCTCATGCCCCAGCAAGCCAGGCAGTGTCTACATGTGCACTGCTGCAAAGTTTTTACTCTGCAGCACTATAGTACTTGTGGAGTAAATTAGTTTGCTCCAGCCTAATAGAGGTGCACGTTTAGATGCTTAGACATTTACTGCACAGCTTGTCAACTGTACACCAAATGTCTCATGTAGATGCGCCCAGTGGAATCACTCACTTGCATGTTGTTAATCATTTGCATAAATTTATGTAGCATTAGTGGCTTAAGACATTCATTTCAACTGGCCTCATCCCACTGCTTACCAGCTTTTTATTATCTGGATTTCCAGGTAATACAATTCAGCATTCACTCTGAAGCTAGAGGCAGAGAGGCAGGAGACAGAAAGAGGTCACTGAACCTCATACTTCATCAGGTTTCCACCACAAAAATGTATACTTTGAAATGATTTTTGAGTCTCCCATATGTTTCCATTTCAGTTGGTTCTGTTGCCTCATACAAAAAACCGTTAGGGACAATTAGTATAATGAAGAGTACAACTAATGTCTTTACCAGAGGCCAGGTTATCTGCTGAGGAAGATTCAAGCAGACAAAGGAACGCAGACAGCAGTATGGTGTCTGCCAATTAGAAGCAAACCAGTGGTTATTCTTTTACAGACTGTGACAGACTGTGGGGAAATGCAGCATCCACATCCATAGTTTTCAGTATAATTTTGTATCTCTATAAAAGTCTAATACGTGAGTAGAGGTGGCAACCTGAACTTTTTTACACATTTAATATCCTAAGGAAACCATTTACTTGGAAAATATATATTCAGTTTGTCTCAGGGTTTAAAGGAAGCAACATTTCTGGTGACAGGTGGTTGAAAGCCAGAAGGGAAAAAATCTTTTAAAATATTTTAAGTAGAAATTACATATAAATTACATACGAACACCACTAGCATTTCTGAAATATTTTTTCAATCTATTTTGAATCAAAGTGTTAGGGAATTCTCTCTCTTATATATAAACTTAGATGCATAGGGTACACGTCAGCTTATACACATTTTAACATGTACACCCACTTGGCAAATGGATGTGAGAGAAAGGAAGGCTTCAAATCTAAATGCAATATAAAAACTTTTAAGCCTCACTTTAACAATAAGTAAATCAACTAGACTACTTCAACAAGGTTTAGGTCACCTTCTTTCATACTGTTCCACATTTATTACCCTAATTAATCAAAGGTTCTGGTTATCCAACTAGCATACGTTGGAACCAAAAATCAGAATGTCCATAAGGATTACACTGCACATTGCACTGCAGCCAGCATAAATAAAATGTATAGCTCTTGTAACTGAACAAATACAGCTACAGTTCTATTACATAAAGCACTGTGATTATGTTTTTTAGTGTCGGCCACAACAATAAGCCTTTTCCAATCAGATGTACCTATTAAATTCTATTGGAGTCCTTGGCACAACTTATGTTAACATATGGCATAAGTTATGTTAATGATCACAAATCAGAGAGACACAATTTTCATTTAAACACATCTATAGAGCATGAGGAAGTGAAATGGAGACCACTAAAAATCCAGATAAGCTTCCACATTTTGGCAGGGAATGCAACCCAATCAAACCTCCTAGGAAATTGTGAGGTTCATCCATCATTGCTAACCCTCCCTCAGGTAACCAGCTTGATTTTAAAAATAAGAAGAGAAAATGTTTGTCAATGTTCTTATCAAAAGGTACCTAAGAATGAGACAGCATACAGTCTTTTTCCATATTAACAATTTGAAAGATATATACATTATTTATGGGACATGTTTTCTTGCTGGCATTCCTCCACTGACACAACAAAAGATTTGATCATTTCTAAGATGGACACTTGAGTTTTTTTGCTACTTTTGGCTACATTATTTTAAGGCACTGAGCAAAAGCCTATTGAAATGTAGGAAGAGACACTAAATGGTCAGGCTCTATAATTTCCCCAAGTGAGATTCCCTTCCTAATATTTCAGTTCCTTTGTACTTCTATATAGTCACTCAGTCAGACATACATTGCTGTCATAAGTAAATGGCATTCCTATCTGTTAGTAACTTGAAATTTTAAGCACAGAGAGAATGGAACAAGTAAATAGAAAAACTCCTAATTCTGGTGTCATATTGCCAGCAATCTTTCAGGGGTCATTTCCTAAATATTGTGCCAACCCTGTAACCTCAGAACTAGCACAAGAAGCAAGGGGGAGTTCCCACTTTTATACAGAAAATGATAGGGGTTAGGGTCACAAGCCAATGGGCCAAAGGGAGGGAACAGATAAAAGGTAAAAAAAATACCATCAACACTGTGGTAACATACAGTCATCACCTTCATGTCCCTTGCATACCTCTGAAGGTGTCCCTAAAAAGCCTTTAATCCTCTGAGTGCTCAAACATCAGTCTGTGACATGCCCCATGTTTGAGTCCACTCCCTTCAGCCCACAGTCCTTGATAACCAAGCCAGTGCGATATCCAGATCCACTATGCACTCCTCTGTGTAGGGCTGACCAGGTTCCACATGCACACTGCTCTGTCCTCCCCTTACTCCAGCATCACCTTCCTTTTCCTTTTTCCCTTGCCTCTGGACCCTGGGGGTTTCTGGGAGTTGGCATTCAAATGAATAGCACAGCTTTGCAGACTTCCCCCTTGTTCTTCTGGCTGTTATACCCATCACATTCACATTACAATATAAAAATGAAAGGGATCACCAATTAGACATGAATCTGCATTATATTTTTTAACCAAACATGAGCTTCAAAGTTTGGAGGTGTCTGGATCAACTTTAATTACAAATGTATTAAAGCTTTGATGAAAAGTGCATGCTATAGAAGATTTTCATACTGAGATTAATCATTATGGTTATAGGATATCTTATGACTACATCAAGAATCATAGATGTTAAGTAACAAAAAAGATTAGGCCATGAGTAGGCATCTAGGGGTCGATTATAGTGTAGTAATAGGGTCAAATCCTGCAGTCCTAAATGGTACTTACGCACATAAGTACAATTTTGGGGCCTTGGGCAGATTTTAGGTTTTCTTTCCATCTATTGCAGAATAGTATCAGCCAGGACATACATAATTTTCTGAAGGAAAATTGAGGAGTCAGTGGTTCATCTTAGAAAGTGGTGGCCCTGGGCTCATGACTTGTGCCCTGCCCCTAATAGGACTAAAGTTATTGCACTGCTCTTTATCAATTTTCTTTAATGGATATTAAATGCAAGGTGCATAAAAGCCATCCTCATAAAGCAATGTCTACCTCACTGATCCACACATACTATGTGGTTTGAGTTCCTCCTCTTGGCCTATCCCTCTTGGCCGCTCAAGTACACCAGCTTCAAGAAGAGAATTGGAAATCTCCCTGAGTAGTGCCCTTCATGGTCTAGTGGTTAGAGGACTTTGTTGAGTAGATTCAAACTCTTTCTGATGGAGGCAGCCAACAGTCTTCCACTCTTAAGTGAATGCTCCAACTCCTAGTTTATTGTGCTCTTGAGCAAGTGCCCTAACCCCTCCATTACTAGTTGCAGATTTTCTCCAAATACAGTTTTGGGGATGTATGCAGTCACACACATTTATTATTTCTTCTGGGCACTGCATTTACATATGCGCCCAGGACCACAGCACATTGAGCCAAATCAGAATATTTCTGACTGACAGGGAATCTTGGGGGTCAGCCTGCCAGCCCAGGGCTGCGCTGACCTGGCCCAAGGTGCTGTGGAGGGGCTCACTAGGACACAAGGGTACTTCAGCGTGGGGGCTAGCCGGAGGGCAGCCCCCATATTAAAGCACTCTTGTGCTCCAACCAGCTGCATCAGCATTTACACATACACTGCTGCAGAGTAAGAAGCTCTGCAGTAGGATAGTACTTGTGTTTACAAGTACTACCTTGCTGCTGAGTGTATTAGTTTATTCCAGTCCAATAGCTCTGCATGTGTAGACACGAAGACATGTGGAGCTAATTAGTCTCATGTAGACACACCCACTAGTACCTAACTTAAAGCTAGCTCAGAAATGTCTACATTACCCTGCAGTGACTGTAGTAACCATAGCCCCAGAGGCATAACCAGCAGGTTTTTGTCCCTGGGCAAAACCCTGTAGGGGAGGGAAGGAAGCTGGGGGAGGGGCAGGCTAAACCCTGCTGTGGGAGAGAGTAAAAGAAGGGAACAGGGATCACTGTTATCTCCCAGAGGGACTCCAGATCCTTTACTGATGCTGGAATTGGAGAGCATGCTGCCTGGCCCTGGCTGTTCCTGCTGCCTCTACAGCAGTACCTCAGAGCCAATTGCACCCAGTTGCTGTTGCTGTAGTCACAGTAGCTACATCTACATGAGACGCTAACTGAGCAGTTGTCATGGATTCACAGATGCATCTCGAGCAGGTCCAAGGAGGTGATACTCCCCCTCTATGTGGCACTGGTCAGGCTGTAGCTGGAGTACTGTGTGCAGTTCTGGGCCTTCTGACCCTAGAAACTATGAAACTACTGCACAGTCACTTAGTATTTGCATACCCAAGTACTAAATGACTGCACAGTAACCAGAGTTACCATGCAGTAGCATCTGTGCGCAGCTTCATGGTGATGCTAACTGTGCAGTAGCTCATTCCTACTGTGCAGTAGCTCTTTACTACAACACAGTACTGTTGCATCATGGTTCATGCCTCATGACACTACTGCATAGTACTAATGAACTACAACACAATAGTAATGAGCTACTGTTCAGTACGTGTCTCATGTAGACGTGGTCAATGAGGCACTGCTACTACTGCAGCACAGACTCTCCAGAGAACTCCCATTCTCATGCTCCTTTAAGTGGGCACCCAGGGCTCATGCCCAATTGCCCACCCCAAGTTATGCTACTACATTCTAGTGTACAATATTTCTGGCATGTTTGTAATGGGCTTTGGTCAATAAGACTGATTTTAAAAAAATGAACAGTGGTATATGCAGGAGAGCAAACCCAGTCTTCCCAAACTAGTTCTTTATGTTAGTTTTCTGTGTTATCTGGCACTGCATTTCCTTTCCCTTTATCTGCAGCTGTCGTTCACAGATTGGAATGTTCACTGAAGCCATCTACTGTTCATTTTATGATCAAACACCCAAAGCCAGTACATTGATGTTTGAATCAGGATTTCTACATCAGATCTTATTTTCCATTTAAAACTGTCTTAAAAGAATTCTTCAACACGTGATGAAATTGTCATACAGTCTATGATTAATGCAATCTGACTCTACTAAAAAGAGTATATTTCATATTTAGGGCAAAGAGGACAATTCATAATTTTTTTACTCTGTAAGCGGTTTGCTGCTGAAAAAGTTTTGCTTATAAAAAGTAGGCCAGATAAGACATGCATAATTATTAATTAGACTGAGTTTTCTACAGTAGCTTAAAATATTTTGTAGCTATACAAACAAGTTTACTACTTTTTTTTAAGCATTCACATAGTAGGCATATACATAGTCGAAAAAACTCCAAGCTTAAGTGGGTCCACAATAACAGCATTTAAAACTTGGAAAAGTTTTGTGTTGTTCAGAAATATGCCTAAACACCATTAGAAATATCTCCTTTTTTATATAACTGTGCCAAATGTCACAACACTCAAAATACTGTTTCTTTCATCCAAGAGATGTTGATATTAATATTTAAACTTACTGTGGCAAGGTATTTTTATCTATATTCATTGTGTATGTAGATTTGCTGTCTCTTGTTTTACTGAATGCATTTGTAGCTCTCTCTATCTTTTTAAAACTTTAAATGGACAGAATTTTCCTCTCTGATTTATAACATGAATTTCTTGATCAGACTAAGTGGAATAAGTGCAGCATATTTATTAAAGGCTAACTTTAAATATTCGGTCTCGGGTGGGAAAATGTACTTCCATTCATTGTAGGCTGTAATTTTGTTCAAGTTTCTGTATTACATCCCCTTAAACAGATGAAGTAACTGAAGCACAGGGATGAAATGACTTACTCAAAGTCAAGCACAATATTTGAGGAAGAACCAGAAACCAACTCAAGATAATACAGGTCTACACACAACCCCTTCTTTTCTCCATGCACAGGTAAAAATGGTAATTTTAAGAGGTTGATAATGAAAAAGGTTTTTTGAGACGATATAGTCACAAAGTGGATTTTCTAGTAAAACATTCTGCCTCCTCACAGACATCTGTGGTTCATTTTATATATATATATACACACACAGCTTCATTTATATGTATTTGGCCCCTGGCACACCTGCAGTTAATCACATCTTAAACTGTTACATAGCTACTCATTAATGCAATTAACAATGTGAAAAAACAAGGAACAGGTCACAAAGTTATTACACAAAAAATGTTTAATAACTTTCTGGCTGGTTCCTATCACACCATTAATTGAACATTTGGCCAGGCTGGGGCTCCTAGCTGCGTGGTGCATCCCCAGGACTTGGAGCCTGACTCAAATAATGGAGCTTCCAGCCACAGAGATGCATGTTACCCTCCTGTCCCCCTCATAACTAGAAGAAGCTCCAGTAGCAGATGTCTCCCACCTTGGAGGTGTATGGTGAACCTCCATGGCTGGGAGCCCCATCAGCTGATGCTTCTCAGCCACAGGAGCTTGCTACTTGCCAGTGCAGGGGGAGCATAGGATCATGATCATTAGTAATTAGGATCTCAGTCTCCCCCTGAACCCACAATAAGGTGTGATGGGATCTGATTCTTGATTCCCACAATCACCTCCTGCCATGGATATGTGGCATGGTAGAAAGGGTGATTGTGGGGATCATGCATCAGACTCTTGTCACCTTTACTTGAACATCTGCCAGAGTCCTTTATAACTCTCTTTTAGTTTCTGGAAATAGTGATAATAGAATATTAGTTTTAAGTGCCAAAAGACAAATTTCTAAACCCAAATCTAGGCATCAAAATGGCTGGTTCCTAACAAACTCTGAACCTAACAAATGCTGTGTACACACATTCAAATAATCTGGGAGAATTCTTGCACGTTTGTTCTCCTGGTAGAGAAATTTACCCAGAACCATATGTGCAGACATTTGAATACTGAGAAAGTTTGCAGTGCTGACACTGTACAGCAGTTGGGGTGGGGGCCAGAAAGGACTGTGCACATATCTCAGCAAGTGTGGAATCTCAGAATGCTCTGCAGGATCCATTAAGCTGCCTGGTTACAGATGACAGTAGTGCATAGGGCAGACCTGATTGGATTACCCAGACTCTCCTGGTCAGCCTATGTTTCCCTGCAGCACAATGTGGGGATTGTGAAGGGAACATGTATTTCTCCCTACTGAAGCAGTAGAGTCTAATGAATGACAAAATGGGTCCCTAGTTGGTGGGGATGCTGAAGGATTACATTCTCTTCTGAGAGAAGCCACGGTACAAACAGACATTTGCTCTCCCAGGAAAATCTCTCCTGGAGTGATTTAATCCTGGTTATTCCCAAATTATTTTTCTCTGGAGCAGCCATTTTTACTCTGGGAGAAAAATCCTGAACATCTGTATGCTTATGGTTTCTTCTGGGAGTGCAGTGAGTCTCCCAGGAGAAACTGAAAGTCTTTATGAGGCCAAAAAGACCCAAAAAACAAAAACAAAAACAATTTATCGCCAACATTAATTATATCACCCATGATAATTTTAGCTGAAGCATCCAGTTATTATGTTTATCCCACAAACCTGCAACCATAAATCCCTAATGTCAAAAGCCGCACACTCCTCTGTCCAATTGCCGAACCTTCAGCTTTCCCCAACAACCTTTGCACTACAGATGTTTTTAGTTAAAAACCCTCAGGAACATTCATTATGATGCAGTGTAAAACATAAGGAATACATTATTAAAAAAATGAAAAATCAAAGGAATGCCTTTCTAGGTATATCATTTATCTAGTTAATAATTTTTTTTAATTTAAATTTCCCCATCCTCTCCAACCTTCCCATTCATTTGCCTCACCTAGCATATGTCTTTTTTATTCTAAATTATTTAGGCCTAATATTGTCACTTACAGAACAATAAAACTATGTTACTATCCTTCAAGGTAATATTACTATGATTCTAGGAGCATGAGTTTGGGCCCTGCTCTGGATTAGGGTTGAAGGCTACCCCAAGTCATCCCAGTAGGTATACTCCAGTTTCAGAAGTTTAAAGCGGATAACATGATTAAAGATATCACTCCCTTGTATGCTATTAGCAATAGGGACTGGTATGCCTTTACCACTCTTGCCTAATGGACTGCATGGCTTACGTGACCCTTTCACTTGATATAATTGCCCAGGGGCCACCATAATAGTATCTTAAATTGATTGAGACCTTTCAGATGTATCACATTATACATGATAAATAAAGATAAGAAAATTAATAACAATTACATGCAGTAGTACACTTTCTATTAGTAATGTCAAGCCTTAAATTTGTTACACTTTTCTACTGAGTCACTAACAAGTCAATATGCCAGGGACTGAGAGAGAGATGCCAGAATTTCCTAAAAGAATACAACAGGATGTTGCTATGCCAAGCAAAACATTCCTAGAGAGGGGAAATAGCTATCTCCAAGAAACATCACTTATCAGAAATTCCACACCAAATACACTATTTTAATTAATGAAATGGCTGCTTTGATGCGTACAGCAGTCATTTAAGTAAATATTTTAATCTATTCCTTGAGGAGAACAAAGAGATGAAAAATAAAGTCTATTAGTATGTTCACAAAGGATTGAGGTGGCTTACAGGTGGGAAAGAGAAGAGAACCAAACTGCACAGCTATCTCATTAACTTCTTTGAAATTCCTCCTTAAACTCTCCTTAGCTCTGATAAAGAAAGTGAATAACAATGTCCTATGACTGCTGCCTAGCATGCTGACCAATATTATTTTCTTGTGCTTTCTTATCTCGCTGTATTCCTCTGTTGTCTCCTCTCATATATTTAGATTATAAATCTTCTGGAGCTGAGACCATCATTTTGTTCCAAACTCACACAATACACTAGAAAACTTGGTCCATGCATTGGAAATATAAAAAAATAAACAACAGTAACAGTTTGTTAAGCCCTGATGCTGTTCAGTATTCTCATTTTATTTATAGGAGATGTTTTAAAATGTGAACATATTGAATATCGTCAAAGGTACTTGAGTATATTCAAACAAATGTATTTAAGTAGTACCTGTTATGGTGCCAAGACTTAGGAGTCTTAGAACAACTGTCCTTTGATTCCCGCCCCCCCAATATACTGGTTTTGCTGAAATGGCTCCTTACTCTTTCAGAAAATATATTGATTTAAACTAAATGAACTGTGTATTACTTTAGCTTTGATGTATTTGGAAGTCACATACAATGTGTGACACAATGCCCTCCTAAATACCATCATAAAGAAATCAGAACTTTGCATTTAAAGCAAGTGGCCTGAGATATCAGCCACTCAGTGCAGCATGATACAAAAATCATGACTTAAGGTGACCTTTCAATTCCATGTTAAAACAGCAGACACATGGCCCCATATGGATTGGCTTGATCAGGGTCTCAATAGTTGGGCAAAACAATTCTTATATGGAGCATACTGGCTGAGTAGAAGATGGTGTTATCTGAATTTATTTAAATAGGTCTAGATTAAGTTTTACACTGAGTAGAATCCTCTACTGGCCAGGATAGAACACATCATTTTGAAAGTACTGTCCAATGAAAACATGGATGGCAGAATCTGACCCTTATTTCCATTTTTGTAAATAAGCATTACAGTCCAGGCTTGTTTGATGTGTTGATATTGACAGGATTCAGAGAAAATGTCAGGAAATTAGCTTCACAAAATCATTATTCAGAATGCTCTGACTTAATCCTACTTGATACCAATTCCAAAGCAATTCAAACACAAATCAGAAAAAGAGATGTCATCTGCCCTCAAGTTTTCCTTTCCCATTTCACCACTTTTCTCCAGCTTTTTAATTCTTTATTTTTAATTTGATTAAGATAAACTGTGAAGAATATATATACCCATATACACGCATATATACATATGTATGTATGCATGCATATGTATGCATGAATGTGTGTAATTTTTCCCCAAAAAGTCTAAAATAATATGTATTGTGGGAGGAGATAATGAAGAATATGGGTGTGTACACATGCATGAGTATGTGTGTACACATGATACACAGTGATAATATAATATTATGTATTTGGAAAGCAGGGATTGCTATGCAATTTACTAATCCAATTGACAGCATGGGACTAAACATATGATCTAATAGCAACTAAAATCAATGGGAATACTCCTACAGAGTTTAAAGGATTTCGTATCTGCCCCTCAATGGGTTTGAATAAATCCAGCAAATGCTCTCTCTTATTATAAGGTTCCTTCACAACAAACCAAAGTTACTTGTCCTCCAACAAGAATGTGCAGTTTCTACACATTACTCAGGTTGTCAACCTCAGCTATTGAAAAATTATTGAAATTCAAGTCACAAAAAAAATCATGAGATCATTTTAGGAAAAAATAATGAACTTGAGGTTGTTCTTATTTGCATTTTTGATTTCCAAGTTCTTACAGCAGTGATTCTCAGCCAAGGTGCCAGTAAGAGTTTTCAAGGGTGTGGAGGGGGTCCCACATAATAATAGCACTGTTAGGTGTGCAAACATAGGTCACAAGATAAACCCAGAAAGTAGGTCCCCACATGCAGGTGTGTGCAGTTTGTGGCACCACAAACTGCATGCAGGGAATGTGAAAATGTGTGCCATGCTGCAAATTTGCCATCCTGCAAATCCCAGTAGCTAAAAAAACACCCAAACAAAAACAAACAAAAACAGAACAAAAAGCGATGCAATGCATGCAAAACAAGCATGTACAGGCACAAATAGAGGTCAGCCCATTGAAAGTGATGCTCTGGCTGACAGCCAGGCCTCCATGCAACACCTTCTACTCCAGCATGGCACCAAGCCACCAGGTAAGACTGCTGAAGCCAGCACAGGTGTTGGCCCCAGCCTCCCCTACCTGGGCCAATTTGCTGTGTGCCAAAGTATACATGTAAGGGCATGTGATAGGGCACAAAGCATGGGCACAAATTTGTGCCACTGCTATTTGAGCTTCTACAAGTACATGCTGCTGAATGTGGAAACCCACCCAGAGGGTGCATCTACACATGCAATTAACACAAAGTGATCTACTCTGGAGTACTTTGAGCCAAGGTGCATTGCTCTCAGACGTAGCATCTACACCTGTGCCCTGGTCAGCAGCAATTTGAGCCAGGGAAGAGTAACTCCAGGCTGGCAGGAGACACAGAAGATCAGCCCTGGCTTCCAGGTGGTGCTGTTGAGTGGTGGAGTGGCTTTCAGGAGCCAGGGGTCTAGCCCCCCACTGGCTGGGCTGACGGGGTTATTTGCAACTGGTGGTCAGCATCTATGGATGCATTTGATCACACTTAATGATTTTGCCATAAGATAGTATTGTCCCCAACAGTACTATCTTATGGTGGAATTAATTAGTTAACTGTGCCCAAATACTGGTACATGTGCAATGCATTACTGCGGAACTAATTAGCCAACTTCACAATAAATGCATGTGTATGTAGATGCATGCAAAAGGTGCATCCAGACAAGTGCAGCATGTGGTACATGGTGCCACAAACCCATCTGCAGCATCACACATGCCACTTGTGCAGGCAGTCCCCGCACTGCTAATTTGCTCATGGGGACATGCCCAGAGATTTCTAATGGGGATTTATAGTGTTAAAAACATCCTCCCCACATTGTGGACTTTCTGAGTTCTTTGCAACAAAATAATTCTTTTATTATTTTCCTGTAGTGTAAAAAGGAGGAAAAAATAAGAGCTTGCATTTTTCTCAAAGATACCTTGAGCTGGAAGAGGGGTGCCTTAAGTAAAACAAGAGGTGGACTGAGTCTGAGGAAGTTAAGAACCATCACTTTGGATGATATATTTGGTTCATGCTTCAAAGCTTTTGTCTATAAACATGAAACATTTTTTTCCCCTCAAAGAAAGGCCATATTCTTGTATAATCACTCAATCTAACTAGTGCCTTCAATTAAAAAAAAAAAGAAAACTTGCTGCATAATTCACTATGGAATCATAATAGTTGATGCCAATTAATCAGATTCACATCGAAGCTTTATTACTTTCTAAATTTCATATTACTAATTCTTAGCAATCAGCCAGTTTACAGAATTTCTATTTTATCATTTGATTTAAAAATGTTAGACAACTATATTTGTATCATGTTACATGACATGACAAAAACATATACATAGCACCCAGAGTTTTAGAGATTGAATCTGTGCATTTTTTATATTTGACTCACTTTTTTCTTGGAAAATAATAGAAAAAAACAGCTTAAACTGCTTATAAAAATACATGTCTTGTTAGAGACATTGTGGAGGATTTTGGCAATTATTGTACTAATACAGACAGCAATTAAAACATACTCTTTGAATAAGTCTGTGAAGCAATTCAGAGTGATCAATGGCAAAAATGTCTTTTCTGCACTTGTAGCAGTGAAATTATCAGTCATGAAATTGAAATATCTTTTAAAACCTTCAGGGTAGGTTTTAGAAAGCAAATATATGATTTAGTTAACAATACTGAATTGATCAGAAAAAATGTAGAAAAAGAAGAATATTCTGGGACAGTTTTGGAGGGTGCCCATGGGAGTATGTAGGAGTACAGTGGGAGGCCAAGAGTGGACACCCTAATGAATTTTAGGTGAGATTAATCTGAGTACCTAATTTCTCAAGATCTCAGAGAGGTTGGTGGTAAATCAACTAAACTGCTAGCTGCAATAAAAGCCTCATCCTTTCTCATCTGTCCTTCTGCCCTTAGCTGTAGCTGTTGCCTAGGGGTTTTTTGACCTGTAATCTCACCCCATCTTATCCTATCAAGTTTTTTCTACCTCGTCCTCTGCCTCCCCACTCCCTCTACTGCCTTTTGGGGCAGAGCCAACATTTGTCAATGGAGAAAGCTGTGAACAAGGATAGACACCCAGAATAAACTAGGTTGAGGTATTTACTGATGTCTCATCAGTCTTACCAGTGTTTCTTAGATCTCAGCGGAGACAGTGACTTGCTCTGACCCTAGATATTCGCTTCTAGTGTGGTTTTCTGCTTGCCATTGTTGTTTCTATTTTTATTATTGCCATGAAAGTCTGCCAAAGGGACAGGGACTTGTAGTGATGATCAGTTATCCATGAGTAATATTTATTTCCCAAGCCATATTGAGACATAGTACAGAATATTTTTTACATTTATAATAAAAAGTATAAATTCTGAGTGCAAAATGCAATATCTAAGAATTGTATGACTATGCAGATATGCTTTTAATGCACAATTTTTTGGTACAAAATCTTAGAGTACTATTAAATGATTATGACACAATAAAATAATCAGTTTTTGCTTTGTACTCCTACATGCACCATCATCAAAATAGGAGATAAGCCTGCAAAATGGAATATTTGATCAACTATATCTTGATGAACCAAGGAAAAGCTGAAAATATCCAAGGTTTTGAAAACATGGGCTGGCATGACAAATGCCATGAAGGGCATATGTCTGTATCTTTTAACCTGACCAACTATCAGGAGCAAACAGTATGCATGTGCATTTGGTAATATATTCTATTTCCATAATATCCTAATTGCACTACACCTCTACTGGTGGCCCTCACTCCCCAGCCATAGCCTCACAGCCTTACTGTTGCTTCTCACTGTCCACCCATAGTCGTCTGCCCCCCAGCTGCCAGAGCTATGGGGCCAGGGACCCAGGCCCACAGCCCCTTGCCCCCATAGCAGTGCCAAAGCTCCAGCTGCCACCCACAGGAGGTAACGGCTACTATGGCACAGCGGAGTGGAGCATGGAGCCCAGTTACCCCTCCCCGACAGGTGGCATGGCCAAAGTGGAGTCCTTTGGGGGGGCAGATGCAGGCTGCCTGCTAGGGGCTTGAGGTTCCCTGCCCTGTTGCCCTCCCCCTGGGGCCTCCACAGCTCAGTGGGTAGGACCTGGTGCAGCAGAGCAGAGTGGGACCAGGCAGGGAAGTTTGTTGACACTGCTGGAAGCTCTGCACTGCCATGGCAAGGTGTTCCCTGCCTACCTGGCAGCAGCGAGGGGCACAGTTCCATGCTGCCAACCCCACTGCTGCCGGGCAGACAAGGAGTTCCACCCCATGCTGGTGCAGGGCTTGTAGTGGCAGCATTAAGTTTCCCACTGCACTCTGCCCTGCCACACCAGATCCCACCCACTGGGCCCCAGAGGCCCCAGAGGGAGGGCAGCAGGAAAGGGTGCCTGAGCCTGCAGTAGGCAGCCCCCTCCCCGTACACAAATCTGGTGGGCATGTGCCCCCCAGGGTCTCCTGGGAGTGTGTGCAGCAGTGGGGAGCCAGCCCCCCACTCTGCCCCAGATGAGCTGTCTGCGGGCCCACCCTACTCCCCACCTGAGTCCTGCAGCTCTGCCCTGGGCTCTGTGTACCACCCTCACTTGGCAGTAGCTCCAGCTTCAGCCCTGCTAAGCTCCCTCCCTTCCCTATTATAGGGACCTCAATTTCCCCCTCACCCTCCGATGGCTACCAGACATACCTGAATGGAGCTGCTCTCCAGGCTACCTGGCAGCTATGTGCATGCGTATATGCACATGGGCACATGGTGCCCAGGCCTGACCACCCTCTTCCCACTCTCCCCAGCCACTTGCAAGCTGGAACTCTGCCAGCCTGCAAGGGGAAAACCACTGTTTCCCATGTTTTTCTCCTTTAAAGGAGGAAATCTGAGTTTTTCTCCTTATAATCTTTTACTGCATTTTTCCTTAGTGAATGGAAAACCTGGATCCCTGCTGCTAAGTGACAATTTACCCCGGTCTCTAATTAAACAGATTTCAGTGTATATCTCTCAGATCACTTTCTAATTTGTAATGGTTTCATTTTCTATAAACTCTTTCTCCCCATTTGTTTTGCATACTGTTACAAAATGGAGTGGGACATCAGTTCAGGGAGCCAGTAAAGAAGGGTGTTTTCAGTAAACAACAAAATTAGGTAATGCCTCTAAAAAAGTGTGGTTCTCTAATCTTTTTTGATAACATACAGGATAAATAATTTAAGTGGAGCATAAAATGTTATAAATTAAGTCTTCAGAAAGTCAGCAAATCTATAACTCTCACGCGTTTCAGAACAACAAATGTATTAATTAATCTGAATGCATAGTAATATTTCAGATCTTTAAATCTGTGCATATTAAATAATCTGAGTAGTTGGAGATTTAATTACATTTTATGTACTAGTATAAGCAAGTTTGTTTATGTTACTAAAAGAAGGGTTGGGTTCATCTTCAAATATAAATAACCTAGCTCAAACCCTTAATATGCAGTTTTCCCATTTCTGAGCACTTCAAGACTGGGTGTGTCTACACGTATAATTAATTTTGAGCAATAAACTCCAAAGCAGTTTGATCTGAAGTGAACTACTCCCAGATGCATTGTCTACAGGTCCAAGGAGGTGATACTCCCCCTCTATGCAGCACTAGTCAGGCTGCAGCTGGAGTACTGCATCCAGTTCTGGGCGCCACACTTCAGGAAGGATGTGGACAACATGGAGAGGGTCCAGAAGAGGGCCACTCACATGATCAGGGGGCAGCAGGGCAGACTGTACAAGGAGAGGCTCCTCCACAAGAGGAGGCTGAGAGGGGATCTAGTGGCCTGTTACAAACTAGTCAGAGGGGACTGTCAGGTATTGCCGTTCCTTGCAGACCTGTAGGGCACCGCCTGCCGCTCAACTAGGGTGTTATTGATGCTAAGTGATGATCTACACGCCCACGTTTCTCCTGCCACGACTTGATGTTAACGGATTTGGTTCATGGACCTGCATGTGTAGTCCAATTAGTAGTCTCACCAATGTCCCGCAGAGTCCCACGTTCCTGAGGGCTCCGCCACCCCTACACCCTTGCTCGTTCCACCGGGTTCTAGCCAGCCAGTTGGTCCAGCCACGTGTCCTCTGTTCCAATCAAACAACCAACAAAAGACCAAAAAGAAAACAAGAAAACAGAGAAGGCTCTCCTGGCCTGTGTCACTGCTCCTGCTGTTTGCAGCCACGATCTAAACCAAAAATTGACCTTCATGTGGTCAGTCCCTCTTTGGTGGCTCTCTCTCTCTCTCTCTCTCTCTCTCTCTCTGAGAGCCTCTTGTGGAGATCGCCTCAATTTCTTTTAGCACCTTGAGTCCATCTTATTGGCTTGTGCCCCTTTTACATGCATTACAGTACCACGAAATTCAATAGTGCCCCTCTATTAGGGTTATTATGGTACCATTCTCACTGCCAGGCTTTGCCAGCTCCTGGCATGTAAACAAACAGTTCTGCTCCCGGCAGGGCCAGTAGTTTTGGCTCTAAACCCCCACTGGGGTTTTTACTGTCTGCAAGAGTCACCTACCAGCACTCCAGGTCGCTTTCAGAGTTCCCTGCAGCATGTGCTGGCTCGCTCTTCTTCCTCCTCCTCCTCCGCCTCCTTTTTCCAGTTCTGTGCTCCCCCAGCTTTCCTGTCCCGGGCTCTTCTTTATACCGGTATGGGAGTTCTGTGCCCCTCCCTTCCCAACACACCTGGGCAAGGGAGATTTCTGCCAGGCTCCTTGGGGCTGCCTGGGAGCTTTGGAGCCTGGTGGCTCCTTCTCTCTCTCACAGGGACCAGCAGGCACTGGGGGAGTCCCTGTCCTCCCATGCACTACCAGGGGTGACCAGGAATAATGGTCACAAGCTGGCAGAGGGTAGATTTAGGCTAGAGGGTAGATTTAGACTAGATATCAGGAGGCGCTACTTCTCGGTCAGGGCGGCTAGGATCTGGAACCAACTTCCAAGAGAAGTGGTGCTGCCTCCTACCCTCAGGGTCTTTAAGGGGAGGTTAGATGTACACCTTGCTGGAGTCGTTTGACCCCAGTACTCTTTCCTGCCATGGCAGGAGGTCGGACTCAATGATCTGCTCAGGTCCCTTCCAACCCTAGAAACTATGAAACTACACATATGCCCATGACAGCAGCAATGTGAGCTAAGGTGGAGCAGTTTATGCTAGGGCCACTCCTGCCCTGCTCTGCCAAGGTTCTAGGTGGTGACATTGGTCATTGGAGTGGCTGGCTTGGGCATGAGGGACCTGAAAGTACAGAGCTAGGTGGCAGGCAGGAGTCTGCCCCCCTGCTGCAATTTACACCTATGGTCAGCATCTATACATGCATTTAATTGCAGTTGATTACTCCACCATAAAATAGTACTGTCCCCGACTACTATTTTTTGGCAGTATTATTTAATTTACTGCAGCCTAATACTGTCACACATGTAGATGGTGACACTTTACTCCACAGATAATTAGCCTACTCCACAGTAAAGCACACTTATAGACACAGCTACTGTGTACAAATAAAGGGCTCTTCTTACTCAAAACCCAGGAAAAAGACAACAACAGAATATATACTCAAATAAAAAATGAAACACCAACTCCTGCACTAACTTGTCAATGATAGTGTAACTCATTTCCCACCAAGGCCTGCAAATATCCCACAGCTAATGGCCTCCTAATAGCACCACTTCATCCATCCACCAGATATGATTCAGTTTGTAAAAGAAAGTAGCAGCAGTCAAATTTTTCTTTGCAAGTCTAAACTAGTCTACACAATTTTTTTACTTCTCAATAAGATTTACTTCTCAATAAGATACTTCACTGTAGTTACTTTGCAGTGAAATAATACCTACATCCAAAGGAATATCCAGCTTTTCCTTCATTATATGTTCTTGTTGTTATATGATGGGGACTTCTTTTAAATAAGGGGGTCTCAAAAATACAGCCCATTGGCTAGATCCATCCCTTTGGAATTGTTCTGTCTAGACTGTCAGGCTACCGGTGGCTTAGGGAACTTGTCAAGCAATGGATGGGGCTTGCTGTGGACTCTGGGGCCCAAACGGATCTGGACATTGCTGGCAGGAGGATGAGTGAGGACTGTGCAGCACACTCCTATTTTGCCCTTTGGCCACCTGGCCCACTACCACCACTATAGCAACTGGCTACCTGACCCATGGCCGCTTGCCTCACTGCTATTGCTGTGTGGATCACTGCCAGTGGCCATTGATGACTCCATACTGGTGGTCACAACTCCTGTGGCTACCCTTTGGCATAAGCTGAATCTGTCCTGTGAGGAGCCCTGTTGTCCAGATCCAGCCTGAACCCCAAAGTGAGTCTGAAACCCCATTCAAACTGCAGTAACGGTTAGAATATGTTCGCATTATCAAAGGGGTCCAGTTTTAGAGAATATAACCTAGACCCTACCCTTTGAGCTAGCATCTCTTCTATAAGTGATACATTCAGCATTGTCAGTTGGCATCCCACACTCTTTTGTGATGCTTACAGGCCACATGGAACCTATTCCTCTCCTGCCATCTTATAAATCACACGTTTAGGAGGAGTCAGTGCTATGCTTAAACTGTTAATAAACAGAAATGAAACAATACTCCACACTGCAATTTGGTAATCACAAATATCCAGAGGCTTCTGCAAACATATTTGACATGTTGGTGTAGCTGCCTGAAACTTTTTCAAGCTAACTGCCATGTTACCAAGCAACTTTGGCTGTTATTTTAGCATTGGTGACTATTTCTGTAGCTTCTCTTTACTCCACCGACAAGCTACACCACAAGGAGAAAAGGAATGATGATGAGGACAAAGACAAGACTCTGGAGCAAAATGGACCTCAGCAGTTGGAGCTGGAGTGAATCAGCCCTACACTCCAGGTGGTGACATCAAGCAGCAGAGGGGCTGACTGGGGCATGATGGTGCTGAAGTGCAGGGCTAGGAGCCAGCTAGCCCCCATACTTTAGCACCCTCTTGTCCCAGCCAGCCCCTGTCACTGTCTACATGTGTGTTTCAGTGCACATAATTACTCTGCCATAGGGTAGTACTGTCCTTGACAGTAATATCCTGCAGTAGAATTAATTATTTTACTGTGCCCTAGAACTGGCTCATGTAGACCAGGACACTTTACTGGCTGTGTCTACATGAGACTCTATCCAGTAGCCTGAGCCTGTTGTACAGTAGCATCGCATGACCATGTGCCTGCCACCACTGCCAGGCTGTGCTGTGTCCCCTGCCCACCCACCTGCCTGCCCAGCGACAGCAGGCACAAGGCATCACACAGCTCCCAAGGCAGCAGCAGCAGGGCACACAGCCACAGAACCACAGCAGCATCTCACCTTTGCCCTGTACACAAATCTGGGGGGCACTTGCCCCCATGCCTCCCCTGGGGTGCATGCAGTGGTGGGACCCCCCATGTCCTGAGACAAGCTGCCTGGGCTCTGACCATCCCATGGCCTGCCCCAAGGTCCCATTCACCCCAGTCCCTGCCTCTGCCTTTGCACCACTCCCTCCTTAACTGTGGATCTCAGTCTGCCCCCCACACCTATTCCCCTTCACAGACTTGCCTGCCATGCTGAGCAGTGCTCCACATACAACCAGGCTGCGATCCTGGCTGCGTGCAGGATGCGGCTGCATGTCTGAGTCTGTGCATGCACCTCCCCACTGCTGCAGCTGCCCAGAGCCCATGCCTGGTCTGCCCTGCAGCCCTCTGTGCTGCCACCGCTGCAAGCCCTGTTAGCTCTAGCCTTCTGCCACCTATGCACAGCATATAACTACAGACTTGTATTTAAAATCTGTATAGATAAGAAAAAGTGAATTCTTTGCTTTTTTAGTCTGTCTAAAGAGAAGCAGAGAAAAGACACATTTGCTATTCCAGAGAGAAACTATGGGTGCCTATATACGTGCTTTGGGGTGAAGGAGGGAAGTGTTTTAATTAGAGCAGCTCCCAGACACCACACCACAGCATCGCATACATTAAGCATTCTTCATTTAGCTCACTCAACTAGTTTTTGTTAAAGCACCCCCACCACTATTTTGAAATGCAGGGTGCTTAACACATGATGGTGAGGCATGCCTGAGCATTCTAATTAGAACACTTTGGAGTGCATGTATAGACACCCTTTGATTTACCATTGAAGTGATCAGACTATGATCGCTGATTCTAAAATTATACCTGTGTGTGGAGGGTAGGTTTTCTTTCATTCTATACTAATCACAGAAAACTAAAGGAAACTGATGTTAACAATACAATCCACATAAGGTAATTTCAGTTTTACAACAGAAACTTTTCCAAGTGTAAGGTCATCCCAGGTGTTTCTGTATACCAACTGTTGTTATCAATCTTATTTTCTTGATATACCAACCTGAAATATACCATTAATTATAAATGTTCTCTCTATTCAATTAGTCCTTCCATGGTATTTAATCAAACAGTTCTAGTTATATTAGTTGGCTGTATTCTATTAAAAGTGCTCCTTTTTTAATAACCAGTGTAAGTGAAACAGTATTCAGAAAACATAAGTCTCATGAAGTTCAAGAAGGACAAATACAATGTTCTACACTTAGGACAGAGCAATCCCATGCATTGGTAGAGGTTGGGGACTGACTGGCTAAGCAACAGCTCCAGAAAAGGACCCGGGGGTTCAGCGGACAATAAGCTGAATATGAGCCAACAGTTTGCCCTTGTTGCAAAAAAGACTAATAGCATACTGGGCTGTATTAATAGGAGCATTGTCAACAGATTGAGGGAAGTGACTATTTCCCTCTATTCAACATCTGGAGTACTGTGTCCAGTTTTGGTCCCCCACTATAGAAAGGATATGGACAAATTGGAGAAAGTGCAGTGGAGAGCAATGAAAATGGTTAGGGGGCTGAGTCACATGACTTCTGAAGAGAGGCTGAAGGAACTGGGCTTATTTAACCCAGAAAAAAGAAGATTGAGAAGGGATTTAATAACAGCCTTCAACTACCTGAAGAGTGGTTACAAAGAGGATAACGCTGAAGTTTCTCAGTGATGGCAGGTGACAAAACAGGAAGCATTGGTCTCACGTTGCAGCAAGAGAAGTTTAGGTTAGATATTAGCAAAAACATTCTCACGAGAAGGGTAGTAAAACTACTCAGACAGGTGGTGGAATCTCCATCCTTGGAGGCTTTTAAGACCCAGCTAGACAAAGCCTTGGCTGGGATTATGTAGTTGGTGATTGACCTGCCTTGAGGAGGGGGCAGGACTAGATGACCTTCTGAGGTCCCTTCCAACCCTAATTTTCTATGATTATTTCTCCTATCTAGCTAACTGCATGCCTTAATGTATAAATACAATGTAGTGATTATCATTATGAACTGACATAAATTAAGGTCTGCTCAAGCAATAGTCTTTTTCTAATGCATGGACATTTTTCAGGCATTCTTAGATAGTACATACTTTAGGACAGTATTTCTGTTGCTCTCAGAATTATTAATGGTAACATTCTGGTCTTTGCCATTAACAAGAAATAATGTATAAATCTGTACTTTTACAATACACGAGTGAACAAGCCACTTTCTTGGTCCTAAATACATTTCTTTTTTCTACAGTACAGTTACACATATACTCATACAGTTACTCTGTGTTTACATCACTGGGACATTTGGTACCGTATATTCATTCTTTTGAACAGACAGAATTATCTCCTTCTATATACAGTGAAATGACAGTACCCAAACAGATAGTCCCAAGAGAATGAAACCTTCATTACTGAAAGCCTTATAAATCCTCTTCCCTTTCTGCTTGAAAGGGAAGCAAGGCTGAGGCACTGTGTCTACTCTCCATGGAGGAATTCTCCTCTTGTTAATAGTAAAGCGGCAGTGGATAATCTATAATTAAATAAACAGAAAAATATCATTTACTTGGGAACGGAACATCCTTTATAACAACAATAGTGTGTACACATAAAAAATAATGATTAAGGGTTGTAGCACTTTTCTCTCTTATGGCTTTTAGCAAGAATGTGTCCTTTTCTTTAGGTATACTTCCAATAGCCTTAAAACTAAGTAAAAACAACTTTGGGAGTAAACTGCTAGTACCATGAGGTGTAAAATTTGCTTCTATTTATATAAAAGACAAAATCCCCAAGGCAAGGTTTCATATCATTCCACAAATCATTTATTGTAGCCTTACTGCAAAGAAGAAGAAAGAGGTCACAGTTGACAAAAAATAAAACTGGAAAATTCTCAAATGGCTGATAAGCCTAACCAGGCAGACACGAGCACGTAAGTCAACAAACCGGTAGATAAAATAGGAAATATATATTTAAGCTCCTGAACACGCACTTTCACTTTCCTATATATTAGGAGCAGAAGGGAATCACAAGCTTTCCAAAGCACTGAGCATTTCTAAACAATCGATTGCCTACTCTCTATAGCCTTTCTTATTCTGACACACATCACCAAGCCTTCAGATCTCAGGGAAATCCACAAAAAGGCCAGTGTTTTTTTTTAAAAAGCCTGCAAACTGATTTAAATTCTGATAAGGATACTGAGTGTAATCATTATTAGAAAAGAATCCTATGGATGAGAGGCACATTATGCAAAGAAAGAACTTCAAAGAAATTAGAGGTTTAAAAGACCTCCTAAATCAGCTGCTAATGTATAACTGTCCACACCTCTTTTTGCAATCACCACTGTACTATTCAGTGAACACTCAGAACAGAAGTAGCAAGAAGAACAGAAGCTAAAGATGGAATACAAAGATAAATGACAAAGGTTGTACACAGTTTTAATAGTATGATTATCTAGTCTTTCACCAACAAAACAGTGTAGTTCTTCCATCAAGTCACAGGATGTTTCACTCATATGAACGCAAACAATTTAACCATAGAATTTTGCATACATTGGAGACACCTTTAGAGTAACTTAAGGACATCCGTGGTAAGGGACACAGCAATAATTTAGTAATAAATTTGAGCAAGGTTGATATCATGGCACGATAGTACATTTTACAGCTCATTCTTTCTGGAAGTGAAAGGTAATGTTTTGTCTACTAAAGTCTCCTCATCATAAACTCTAAAGAATTCTCAAACTCAGCCACTGGAGATTTTATCACATTCAGTGAAGTTTGGATTTGTGAAGATAGCAAGAAGTTAAAAATCAAGGTGATGAACCAAACATGGCTGAAAGAGTATTAAAATGTGATTATTAAACAGCATCTAAACAATCCTTAATTTCAATTAGGACATGTTCACAAACAGCCACTGACAACCACTGCCACACTTTTATTAATGTGCTTTGCATGACTGAAAATGTCATTGGCTAATTTGAATGTGGCAACAAGTCAGTTAACTCAAGTGGAGATCATACATGGAAAATAAGTTAATTTTTCCAAGTGTCGAAAGACTAATCACCCAAGAGCTTTTCAGCAATGCTGTCATGTGCAAAAGGCATTCTTCAATTGTTAGTGAATCCTGTTAACAAGGCACAAGGGTACATACTTAATCTTTGTGCCTCTGAGGCAGCACGCCATTTACAGAGTTTCTAACTGAGGTATGGTCATTGTTATAAAATAATCATTATCAGGTGAGAAATCAAAGGAAACACAAGTAAGGTATGTAAGTATGAATGGTATGTGACAGTCATGGGTTTAAAATTAAAATGGAGTAAGAGACACATAAAATGGTTAAACCAGGGATGGGCAAAATGTGGCCAATGGGCTGAATCCAGCCTGCCAAATTATTCTGTTTGGCCTGCACTGGGGACCTCAGCCCCACCCAGCCCAGGTACAGGAGGCAACATGAGCTGTGGTGCCACCTCTGGTCCTGCCACCCCTGGGCAAAGAGTCAACATCTGGCATGCAGCACACCCCACCCTATCCTCATGAGCAGATCTCATCCACGGGGCCAGGCAGCAGGGCAGCGGGTTAGGAGCAGCATAGCATGGGGCCCAGACTCAACTTCCCTGAAGCTCCTGTGGTGGAAGCTTCTCCTGGCTGCTACTGCCAGTGACTCCAGCACCACCACTAGACCCAGCCCTGCTGCTTGGGCATCCTGGCCCATCTGCCCCACACCCATGTCCGGGCAGGTGGGTGGGTGAGTGCAGTCTCCCTGGAGACGAGCCTGAGACCCCTGAGTTCAACTCGGGAGATGGGATGGGCTGTGTGTGGGGGTGGGCAGGGAGCAATGTCCGGGTATGGGACAGGCAGGAAGGATTGGGATCATGGAGTAGTGACAGCGTGGGGCTGAGGCCTAGCGCAAAGCCAGACTTTACTCCATGCATGTCCCTGCAATAGGCACCAATTCATAGTTTCATAATTTCATAGTTTTTAGGGTCAGAAGGGACCTGAGTAGATCATCGAGTCCAACCCCCTGCCATGGCAGGAAAGAGTATTGGGTCAAATGACCCCAGCAAGGTGTTCATCTAGCCTTCTCTTAAACACCCCCAGGGTAGAAGCCAGCACCACTTCTCTTGGAAGCTGGTTCCAGATCCTAGCCACCCTGACCTGATATCTAGCCTGAATCTACCCTCTGCCAGCTTGTGACCGTTATTCCTGGTCACTCCTAGTAGTGCTCGGGGGAACAGGGACTCCCCCAGTGCCTGCTGGTCCCCCCTGACTAGTTTGTAACAGGCCACTAGATCCCCCCTCAGCCTTCTCTTGTGGAGGCTGAACAGCTTCAGATCCCATAGCCTCTCCTCATAGGGCCTGCCCTGCTGCCCCCTGTAATCATGCAAGTGGCCCTTCTCTGGACCCTCTCCATGTTGTCCACTTCCCTCTTGAAGTGCGGCACCCAGAACTAGATGCAGTACTCCAGCTGTGGCCTGACCAGTGCCGCATAGAGGGGGAAGATCACCTCCCAGGACCTGCTGGAGATGCATCTGTGGATGCATGACAAGGTGCGGTTGGCCTTCCTGACTGCATCGCCACACTGCCGGCCCATGTTCATCTTGGCATCAATGATGACTCCAAGATCCTTTTCTGCCTCTGTACTGACGACAAGGGAGTTCCCCAGCCTGTAGGTATGGTGCTGACTGTTCCTCCCCAGGTGCAACACCTTGCACTCGTTGGTGTTGAATCCCATCCTATTCTCATCCGCCCACCCCTGTAACCTGTCTAGGTCTGATTGCAGCCTATTCCTCTCTTCTAGCATGCCCACATCCCCCCACATCTTAGTGTCATCAGCAAATTTGAACAGGGTGCTATTTACCCCCTCGTCCAAGTCACTGATGAAGACGTTGAACAGTGCGGGCCCGAGGACAAAGCCCTGTGGAACCCCACTGCCCACATACCTCCAGGTCGAAAATGACTCGTCCACCACCACTCTCTGGATGCAGCCCTCCAGCCAGTTGGCGACCCATTTGACTCTGTGGGTGTCGACACCACAGTCCCCCAGTTTCTTAATGATAACAGGGTGAGAGACAGTGTCAAAGGCCTTCTGAAAGTCCAGAAAGACTATGTCCACTGCTACCCCTGCATCTAAGGACTTGGTGATCTGGTCATAGAAGGCCACCAGGTTGGTCTGACAGGACCTGCCTCTAATGAACCCGTGTTGGTTGCCCCTAAGCAAAATCTCCCCTGCTGGCTCCTCGTGGACATGTGCCAGAATAATTCTCTCAAAAAGCTTGCCCAGGGAGGTAAGACCAAATGGCCTATAGTTTCCCAGGTCCTCCTTTCTCCCCTTTTTGAAGATGGGAAACACATTGGCCCTCTTCCAGTCCTCTGGCACCACACCAGAGTACCACAAGTGCTTGTAAAGCTGTGCCAGGAGTCCAGCAATGACCTCAGCCAATTTCCTCAGTACTCGAGGGTGGAGATCGTCCAGACCAGCTGATTTGAATACATCCAGTCCCTCCAGAAGTTCCCTGACTAGTTCCTCACTAACCCTTGGCCTAGATGTGCTTCCCTTGGGGTTTAAAGGGGGGCTGTTCCAGTCCCTGCTCAGGAAAATGGAGGCAAAGAAATCATTAAATATGTTAGGTTTGTCATCTGGTGTGATGACCAAATTCCCTAGTGTGTCCTGCAGGGGCCCCACGTTACCTGGAACCTTCTTTTTACCACCTATGTATTTAAAAAGGGTGTGGACTGGCCCTTGCCCATGGAGCCAACACCTATCACAGGGATGTGCACGGAGCAGATCATGGCTCTGCCCTGGGCCCCAGCCCCATGCTGTCACCACCCCATGATCCCCCCCATCCACCCATCCTGCTCCCAGATGTTGCTTCCTGCCCACCCATGGCCGCATCCCATCCACCCGGTCAAATGCACCCAGCCCACAGAGGTCCCAGGCCAATCTCCCTGGAGACCCTGCGCGCCTGCCTGCCCACTCTCTCCAGCACCCCGGTGGATATAGGAAATATGGTCCTGGATAGGATCAAATAGCATCTCCCCAACCCCCTCCCAGCACACCGGGTCTGAGATAACCCATAAGTCTGACTGTGGACTATATAGTGGCACCTGGAAATGCAAGAACTAAACTTGCCTTTGCCTGGGTACTTATATTATGTGATCAGGACAGAAGAAAGACACATAAATAATGAAAAAATCCAGGGGCCTTTCCTGTGCATATGGTGCCTGGATATCCCAAACTTTAGTTCTGATTCCAAAGCACAGCTGAGCCAATGATGAAGAGTAAGCCTCACTGGGAAAAACAGCTAAGTCACCTTTCTTCCCTCAGGGAACAAGGGACTTGCAGAAACCAAACTTTATAAGTTCTGGTGTAGCATAGGTATGTCCCCTCCTTTACATGACAGCTTGTGGCAAAACGCCCTATAGAGCCCTAATTAAACATTTGTCAAAAATACAGCTGGTATGGAAATGAAGTTTGAAATCATGAAATTAAGCTAAATAGGTACCACATTTCTCTTCCGGGAATTCGGAAGAATGAAAGTTTTATTCAGAAATCCTTATAAAAGGAAGACCGCTACTCTCCTGACACAATGTATTCATCCTCAGTGTCAAAACACTTTATGATATAAAAATGATTTTATTGCTTAATGATGTGGTATTAAATCAGAAAAGCTGAATCACAATTTTCCACTGCCCACTGGTGTAATTCATTAGTTCTTAAAAATACTGTCTATAAGTCACTGAGACACTTTCTTCCTATAGTAAAACTTGTGACTGTTCCTATAACATGTTCTCAAAGTACATCTTTCTGTAAGGAATATTACAGTCGACTACATTTCCTCTATAAGCTCTGGAGATATTGTGCAAATCAGCTTTTTTTTTCTTTTTTATGACTCTAAGAGCCTTTAAATTTGTAAATATCTTCTAAAAAAAATCTTAAGAAAAGATGCATAAAATGAGTCTTTTAATATGTATTTAGAGATTGATTTTAAAAAGATTAAGTACACACAAGGCTATAAAGTAATTTAAGTTATAAAATACTTATTGACATATGAACAAGACCTGTGGGAGTATATTTCTCAGAAAGTATACCCTACATCATAGTAATGCTTCTTTGCAGCAAAATATATAATGCTTTCAAACTATATGTACAAAATAATTCTTGAATTCAACTGTTCAATAAAATAACAAATTAAATGTTAATTAAAATAACTTCTGAGCATTTTACTTTGTATGAGTAGCATAATGGGGGGGGGGAACTAGGGCAGCAGTCTAGGTGCCACCTCTTTGTGGTGGGAGAAGAGGCACAAGAACAGCCATTACCAGAGCTGGCACTGCCCCAGGCATGGAGCTGCCCTGCTATGCCTGTGCTTGGTATCTGAAAGAGAAAAATAAATATAATTCCAGTCCTTATCTTGATTTACCTACAATCAGCACCATGATTTAATTCAGGTATGAATACATAACACCTTGCTCTTCAGCTGTTTGGCACAAGAGACTGAAGATGTTATTTGAAGTCCTGCTTATGTTTAATAAAGAAAAAATTACAAACACACAAAAGGTCAAATATTTATTTAAAAAGAATTCTCATGAGTATGACAGCACAGTTAACAGAAAAAAAAGGGCTATATCCAAATTCTCTATGGTCAAAAAGACAGATCCAAATTAGTCCCATAGTCACTTAAATCCTAAATAGGTTTTAGGCAGACTTCAGACACTTAAATTTCCAAAGTGTGATCCACATTGCCCTTCTCTAAAGCTACAAAACTTAACAGGCATTTGCCATCAACTAGTTGTATCTATCTTGGACTGTAACATTCCCTCCACACTTGCATTTGGGCTACTACACATCCTCAGAAAAGATGGTGTTTGATCATCTAGGCCAGTGGCTTTCAACTTTTTCATTTGTGGACCCCTAAAACATTTCAAATGGAGGCACTGACCCCTTTGAATTGTAAGTGTGGGTATTCACCTACTTTTGATTGATCATAGTTATTCATGGATCCCCCGCCACAGTCTCTAGACCCCCACAACCACAGGTTGAAACCACTGATTTAGGCACTTAAGCTGTGATACAGAAAGGTGCAGGGGAAGTGCCTAAGTCCTCAGAAGGACCCTATCTGTTAAGCATATTCTCAGAACACCAGACACACCAACAGCATTGAATCAGCTCACTAATAATTGGGGTGATGCCAACCTCTCCCCCAAGAGCTGGTCATTGGACTTAACTCTCTAGCTCAGGAAAAGGGAAACTCCCCTAGAAGGGCGAAATCTAGGTTCTCATCCCTGCTGCTAGGGCTACTCGTGTTTCTTAACCAATGGTTGTCAGGAGTTGTGGGAAAAAGAACAAGATCCCAGGATTCCTGCTTTTCAGCTGAGTGCCCTACCCAGTAGGCTGCACATTTAGGTTCCTGCATACTTCTCCTTCTGGCTCCATATCTTTTATTCATGTGTCCCTACCTGAATACTCTACAGACTGCTGCATATGATTTCTCCTGGGAAGTGGATACAATAGGTTTGAATGCCTCTGGCTTAAAAGGACATAGAACCTCAGTCTCCTAAGTCTTGTATGAGTGCACTATCACCTAGGCTACTATGTGAAAAATTAAATAGAAATACCACCCCTAATTAGTTAGATACCTACTCTTACAAGTGGGATCAAACACTCTGGATCATATGAATGGAGGTGCCTAATATGCAGCCTGAATTTGAAACAGAGGGATAGGGTCCCCTCCATTCTTAGTGCTTCCTATTATCTACTTCTGTTTTCTTGATCCTCTCTGAATTGTTCTTTTGAAACACTTAATCCTCTTGATTAGTGTATAGTGATCCTATGTACCTAAAACTGATCAAGTTCAATTTTCCTTCTACAGCAAGAGGCTTCAGCTGTATGTGTCCCTGCACCTAAATGCAGTTGTCTATATGACCAAATTAATATGGGCTTCAAATGCTTCTCTGATATATGGGGTAATGCCCCAAATTTAAGCTCTGGATTCAAATTTCTCCAAGTAAAAATGGTGCTGTTCCACATTCCCCTGATCTGTAAATGACTTAATCAGGTAGAGAGTTACAAGTCCTCAAGCAATAATCAATAACCATGAAATCCTGAGAATGCACATAAGAGGGATATAGAAAGATCATGGATATTAATAATGATAATAACTGTTGAATAGCCCAAGTATTTTGATACAAATATTCCATTTTTAACTTAAACATGAAACTATGTAGCTAAAATTCTGCTGAATGATATCCATCACCTGAGGAATTTTAAGTGGGGAAATTAATAATGTCTACAAATCTGTACTGGAATAGCCTAATTGTCAGGTATCATGAGCATTTACAATCAAGAGTGAGTTGGACCTAGGGAAGTCAAGGGACAGCCAAAGATGGGAATGACTTTCCATGAGTATGAATATATTTCTGGCTGTTACTTTCAGCATTTGTTTAACATAATATGTAACAGTTACTTTTTATTTGCTGATCGTAAGTTTTATCTATGGCCGCGCTTAGGCCTTTGGCAAATGGTAGAAGCTGGGATCAAAAAGAGTACTGATCTCATATGCAGGGTGTAATTGGAGGGGAGCAAGAGCACTTGAAACACTGACAGCACTGCAGGGTGTTCCTTATTTAAAGCTGAGCTACTGGGTTGCCCACCTACAGCTGGAAGAAATGTGTGAATTTAAGCATTCAATCAGCCTTGATGTAGCCACTGGATATTGTCATGCCTCACATACCAATGTTAGCCTACATTTAATTAGAACATCATATCACCTATAGCCTTTGTTCTTTATTATTTTCACAGATATTATTGTATTTTCAAATTCTGCTATTTCTGCATGTCAAACTCAAGAATAAGAATGTCAAGACATAAGCACCTCCCCAGGACAGTGCAGGATCAATGGTATATCTTCCTAATTCAGAGTTCCAATGCATTAAAATGAGTACTTTAACAGATAATCTGAGGAAGAATGGAACTAGGAAATCTTTCAAAGAATACAACCAAAAATATCTTCCTACATTGGTCTTTAATCTCCCTTTTTTATTAGTAGACTGACATTTTGTGAAGTACATTTTAATGGGTCATCAGGTAGACACTACAGAGAGAAACTTTCTAACCTTCAAAAGGCATCAACCTAGTTATCCAAAAGTGTTGTAAATGTAAAGGTCTAACACTAATTTGTAGTAAGCATATATTTTCTGGCTTTGATGAGTAATCACACAAGAATTTATAGGAAAAATTGTACTTTATTTTTATTGTTTGCAGCAAGTAGCTTTTGCCAATGTGGCAGTCACTGTACAAACACAAAACAAAACACAGTCCCTGAAGATGTCCCAGGCAGAGAGAAAGAAACAGTCAAAGAGATCAAGGGTCAAGGGAAATAACAAATAACATTGCCAAATGACGTAGCCATGCACATATTTTGATATTCCCAGGTTCTAGTGAGTCTTTAGGTTTGGGCTTTTATATTGTGGAACAAAACCCTATAAGCACACTGTCGTAACCCTGGCCCCTCCATCTGCCCAGAGGTGCTCATGCAGCTGCTGCCAGCAATGAGGATCAGGCCCCTCATAGCTCCCCTGCCCCTGGCATGCTGAGTCAAGGTATGGGTGGAGGTTAGGGTGTTTTTGGCACTCCAGGCAGAAATGTTGCCAACCCCAATACAGAAGAAGAATGAGAGGGTAGAACCTAAAGCAGGGGAGTTCCAATAAAATGGAAAATTATCTAGGGCAAAAGTCCACCCTAATAATTCAGCAGGGATAGAGAGATATCCTCAGAATGATCGATTCTTTCCCCAATTATCTCATTATCAAACAACAAGAGGGACAAAAAAAACAAGGGAAAAGAAGGGAAACTTCATCCTGAGAGTCTGTTTTGCTTTAGTATCTCCAAGCATAGGTCAGCAAGTGATAAGCACAACAGTCTATTACAGAGAGTCTAGTAGTCAAGTCAAGTAGCTAAAGACAAGGTAAACTAGCGCCCTCTTCTAAATATAAAGTTCTAAGAAGCAAAGATTTGTTATCTAGAGTGATACTGTTTAATCACGAGGACTACAACTACCAAAAAATCCTGTCTTTTTGTGTCAGAATCCAGTATACCCTTAGCTTTAAAATCTAGTTTTGCTGAAGTTTTGCAATAGTTCAACTAAGTGACTCAGATATTTACTTTGTGATCAGCCACTTGACACAAATGTTGCATCCTTAGAGACCAACTCTTCTCATGTATAACATCCTAGTACCATATGTTCTCCCCTTCCTTTATACCCTGCAGGCAGATAACTATGCAATGGTTCCTTTGAAGTGGAATAATATTTGGCTGTTAACCCTGGCATCCTAACAGCATTAGACTGAGCTGCATGGCATAACTGAAGAAGTTAAATGGCAGGTACAGTTGGTCACAGCAAGACAATCCTAAGCCTACATTTTCTGAGCTGAATCAGAAGGGCATACACCATCCTTACATTTACAGACTCTGTGATTCAACTAAATTCACAAACTCCAGGATCTCTTTCTAGCAGTTTAAATTATAAATATATCTTACAAAATCCCAAACTGCAAAGATACATTTTAAGTTATCTAAAGCAAGCCATCAATATTTTTTCAAATGTTGTACTTCAATTTCAACTGTATTTTTTAAGGCAAATCTTGCTTCTGTAGCCACAGAAAATTTCCTGATTGCGATATAGCTGTATTGCAGCAGCATGGAGGTTTTGGTGATAACAGATTTCTTTGTGAGACACAGGCTACTGGTCTACAACGGCTTCCTGCATGGCAGCATTCAGGAAGAGAATAGCAGAGGCCATAGATGTCCCCTTGTGAGTGGGGACAGGGGATAAATAAAAGGCTATAAGGCAATGCCAACCATTGGACTGCAGTAGCCTCCACAAAACAGTTCCCTGGACTTCAGGGGAGTTGCAGTTTTTAAGCCAAGTAGTTTGACCAGAAAATAAGATTAGAGTGTGGACAGAGTGACCAAATGTGAAACTGTCACATGGTAAGAAACATACCTTCTATGGAACAAAATAAGAAACCAATCATTCTTACAAGTTATGTAGGCCCCTGTCAAAGTCACTAAATGCTTAACATAAACCACAAATGTAGAATATTCATGTGCTTAAAGTTAGTCATATCTTAAATCAGGAGTGAACGCAGAACAACATAAGTATTTAAAGATATAACCAAGCAATCAGATGGCCTTCCAAAAATTATTAAGTTGTTAAAACAACCACCTCCTCTCAATGGCCTAAATACCTTTGGAAATATGGCCTAAACATAAATATATCTCCAATTTCAACTTAAATTTCAAATGTTCCAACTTCTTCTCTTCCTTTCCTCTGTGGAATTGTCACTTATAATAAACTGATGATTATTTTATACTCCCTATATCTCTTGCTGATTAAACAGCAGAATCTTGTACTACACTATAGGCTTATTAAAACTTCCAAGTATACTGTTATACACCAACTTAAAATAACCATCCATCACAACCGTTTTTGTTACGTTTAGTGAGCAAAATGCCTTGAAGTTCCCCAGAAAATACTTTTTAATATTTAGCCCTTATATTAATAGTTTTATCCATAGCTTAAGAAAAAGTATACCTTTCAGAACTAAAACTTGGAGAATGAGCCTGTGTTAGATAATACTTCTAAAACTTAAGGAGATGAAAGTAGTTGTATCTCACATTATTTCATCTTTTTTCTTTAATTAGAAACACCCTAAGAAAATCCTTAGAGGGAGCACTATGGAAGTCAAGCAATGATTTTCCTTTGGTTATCCAGGCCATGTCTCCTCAATTAATTATAGACATGCTGAGGAAAACTAGGACTGCTGAAGCAATTAGCATACCACTTTGGACAAAGAAAGTAAAGAAACCACCAATAATATAGTGACTGTCTGACCTAACAGACAGGAAGTAACTTATTATCAGACACTGCTCTGTCTGTAGATACATGTTTAATGAGGTAAGATAGAATGCTTCTGATTAGTAAATACAGCTATTGTAAGGAATTACACCTTTTTCAGGAAGCCATTAGCCTTTAGTAGCTAAAAAGTCTTAAATTTGTAAGAAACAATTTTTGGGGTAATGTAACTTACAAGCAACAGCTTTCCTTCCCTTAAGATGACTTACCTTCAGCTTTCAAAGATGCATGCAGCCACATTTTCAACCAGCCAAGTTCTCATTGAATATCATAATATGTGGCTGGAACATATTAACCCTTTTTATCAGAGTCTGGCCCAATGATCCTTTGCAGTAGTTTGCAGGTTGCTTTCCTTTTCTCTGCTAAACCTTCCTACTTTCCTAATTAATTTCACTCAATTACCTTTTGTACTTTATAAAATGTTACAATCAATCACATTTATAGTGATCCTCTTAAGCAAATGACTCAGCCCTAATGCTCTTCAGATATCACACAACCCAAATATAAATTGTAATGATCACAAACTATTATTTGTGTAATAAAACTGCACCATGACTCAGAAGTTATTCTGATGGTATTTACATGCTTTCATTTTACAGTATTTGCTACAAATTTTAAAACAAGTTTTATGAAATAAGAACAAATGGGACTCTTCAATTTGCTGTATATCCATTCATTATTCCAAAGTAATATTTTGAAAGACATCCCCAACACCCCAATTGTTTCCTTTGTTTTAGGGGATTTTTGTTTGCTTGATTTTATGTCTTTTTTTGCACATTTTTTGTAAATTGGTCTACTCCAGAAACATAGCTGACTGAAGTTAAAATTAGAAACTTAATTATTTGTTATTCCTTTCATGTGAGATAAAAAAATTATTGAAGTAATGCTGTGAACTGGCAAATCCTTCCCTGCAGGGAAGCATTGTCTTTGCCTTGATTACCCATTGTCATTTAATTATCTCTGTTTCTTATGTTGTTAAGTATGCTCCTCTAATATTTGATCAGTGCCTTTTTTCTTTGTTTCCCCTTGCTTCAAACTGTTACTCCCCAAATTACTCTCTTTCTTGAATGAAATAGCCAAGTTCCTGTTGTCTGTGAATGATTCCATCAGTTTGCAAACAATTTACTCACTTGGAAGACCTTGTTCATGCAGGTAGCATCATTGACTCCAGTGGGATACCTGGGTGAGTCAGGACTGCTAACTCAAATAAGAATTTCCAGCTTCATACTGCATGGTTATACATGAACTACTGAAAGTTTCAGCAATTTGTTCATTCATTAGCCCTCAAGCCTGGAATGCAAGTGGTGGGTGCATGGCTCCAAGAGGCCAGGTCCATACATTTAGAAGAAATCATTGCTTTTCTGGATTCTGCTTTCATCAGGTTAGCCAGGATCAGTGAAGCATCCAAGAAAAGCCTAAACACTGTGGATAGTCTACATCTGGGAGAGCCAACTTTTTGGGCAGGCATGCCACAAGCTAAGGGCTGCCCCCTACTCAAGTGCCAATCCAGTCCCTTTCTCCTGCCCCATTTATTGCTCTGCTTTCCGCTCCCATGGGCTCAGTTCATCCCCATCATCCCCATGGGCTCAGCTCTGGCCACTGCAGGTGATACAGTGTTAAGGTGCGGTACCACTTCTACACATGGGTTACAGTGTCTTAACTAATCGGGCCTAAATTTGATACCTGCTTTCTGCACATGTAGACCCATCCTTAATGCACCTTGTATATGGCAACTAATGTGATGTAAATTGTCTTATGTCGCCTTAAGGGTGCACACCCATAGAGGCTGTCTGTGCCACTTGTGACTCGTGTGTCAAAGGCTGGCCACCCTTGATCTTTAGGACAAGAGAAGAGCATACAGAGCTGAACCTGAATTTATAGTCTCAGTTAGTGTGTCTAATATTTTTCTTAACAATGCATCACTTCCTTCCTTGATATGTTGTGGACACTGTGTTTTAGGTATAGCTTCAACTTAACTCCAACCTAGTGCCTGTGGCAAAGTTGTTACCATATTCAGTGTTACCACAATTCTAACCTAGGCAGTCAAAAGTTTCTTCAGAATATATATATATATGTGTGTATGTGTGTGTGTGTATGGTAATATTATACATATAGGTATATAATTTTATAATATGGCAAGAATATATATATGATTTTCTTGTCATATTAAACGATTGAATACTTCAGGTCAATATGGATTTAAGACCTTTTATGGTTTGACTTCATGTTCCTAAAAAAGGTAGAGTTTCTTCTGGTCACCACTATATAGATTTCATAGACTTCATAGGCATTAGGGCTGGAAGGGACCTCGGAAGATCATCAAGTCCAGCCCCCTGCCCAAAGGGCAGGAAGTCATCTAGGGTCATAGGATCCCAGCAAGATAAGCATCCAATTTGCTTTTGAAGGTGTTCAATGTAGGTGCTTGAACTACCTCCGATGGCAGGCTTTTCCAGACCTTGGAGGCTCACACAGTAAAGAAATTCTTCCATATGTCCAGCCTGAAACAGTCTTGAAGTAGTTTATGACCGTTCGACCTCATCATCCCTTGGGGCACTCTGGTGAACAAATGTTCCCCAAGATCCTGGTGGTCACCCCTGATAAACTTTTCGGTTGCCATCAGATCACCCCTGAGCCTATTCTTTTCCAGGCTAAAGAGTCCCATGTCTCTCAGCCTGTCATCGTAAGATCTGTTTTCCTGACACCTGCCCCTTTATATACACGATCCCTCCTGTACAGGGTATAGCCATCTATACCCAAGGTCCAGTCATGGGTGGAGTCTCACCAGGTCTTCATTATCGCAATGACATCATAATTATTTGAATTGAGCAGGAGGACGAGCTCCTCCTGCTTGTTCCCCAAGCTCCTGGCATTTGTGTACAGGCAGGAAAGTGTCCCCCTGGGGGCTCTTGCCTCGCCCACAGATTGTACCAGGGCTGGGGCAAGGGTGGGCTCCCTTAAGTGCCTTGGCCTGCTGGCTTTGCAAGGGTTGCTGAGCGGGCCAGCAGTGGCGGTAGTCCCCCATCCCCCAGAGGGCTTAGTTTAAAGCCCGGTGGAGCAGGTCATCCAGTCTGGCTGAGATAAGCCTCCTCCCCAGGGGAGAGAGGTAGAGGCCACATCTTCCCAGCAGCTCACTGCTTCCCTCGCCAAAGATCAGGCTGTGGTCATGGAAGCCAAAGCCTTCCTGATGACAACAGTGCCACAGTCTTTGGTTGACTACATGGATCCTCCTCTCCCTCCTGAGCCCATAGCCTGAGACTGGGAGGATCGATGAGAACACCACCTGTGCTGCCAGACCCTTTAGCCCCACTCCCAAATCCCTGCAGCACCTCATAACCTGGTTGGGGGTGCTCCGAGCCATGTCATTGGTGCCCACATGAATAAGGAGCATAGGATAGCAGTCTGTGGGCTGGAGGAGCTTTTGGATCATCTCCACAATGTCCCAGATGCAGGTCCCTGGGAAGCAGCAGACTTCCCAGGCTAAGGGGTCAGGGCAACAGATCACCCCCTCAGTTCCCCTCAGGATGGAGTCTCCCACAACAAACACCTTAAGTTTTGTCTTGGGGAGAGTGGGGACAGTAGCTGCAGGTGAGTCTGTGTTGCCTGTGGGAGCTGGCAACTCAGCAGGCTCTGCGGGAGCAGCAAGGGGTGCGTACCTGTTGCTAAGCTCTGGCAGGGAAGGGGCCTTGGTGCGACGGGCCTTAGGGCCCTTGACCACCTTGGTCCATGCCCCTGACTGGACAGAATGGACAGAGTGGGAGGTCCCGGAGTCCTCCTTTGTCCTGGAGGGAGACTGTGGTCTACCCTCCAGCTCCTGGGGGAGAAGAACCCAGCAGTAGGAGTCAATCTCCTGCTCACAGTCCCTGATGGCACATAGTCTGTGGACTGTGGCCTGGAGCTCCTCCAACTGGTGTGCCAGAGACCCCAAAAGGGAGCAGACCCCACACGGGGAGGTGGCCATGCTCCCAGAGCCTGAAAAAGGGACAGACAGCCCCCCCAGCCTAGAGTCAGGGGCTCTGTCTGCATGGAGCCTGGAACCATGGGCCCAGCTCCATGCAGCCGCCTCCTCCCACTCATGTGTCTCTCGCCACTCCAGAGCCTAACTGCAATTAAATTAAATATAATTAAATCCACTTCCCCAGCAATATATACAAGAATCAGGGATCTTTTCTTTATCTTGCTTTAAATTCCCTTAGATTCCATACATCCAGATTTGACCCTGTTTTTAACAACAACAACAATAATAATAAATCATCAATTGGTGCCTTTGTTAGTCACCACTTACTGCAAGTGGAGGAATTTCTCCTCCATGTTGTCATAGAGAATATTCTCTAATTTTCCTAGTGCCCCTACCCCTATAAATACGTTTTATCATCAGATAAGCCTAGTCCCTAAATTAGATAAAACTTTCTCCTGTAGTTAAAATATGGCAATACATCATGTCTTTTTCGACCAAAGCAGGTTCAGTGGTACTGCTGTTGCACCCCATTTCGGCTGTGCATCGCACACTGTCACTGATCACTTGCATGTCAGTATAGCTCCTGTAGGGAGAGCTCCACAAGACTATACTTTCAGGGATCATTTCTATAATTGGTAACTAGAGAAGTGTGTCCGAAAGTGAATGAGCTCAATAGGCTTCTTTACATGTGCTGGGAGAAAGCGGGGGAATGCTTTAATTAAAGCAGCTCCTGGGAGCCACTCTAATTAAAGCACCTGCAGCATCTCATGTAGTCAGCACCCCATGCTTCAAAATGGCAGAGGGGGTGTGTGGCAGGACACTGTTTGTGCCTGCCACTTTAAGATCAAAACTAAGCAGCCAGCAGGTGCTCAATTAAGGCAGCCATTTTAGATCTCTGGCTGCCTATATAAGGAGCTCAGTTCCCTGCTGGTGGGCAAGGCAGCAACATTACCTGGCTGCAAGGCTGCTGGAACATCTGGAGGTAAGGGAGGAACTGCAGGGGATGGATAGGAGGCTCCTGGTCCTTGGCATGACCTAAAACTGCACCCTGGCAAAAGTGGGTGGTCTGGTGGGGCTCTCAGTGGTGCGGGAGCCCCCAGGAAATGCCAAGCCTATGATCACCCCAGTGAAAGGCGGGTAGGGGTGTAAGCCCCGGTAGGTCTTCAGATGCCTGAGGCTGAAGTTTGGGCCAGAGGCTGAGTAAAGGGAGCTCAGCCCAAGAGACAGAGGGGCAAGTCCTGACCCCAGTAAGTTCTCCACTGCTGGGAGGCCAAGTGTGGGTCAAAAGTAAGATCTTGAGTAGCACCATGACCTGCTGCCCCAGGGGGCAGGGTGAGAATCCCCTGTTAGACCCTGGAGCACCAGTCATGGTGTGAGGTACCCCAGCTCCCACATCCAGGAAGGTGGACCTGAGGGGGAGAGTGGGGCTAGTGAGAGAGGCCAGAGGTAGAGTACCCTCTCAACTGGTCAGTGCTGGGGCCAGGACCAGGAAGGTCAAAAGGGCCAGCGGCCCACTGCAAGGAATGCCCAGAGCAGAGGGCCTGGGGTCCCACCTGGCCTTGGAAGTGACGCCAGGACCTGTGTGGCCAAAGGTCCTAGGGGGACCATGCCCGAGAGCGGAGATGGCTACAGAGAGCTCGGCAGCCCAAATGATGGCGGAGTAAGCTGCCTGAGTGGAGGGATCAAAGGGGGGTCCTGATAGGAGGATTCTGGAGCCCAGTGTGGGGCTGGTGAGACTAACATCTGGATGCCATCTGCAAGGCATGGGCTGTGGTGTAGGGGAGATATGGAGCTGCAGAAAGTGCCGCCTGGCATTGGGGCAAGAATGGACAGCCTCCCACCTTAATTAACATCATAATTAATTAAGAACAAGGTGTGGCAGGGGAGTCTGGTGGGGGGGCATGCCCAAAGGCAAGTGGGGAACATAGGACTGTGGCTAGAGAGGGAGTCCCACTTCGCCACAGGGTGCTTGTTTCATGAGTTTTAATTAAAGGACCCCAACCACTATTTTAAAGTAGAGGGATGCTAAATGCACAAGATGCTGAGGCTCCTAGAGCCCACTAATTAGAATGCTCCAACACACTAATTATAACACAATGAAGCAGGCTTCCCACATGTTTACAGGCATTCGATGAACTCACTGCTGGTCTTCAAAGGCTCTGCCTGGAGTTCCTGTTTCTCTTCTCCCCTTCCCAACAATTCAGCAGCAGGGGAAAGGAGCAGCCAGTGACATACAACCTGTTTTCACACAGCCCCTGAGGTTCCATCCTTTCACTCCCCATCTCATCTTCTCCTTTCCCTGATGCTGAATTACAAGGAAGGGGGTGGAGAGGAAGAGCAAAGAGCAGCTAGCTCCAAAGCTGCTTGAAAGTAAGAACTCCAGACAGACCTTGTGATGCTGCCCTCAGAGATGACTGGGACTTCAGCAAGAGCTCTTTAGAGCTCACTGGTGCCCAGGATAACAGTGAGGGATTGTGACTACATCCTCTACAGCTTTGTGGCACTTATGCAACGAGTTATTTTCACCATGCATCTTTCCTACCCGCAAAGACAGTGTGGCCACACTAATGTTGCAACACTCTTGGATCCAACCATGCTTTCAACTTTCACAGATTAAAGTCCATCTTGAAAGATTTTCAACAGTTAAAACATTCCATATCCAATTCATGTATTGTCTATAATGAGTTGAGATGTAAAGTTTTTAATTACATGTAATTTTCTCCTCCCCAGTTGGATGACTGCAATTTTTCAAACAAAAAATAAAACAAATAGGAAACATTCCTGTGTGCAAACAAAAACATTAGAATCAATAAGGAAAAAAACCTGCCAAACATTTATACAAGCAAAAAAATAATTTAAAGAAATGCTTTGAGAGTAGAGCATAGATACAGGCATGAACAGAAAGAACAGGTTAACATTCAAACAAATGTTTGCAAACTGTCTTAGGTATATGTATATTGGCTATACTAAATACTAACTCATACTAAAACAAGCAAAAGGCAAGAAATTCAAAGATAAATAAAATGTTATTTTTTTTTGATACAGTGTCATCAATACATGGGCCACAGTTAAATTTAAAGCCTAATGTCAAATGTCCTGTCTTAGATATCTAAGAGCAACTAGAATGATTACTTGGTACCTTCAAGAGGAAAATGCCTTAAAGAGTTGCTAGGCTTCTTTTGACATAAACAGCAAGCTGATCCACATACGATGTGAAAGCATATGATACTGGGTGAGGAAGTTAGCTCATACCCCACACAGACACACAAATTCTGGATCAATCCCAACAACTGCTACTGTGCAAATCCATAAAGTTACCCCCTTATATTTTAGACTCTTCTGTAGCCAGCGCCACCCCTACAGCATCTGTGTTTAGGGTTCTTTTTCCTCTTCCCATTTCTGCATAACAACTTGGGAAGCAAAAGACACCAGCACAATCCACTCATGGCCAGAGAACACTGCCATTATCAGAAGCACCAATGTGATTCTGGTTCACATGACAGAATCTTTCCCAGCATTTCCTAGCTTGTTTTATCACCACCTATATTAACAATGTGTATATATTGCTATCTCCTAAAAGGTTTGTTAACTGTTTACCAGATAGGTTGGTGACAGTCAACTTCTTACAATCCTTACATTAAGGACTCTGGCCTTGCATTTGTTCTTATTGCCCTCTGACATAACCATTTGCCTCCACTGAATTCAACAGGCTATGGATCAGGCCAGCAGGCCTGCATAAAAGTATTCCAGATCTGATAGGAATGATATGAAACATAAAACCTACTAGTAACTTGTTAAATTTGTCAAAGGCATCTAGTAGAGACATTTTTCTTCTCATGCTGATCATAGTGGATAGTCAACTGTAGTGGCAACTGTTTTTTGCCCGCCTCCCCTCCCCCTCCTGCCCACTCCTCCCAAAAAAGGGTGGTACCTATGGCTGCTGTCCTGATTTCCCCTCCCCAGTTATGCCACTGCTGGAAGTAATAATTATTTCTGTTTAGAGAACTCCTGCAAGATATCTGGAGCTCTTGCCAAAACAACTTTTCTCGTCTTATGCTTCTGCCCCATCTCTATTTGAGATACCTATCATAGCTCTTGAGTACCCCAGTTTGCTTTGAGAAATGCTAATTTAGATCTCATCCTTAAAATGACACATAGGTTTGCCACAAACCAGGAGAGGGGATGCAAAGACACTGGGCTGTAATCAAAACCAGTGTTTACCACCCCCAGGTACTAAATATCAACCAGTAAGCAGGCACTTCCCAGACAAGCTTTCATAACATGACATTTAAACATGTCAACTGAATATGAATGGAATATGATCCATAGCAATTAAAATTAACTTATTATGATTTACTGTTTGGGATAAGACATTTTATGACTCTTTCCTCTTCTAAATACAGCTTTCTGGAAACTATTCAGGAGTATCAAATGATAGAAAAAGAAATGGCAGATGTAGAGTATTGGGCTGAATAGAGGTGTAGAAGGAACTGTACATTTTATTACATGGTTCTGTAATATCTACTGAAGCTGAAAGGACCTTTTCATAGTAAAGTGTTGACATTGCATCAGATAAATATTATGAACTAGCTGAGTAAATTAATGGCTGTTTTGCTAAAGAAAAAAAGCGAGGGATGGATTATTTAAAAAAGAAACAGATACGATACATGTATTATCTACAAGTAACCAGCAGAAAAGATTAAAAATAATTCCCTAACATTCTAAACTTTGTATAGTATTGTGTAAAGCCCCAGTTCCTTGAAAATATCTAACTTATTCATATCAAAATACATAGGAACAACTAAAATCATTTCCATCTGTAAGCAGTTCCTATTTATTACTAGCAGTTTCATCAAAACCCTTGCATTGCTGCTTTAGCACCATTCCTTCTTATAAAAACCAAACATACAGTATATGTCAGATAATGATGTGTCAACATTTGTGACTTTCTTATCTTGTCTTTAGAAAATTAAGGCTACCTCTCAGGAGCAGAGCCAGTGGGGAGCTCCATTTTAAAGCTAAAGAGCTAGCTTAACATTAGCCTATGGCTTGAAAAGGCTATTTCTGCAGAATATGAATCCTAAAAGTGCATTCAACAAAGAAGACCAAACACCACCAGTATGTTCCTAAGCATTTTTAAAACATAAATCACTTTGCACCAGCTCAGACTTTTTATATCATCATTCTGGAAGCCATCAAGTCAATCAGCAGTCTCACTCTTATCAATCATGCCCATATTCTGTCTGCACGACTACTGTCACTTACAATTTGTCTTTTCTTATTGTGGCTTATCCAAGCAGAAAGAAAATGTTCCCAGCTGCACTTCACAATAGGTCTATAGTTCATTCAAACAAGACTTTGTTTTGCTTTTTTTATTATTATTATCTCTTAATCATGGAGAGAAATAGAATCAAATAAATAAAAGCAAATAGGAGTTCTAAAACAACAGGGAACGGACTGATTCAAAAAAGTGTTCATTTGCTTCTTGTCATTTAAATTTCTTTAAACACATACGAGAAACGGTAAGGGTAGATGGTATTGCTGAACAGCTATAATTTTAAGTTAATATTTAAATAGCTATCAAAGTATCTACATAAGTTAATTTAAGAGTACTTACATTTCTTTTCTCATAGTCATAAAAATAAATTCATTGCTTCAATGAGGCACCATCTTAGATCTCAGTGTAGTGAAATACAATATATTTCAGTATTAAAAAACACCTTTAAATCTTGCACAGAAGTCAAAGGAATACATCTTGTTAAGCACCTAAAGATTTAGACCTGTAAGAGTGAAAAGCATGTAGCTTATATATATTCACTTATAAACTCATACATGATATATTTCAAGGTCACAGTTCTTCCCTGTGATAAATTACATTTGTGCCACATTGCCGGTTTGGTATCCCTAACCCCAGTGTAGTTGGCTCCACTGGTATTACAAGGAGATCCTCTGATATTCTTGAACCAGTATAGTGACTCCTATACCACTCCTTCACCAATTTTCTGGACTTTATAGCTATAAATATAAAAAACAGTATGCTGAGTGAATAAAATGTAAATTATGCTGCCATATGGGCCCCAACTGTAACATAAATAAGAGAAAGCAGTGCTCTCCTGCTCACAGTGTTCTCTCTCTCTCAACAAGGGCTTCACACAATTGTGACAGATTTCTGTGCTTGGTAAGGAAATTATCCAACAGTCTGGCCTACCTGCATACAAAACTGTAACACCATACTACAACTGCACTGTACTGGTCCATATTTCATAGAATCATAGAAAATTAGGCCTTGAAGAGACTGCCAAGGGTCACCTAATCCAACCCCGTGCTCAAGGCAAGCATCTCTATCCAAACCACCCCATACAATTGCTTATATAACATTGATGAAGATATTGAACAAAACCAGACCCAGGATGATCTCCTGAGGTCCCTTCCAACCCTATTTTTCTATGTTTCTATGATTCTGTATATGATTCTAACTGTGCTGCCAGGTGCAGTAATCTGAGAGCTGCCCTTGTGAAGACTGAAGTACAAAAGGCGTTAAGCTCTTCATCCTTTTCCGCATCATCTGTCACTAGGTTGCCTTCCCATTCAACAAGAGACCCATACTGTGCTTGGTTTTCCTTGTGTTGCTGACATACTTGCAGAAATCCTTCTTGCTACCCTTCACATCCCTCCATAGGTGCAACCCTGATTACACTTTGGCCTTCCTGATTTCATCCCTGAATGCCTGAGCAATACTTTTATACTCCTCCATCTTTATTAAAAAATATTCACATACTTTAACATTTTTTTAATAATTTTAATTGAGTCTCCAACTCTTCATGCTTTAAAATAACTAAACTAATAACAAAAAGAAAATGGCACTATCCACTGTTTGGAATCGGAACAATACTATCCAAATATCTGGAATTTCTGCAATGTAAAGGCAAATTTCCCATGCACTGTATTCACCTACTATTATTATCACTTGAAGATCCAAAGCATAAGATGTGCACAGTGGGTCAGTAAGAAAAGTCAGAATAGAGAATTTGAATTCTGACTTTTTCCCTAGCTTATACATACACACACACGCGTAAATTTTTATATTCATATATAAAAATATAAATGTCTTTAAACCCAATTTATATTTATAAACTGGAAAGAATGTTTTGGGGCTTTTTGGTGGCAAAAATCATTCAACAGGAGGCACATCTTGAAGAAGATCTCTGATAAAATCATTAGTAAAATGCTGAAAGAGGGAGTTTTGGCAGTTGCTGCTTATTCTCCATTGATGCAGCTACATCTTGACAACTACGCTGCCAAAAAAGAAAAACAAATGAATGGGCAATCCAAGCAGATAGTTGGGATCTATGAGCTGTCCAAAAGGATAGGCATTGTTGCACAATTGAAACATGTAATGAGATCTCTCATCCGTAAGAGCCAGTTCCTGCTCTTCTAGAGCAAGCACACATTTGGATTCATATCCTGGCCTCTTTTTTGAGTAATTAAACAAAATACTTAAATAAAAGGATCTAAATGACCCGGAAAATGCAAATGCAACTCAGTAGAAACTTAATAAAAAAGGTAATCTCTGAAACAAGTGTTTTGAAGACATTGTAGTTATGCTGCCACAGTATCTAAAGGAAAACATTTTATCATATGTAGGTTTTGATTAGTTTGTCTGAATTATTTGGCTTCATTGCACTTTCTGTCCATTAGGTTTTGGTTTGGGATTCAGCTTTGCCTGAGTGTCACAGGCCAATTGGGCACTGTGACTGTATCAATTTGGTTGCAGGCTGACTGGGCCCTGCAAATGTATCAGCCACTGGGCTGTTTGGTTCGGGATTGAGGAGGTGGAGTTGGGAGTTAAGCAAAGACAAGTTTCACTTATAACACTAAAGATAAATTTTACTTATAGCAACAAAATAGCAACAAAAATATATTTAAGCAGCAAAATATGGTTTACACGTATAATAGTTAATAAAAAGTTTAAGCTAATAAACAGACAATATAGAAATAAAAGTTAAAAATTGGCAGTGATAATAAAAACAGACAGACAAATTGACAAAGAGTTCCCGCTTGGTTGGCAACTTATTGATAGTTCCTCAGTGCCAGGGACTGGCAACACATCACGTTGATCCAGCAAAGTTAGGCATCCCGGATTGATGCAGTCGGAGGGAGCACCAGGGAAGGTCCCTCAGTCAGTATCTGGTCCTTGCTCACATTGGGAGTCTGGAGTCCGAGCTTCGAACAGCAATGACCATTCTGTTCTGTCCGTCCTACTGGTTACCTGATGTGCGTGTTCCTTTATATCTGGTCCTATGCTAATCTGTTGGCTTTAGAGCCACTCAAAAGCTTATCCTACAGCTGTTACCCTATGGGGTTAAAAGTTGTTAGAAATTATTATAATAGGTTACTGCCTAAACTTGGGTTCACCCAATAAATAAATCACACCACATCACTTTGGGGTCTGAGATTAGCATTTTCTCTGCCTAAGTCCAACTTACTTGGTTACTTCCTTTTGGAATTTTTTGAAATGTGTTAATTATACCTTGTGATCATTTGTCATTTTACTGACCTTTAAGCAAAAACTGTTAGGTCAGCTAAAGTTTGCAGTTTTGTTTTTTAGTTCTGCTCCTTGTGGGCCATGTTAGTCTTATGATTGGTATAGACAGTTAATTTTAACATTACTGTTATGCTTATGACAGACAGGATATGCATGCGGGAAACAATCTTGCAAGCTTTGCCTTAGCTAATATTAACTATAAGCCATTGCTAGATGCTCTCAAGAAGCAAACCTTTTTTGTTATAATTTGCTCATTAACCCCTTTGGTTATGGCCCTCACACCTGAAACCTGGTAAAGTTTCAGTCTGAAATAAAACTATATTTCTATTCTACTCTCTTTCATAAGCCTAGGTTTTGTCTGAAGTGAAAGCGGCTGTGAGGAGGTCTCTTCTTCATTCCTAACATCTCCAGCACATTTGAACAACCAGAGGCTGTTCTGGTCCCAATAGAGATTCGGTCAAAAGGCCTGATATTTCTCCAAGTCTTGCCACCACACACTGACATGCTTTTGTTTTTCCTGTTCAGATGAACCAGAAGTGACAGTAAATAACATTTATACTTTGGCTAAGGAAGGCAGCTAACAACTTCAGCCCTGCTGGTAAATAATCCAAGCCCATGTCATCTTTACTGTACAAAGCATGGGTTCTTATGCTACACTGTGTGTGACCATTGATTAATCAAGAAAGACACAGCATTCTTTCCTCAATCGCTGTGGATCTTCTATTCTTCCAGTGCTACTGGTATTCCCCCTTTCTGCATGAGTTGCACCTATCCTTCACCATAGCTGTTTTATGCTGAAATATGACCTGAAAGACAAAGCAAGAAAATGTATATGTTTTTATGGTCAATGAAGTGGCATGCAAAGATGCTAACTCTGAACTAACTGCCTCTGATACCAGAAGTTTAACCAGATTAGCACAGTGCTCCATGCAAACTTCTCAGACAAGCTAATTTCCTTGTACTCATTCACTCAGAGCTTCTTTAGGTATCCCATCTTGGTACTGTATTGTATCATATAGACATATCCTATCTACTAGTCTGTAGGAAGTCTACTTACATCTATCTCCGTGCTGGTCCGGTCCTGCAGGGACCAAACCAGGAAAGCCAAGGCTGCAACTGAACTCCAACTAGCTTCAGGCATCAAGGACAACAAAAAG
>NW_017728918.1:83580297-83601551 GCF_001723895.1 Crocodylus porosus
GGCAGGGGGCTGGACTCGATGATCTCCAGAGGTCCCTTCCAGCCCTGATGTCTATGAAATCTATGAAATGTCTATGAAATCTCAACTCCTCTATCTCTCTTTCTGTAATGTCTACTTAGGCAAAGGAATTTATTGCGTCTTACTTTACCCAACTGATAGTATGGGATAAGTGTTCAGACTATTCCTCCCAGGCATTCATATTTTTCTTCTACTGTTGACCCAGTAATCATCACCTACACTGTTATCAGGCTCAGAGTCTGCTGCAGAAACAGCTGAATCACTACCCATCTTACTTCTCTGTCAGTCTGATCCCTCTCTCTCTTATGTCTGTTTTTTGAACTGATCAGCAGCACCTTGCCGAGATACTATTGAGGGATACCTGAACTGCTTCCAGCCTCATCTGTGCCTGTGACCTCTTACAAATCATGAATTCTTCATATATTTAATTGGATAGATTAATTCTGAACTACATATATTTTTATCTTTTTGAAAACAAAGATGTGATAGTACCTAAGGAGATGACATGGTCTATTTAATATTGTAGATGTTGTCTGGACAATGGCCTAAGCCTCAGATTTGACATTACTAAAAAAAAGAACCCCAAAACACCCCAAAAGACCCTTATCTACTTAACTCACTCTGATCACTCCCATCATGGCTACTGACTGAACACATTGTCGGTAGCACAAGTACTGTCAGCTAGGGTACTCCAGATGCCCCTGCACATGCCTCTTGCCACGTCTCAAATCAGTTTGAGATGCGGCAAGAGGCACGCTGGGAGCAAAAAAATGTTCTCCATTCTGTGGACCCATGATAAAAGCAGCCAGCACTGCACTGGGAGTGAAGAGCGCAGCCCCACACAGCTTGCCTGGCTGCTTCTGTCCCCACAGTTCTACACTGTCCCTGCAGCTCTTCACTCAGAGGAGGATACCCATGCTGGACTCTGTGGGGAAGCAGTGGGTAGGGCTCCCTCTACTCCAGGCAGAGTGTGAGACCTGGATAGCAGGGAACAGGGGAAGCAGCTGGCTCCAGTGTGGGTCTTCCCCCACTACAGGCTTAGGCTCAGGGAGCAGAGCCACAGGCCTTTGACCTCCACCCAGTGCTGGTCAAAGCCATGCCTGCACTGGGCATGAGCATCCTGACCTCCCTGCTTGCTGCTGCTGCCAAGCAGTGGGGGCTGCATGCCATGGGGGAAGTGTGTGGAGGTCCCTATACTCCCCACCCTCCCTCACAACCCATACACCCACACCTTGCCCAGCTGAGCTTCCTACTCCTGCTGCCCTGCCAGGGGGAGGAGGACAAGGAGGAAGAAGAGTTCCCCCATCATGGAACAGAGCCTCCCCCTGCCCCCTCTGGGGCTGGGCAGCTTCCCATAGAGCCCCTTCCCCCACCTCCTCACCCTGGAACAATGGAGGAGAAGCAGGGGGGAGAGTCCCCCTCTGGGGCCAGGCAGCCTCACAGAGCCCACCTCCCCACCCCACTATAGCGGCAGGGGAGGAGGAGGGAGAAGACCCCCCCGCCCCAGCACCAAACAGGGCCTCCGTCCTGGCCCCAAGGTGGTGGGGGAGATGGAGGAGGGGGAAGAGCTCCCTTCTGGGTCCAAATAGCCCTGTGTGCCTGGATTGCTCTAAGCTGTCAGGAAGCCACTGGGGAAGGCCTGCTGGGGCCTGGCCATGCCCCCACTCCTCAGCTCAGCTTCCCTGTGGAAGGGAGAGCTGCTCCAGCACCCCTAGGCTTCTGGCTTGAGCCACTGCAGGCATGTGCCGAATGTCTATCCACTTGCAAGCCGGTTCACGCTCTGAAGGTTAGACTAACCTGCAAATACTGAATAAATTCAGGCTCAGACTTTTTAAATGTCTGTCCCCAGCCCTTATCATATATTATGGGACTTCCATACTCATTGTTTTTTGTAGACCTTGGATCTGGCTGTACATATATTGAGACTACTTGCAAATCTTGTGGAAAGATGACAAAATATAGTAATCATATGTGTCTGATATAAGAAATATAATAGTATGTATTATATAATAGTATGTATTATATATTACATAAAGTATTCATATTATAATAATCATATATGTAATGTGTGTATATTATGTATAATAGCCTTTTGAATATATATAATATACATATATGATATCATATTGGATCTATATATAATATAGTCAAAAGACTATTATATATCATATACATATAATATATTATATATCATTTTATATATATAAAATGGGCCTGGTTGCCTGCTTTCTCTTTCCAGGAAATTCCACTTGGGAGAACTACTGTGAAATATGAGATCTCTAATGTTAACTTAATATTTCTCAGTTTTAGAAAAGCTAGATGATGATCATCATCATTGTCCTTGGCCATTGTTGACGCTAGATTTGCACCCAGCACCTATACCTTTGTTCTGGGCAAGTACAACTCTCAGACCAGCCACAACACCTGCCAGTCAATAATAGTCAAATTTACTGATACAGAGTAAGAACAGAAAAGCCGCAATACAAACAATCAGACAATTCTATATCTACCAATCCTAGGGCTGTCATTAGAGTCAAAGTACAGATGGTCAGGATGCAGGCTCCATTCTGATGCTCTCTCTCTTAGGTATTAGCAGTCTGGAGGTGGGATGCCAAGGCCTACAACCCCCCTCCAGTGGGGTGCCTGAGACAGGCTACTGGTATGCCCTTGCTCTATGGTGGTCTTGGGGACCCTTCCTGGGGGATAGGGATGGGGACCCCTCTTAGGGAGCAAAGCAGGGTGGGATAGGGAGAACAGGACGAAGGGAGGGATGGGAGGGACCCTTTGTTAATCCCAAGTCTCTGCTTTTGTATTCTTCTTCCATCCTGATGACTCTTGATGACTCTTCATCCATGGCTATCTCTGGTTGGTTGTCTCTCTGTGGTCACATGACGTAGCCCTCCAGACCTTCTCCTGATTTGGTCTGTTCCCCCAAAACCAGGACTTAGGCCCCCCTGCTCTCTGAGGCCTTGTTGCTGGTGTCACTTACCTTGTGTCATGGGACAGTATGGTATATACTTCTTTGGTTCCCAGGCTGTTTCTTAGACTATGTGTTCTTGTTGTGTTAGACAATGCATCATGCCTTGAAGGCTGTGATCTCATGTTATGGCATGTCCCCTTTCAATTCTCAGGGTGTGTCCATCCATTGGCCTTCTTGTGCTAGACAGCCCATCTACTTTCAAGGTTCTGTGTGTATCTCCCAAGCTCTTTAGAAATCCATTAACCCCCACTACCCATCTTGACCCCTTATAATACATATATTCATACCTGTAAGCCAATTCCCGAAAAACAGGCCTTTAAATACTGTTTCTAAGCCAACAGCCATCACCATCCTTGCCCACTACATACCGTTCAGTAAAATGTGCAAAGTCCTTCTTGAATTACAGAAAGTCAGATCCTTCATATCAAGGGTCCACCCAAACCTAGTGCCCAGTTGAGCTATCATACTGAAGGTAGACCAATTTTTGTAGCCAAGAACACACAAGGGGGAATTGTGGTTAGTGTCACATCCTTTGATTCTCCAGCTAAAATGACTATGAACCCATTTACAGCTGGATTACTAGGACAGTTTTCTACACAGGTCCAGAGCAAGGTTCAAATTCACACCACTACATCTATGGAAAAACACCTTATTTTCTCTCCCATGTCCACATCCCTCTGGCCTATTCATCCTACCCTCTGTACTGAAAGTTAGTAAGCTGTACAGTAGTTGAAATCATTCACTATCAAATATTATGAACAAGAAATATTATTCAATAGGAATATCATACCTACTATAAGTAGTTTATGAATTAACTGAACTATTACATTCTGGATGCCATTTATCTTAACCCATTTTGTAGTTAAAAAAGAGAAAAAGAAATCTATTTACTGAAATAATTCTTCAGTCAGGAAAAAGGAGGACTTTATATTTCAAAAGTCATGCACCAGATAATCATAATCAGTATCAGCCACTTATCTCTGCTAGGTATTTTTTTTATATTTATCTCTGTCAACATAAATCTATTTACATCTCCTACCTCAATATATATATCTTTGTATGTATCTATATATATAGAGAGAGAAGACAAGACAATACATTTATATAAACTCCCCTGCATAATACTTTGTTGAGCAGCAATACGTCCATTATGAAAGTAGCTACTGAAACAGAGTATTGAACTCAGTAGGCAGTAAGTAATATGGTTCCCGACACAAAAATATAGAAAGCACTAGGAGGCACACTGCAGCAAAGATACAAATTTACGGATGTCATTTCAACCGGAGTCATGTTAAACTGTTGGACTCCGGGATGCTTGCAGTGAAATTGCTCGTCCTTTAAATGGTTTCTTCTAAAAGGTAATTGCTTTGTTCTGGATAAGAAATGGAAAGGAGGGGGAGTAGGTATCCTTTCCCTTCTTGCAACTATGGAATCCAGGAGTGATACAGATCACATTTTAAGTCAGGATGTAAGATAAAGCCAGTGTGTAAGAGAACACCAGTTTTTTCTTTCCTTTCATTTCTGGTTCTCATTTTGCATAATGATCCCTTCATTTCCTAAGTATTGCCAGCAGTCACCTTCTAAAAGTTTTTCAAATGTTCTTGTAAGATTAGGCTGAAGGACTATTACAAGGGTGCAAATAAAAATTTGCTGAAATATTCAGTATGTACCACAAAGGGATATTTTACATTAAAAAATGGCATAGCCAAGAATGTGCACATAATTTTTTCACCATGACTTGCAATTCTATGTGCAAAAAGGTAATAATATCTAGAACTGCAAAACAAGCAGAGGTGAGCTTCTGCTTGAGTCCATCCTTGGTAATAATGTACTATACGAGCTATATTGGTATGCAGCATAAGACAAAGCACATATCTTTGTCATTTAGTTCACCTTCCTCAATTTAACAAATTTAGACCAGGTCCATGATGTTTTGGGCAATTTAAACCACCCTGAAGGCCTGCAAAGATGCGTATTTCGATCAACCTAATCCTTGTTATGTTGATCTAAATGTAACAGCTGTACATCTCCTTCTTTGCTTCTTGTAGCCATAAGATTAGAGTACTGGTTCCTCTTCTCCTTAGGGATAGGTACTAGAAGGAGAAGACAATGATGGCTTGGGAGGCAACCCTTAAGGTGAGTCAAATCCATGAGGACTCAGGATGATTGATCTTTAGTGCAATTCTTCCAGGCTCTAGAAAAGTTGAGCAAAACAAGACACTGAACATCCACAGGCATCCAAACATTTTTTGCTAAAAGGAAGGTTTTGCAATATCTGACAACTGTGAGGTGCTTGTGAAAATCATGCATTCACAGAAAGAATCCTATTCTCAATGGATGGGCACATCTGTGGCCTTGGTGGATTAATCTTTCAGATGTAGGTAGGCATAACTAGAAAGAACTAGAGTTTTAAGCGAAGAAATAAGAAGACATATGAGAGAGCTTCATTAATCTCCATACTTGATTTTAGTACACAGGAAGTGGAAAATCAGGTAAGTAATAGTATAACAATGGTTGAAGGAATGCTAGAAAGTAAAATAGCAAATAGAAATAAAATTTTAAGAACCGGATAGTGTAGCGATAACAAATGTATGATGGAATAGCAATCATGGCTGAAACACAGGTATTGAAAGGTGTGTACTGGTAAGAAAAAGATAAAAACAAAGGCAATAGCAGTAAGACAAAAATGTATATTAATTAGGTGATACGCTTCAGAAACAGCTATTGATGTTATAGATAAAATAGTATTAGTTTAAGCCAACATCACGCTGAGGCAGAACTGTAATAGAAATTCTGCCAGGGTGGCATTAAGGGGATCTGCTTAGAAGCTGAGAGTTAGGGTTTTCTAGGTTTGTTTAAGTGTTGAAGACATTAGAGAGAAACTGGTCATGGAAAATAATCTTGTAGAAAGTGACTGTGAGTTGATTCATTGGTGTACTGCAGGTTTGATTCTCCCAGTGGGCTCACACAGGGAACAGGGTAACACTCTCTACTGTACAAACAAAAGGCTTAACTGAATATTCTTCAAACATAACAACAGGCAGCAACAGGAGACAAACACAAGGCAGAATTGTGCCACCTACTAGCAAGACTACGTAATATAGATATGTAATGCTCAGCAGATCCAACTAAAATTAAATGGAAGCATAACCAAAAAGTAGGTTTGTAATTTATTATGTGAATTTCAAAAATCTTAGCTAGGAGAAATTAAGAGAACTAGTTAATGACATCAACTGGATTTAAGAGTTCAAGGATTTGAATATTTGGCTCTGAAGAAATCTGGTCTGGAGAACAGAAGGGGAGTTCTAAATATCAGAGTAGAGAAGTTTTGGAATAGCCTTCCATTCAGAGCAGTAAGGCAAAGAGCCTCATTGTCTTGCTAAAGTGGAGCTTGCTAAATACATGCAAGAGAGAACATAATATCTGTCTCAAAGCAAAGGACTGGATAAGGAAGTCTGTTCCAATTGTGTGTTCCTATTTGTTTCATTGTAATGACCAGCCGTTCCTCAGAGCCTTCCAAGGCATTTGTTTGGGAGCTTGAAATTTCATCGAGAAAGAAGGAAAGCTAATAGTCTTTGCTCTGCTTTGGTATCCTCTGTTTTGGCAAGACTGCCTCATATCCAGTTGATTTTTTTAGTAAGTGATGAGAGTTACCTGCACTGTAGATTATTTGCTTTTGGTTAGTGTAGACTGGATAGATTAGCCAGTATATTTGGAACATTTCATAGTTGAGATTTTTTTCCGTGCTGTGGAGGAATTTATTTTGCCTGCTTCACAGTTGCCATGCATTCCTGAAAATACTCCTTGCACTGTTGTCACTCAGCTTCAACCTCTCAGATACAGGGAGAGAAAGGCCTTGATCTCCACTTAGAGAAGGTCATGGCCCTATCAGGACTGATGAAAGTTTCTTTTGGCTACAATATATAACCGCAGTTTGTCAAATCCACTGGGTATCTAGTTCCATGTGCAAGTTCAGAAACATTTGTAAACTGAGGGATTTCTGGTTGCTTAAGGTTCTTTGGGTGTTCTGAGTATTTAACTTTAGTTGTCTATGTTCATGTTATGACTTTACTGAATAAATAAACTAGACATAAATAACTCAGTGTAGGAATGATGCAGGTTTAGATTTTTCCCCTTTTATTTTGAAATTAAGAGTGCAATGTATGCAGCAGAATTAAAAATGTTACAGCTTTTTAAATGCATCATGAATCCTACAAGTACAGCTGTATTATGGTAGAAGGACTATCAACCAGCAATCTGGGAATCTATTAGGAGTTTGGGAACTGAATATTATTTTTTAAAACTCCTATAGCTAAAGACATGACCACAAAAACAGTTATCCTATAGTACTATTATACTACCATCTACATTTTAAACATATCAAAGAATTCTTTGAAAAATAGCATAGCAGTCACATAAAGAGCTTGAAAATGCAGAAGGCTTTTTTGTACTTTCATCAGCCTGGGATTACATTATTTAAAAAATGTAGCAGTTGCTTATTTAGGTGCTAGGTATCCATAGAAAACTCCTATAACAATATATTTTTAAGTGTTTTCTTCTTTCCTTTCAACCAAATTCAGTTTCTTTCCACTAATTCTCTTCGTAAATAAGTTACAGAAACAGTGTATAGGGCATACATTAAAGCTGCACTCTTATCTCAGAAATAGAGTGCTTCTATGATGCACATCAAACTGTGGCACTTGAGTGTGCATCAGCATCCATGCCTACTGTCATTTCACTCAACCCCAAATCACCTTTAGATGATTCTTAGAGGGTTAAACACAAACTAAGCACCAAAGTCACTTAATCCTTTCATTTATGGCTTTTACAACAAAGTATAGGAGCATTGTTTGAAGGTGACCCAGTGCAGCCTCAAAAACAGAATGGAACTGGTAGAAAATAACTGAGGATATTTGATTTCTCAGTCAGACAAGAGAGAGCTGTCTTTTGTACCAACTTGCCTTTTACAATATCTCTACAAAACTAATTTAAGAGGTATGTAGCAGCCTAGCAAATTGTGCATATTCTCTTTCTAATTGTGTATTTACACAATACAGTAGTTTTACAGCATGTAAAATAATGGCTGAGTATCCATTCTTTAGAGCAGTTCTTGGAAAACTAAAGTATTTGTTACAAAGCTACTCTGACAGCTCATAGCTCCATCAAAATCAACAGCTATTTTACATAACCTTATTCTCCATGATATGCAAATTCCTTGGTTCAGAAAACATCCTGCTAAAAAATAAGTTGTGCTGGTATTAATCTGGTCTGAATAGGATGGTGGATAATAGTGTGAAGATCTTATGTGTTGCCTGTATTCAAGTTTGGGGATCAGAGAAAATGGATGCAAGTCATTAATCACATCATTGTGGGGTTCTTTTATTGCTTCATGAGGAAACATCAAACTGCATGGCTGGCGAGCCCACCCTTTCTGTCAGTTAGAAAATGATAAAAGTGTTTTTTAAAATAATCTTAGTCTAATACTGTGGCTTTCACACACAATACAAAATCGCCAGGTCTCTACATACTTCAAAGAAAATGATTAGCAATGAATGCTCTCTCTTTCTCTTGCTCTCGCTCTCGCTCTCTCATTTTGCAGAGACACTTTAAAATGGTAAATTTCCTCAGTGCTGGTAGTACTTGGCTGGGTTTTTTCTCTTGGCAAAAATAATGAATCTTTATGTCTGCAGTGATAAAGCTGGACTCCTCACTCCTCGGTATCTCCATCTTCAGTTAGATTGCTTGCAGATCTGCTGAAATTAGATGTCAATGTAAATTATGGTGTAGGCCGAGTTACTAGCCAAGGCTATGAAGGGTAGACACATAAAAACAAGGTGCTATTGAAGGTAATTGCTTCTGATCTTAAAGTTCTTAAATGACAAAATTGGTGCTGATGTGGTATTTGCATCAGAAGCTCCCTTTTAATTGACACTGACTAGATTTAGAAAAAAAATTTCCAGTGGTTTTATTTTTTCTTATTAATTCTTAAAATCCACCTTGAAGAACATAGCAGGCTGCAAAATACCATAGGAGAAAAAAGGAATGGCTTCTGTATTTTTGGGTACTAGGAAGATATACAGCAAAAGTTGATTTTTCTTTTTTTTCTTTCCTCTTCTTTTTTTAAGCATCAGCAAAAATGCCAAAATTAAATTCATAATGAAGTCGGTCATAGAAAAATAGCTAAATACACAAAGGAGACATCGCTTCAGGGCTTTCTATTTTACAGTGACAGTGTGACTTAGGGAGAATGGAGTCAAGTTTATGGAGCCCCTCTGAGTCCCCCGGTATGCTACAGACACAGAAGATGACCAGAGAGGCTGTGTTCCCTTAACCTGTTGCTCTCCAGTAGGCCTGAGTGTGAGCCAAGAGCAGCCTCACTAGCAAACTTCCAGGTCTACAATATATTGATGGTCTCAGGACAGGACCAGCATCATCTTCTTAGGACTAGCCAGTGCTATTAGTATAAGCAAGATTTCAATGTAGCAAGCTTAACTTGTGGGTACTCTACAGCCAACGGGAGTCTTCAGCCCATATGTTTCTTATGCAATGCAATTGAAGACTCAGGCATAGAAGAATTCACAGAAACCAAGGCACTGAACAGCGAGATATCTGAACTAACCAGTGAAAAATGCAGAGAGGTCTTATCTGCCAAAGGTAATTAAATCCTTCGTTCTAAGGGAAAGGAAGATGCCTACCCCCCCCCTGCCCCCACCCGGTCAGGATTCTCAGCTATGAATCCTGTCCTGAAATTAGTGCTAAGCCAAGCCAAGTCCATGAATGCTGCATATCCCCAGAGACTGGGGGGGGGGGGGCACGGTGACTGCTCACAACCGGCAGTGGTGGCAGCAGGAGCATGGTGGTGGCAAATGGGGAGCTCCCGCAGGCAGCCGCAGTGGTGTCAGCAGCAGGGGAAGGCCAAGTGGGGAGCTCCCATAGGTGGCCATAGTAGTGGCAGCGGCAGTGGCAGGGGAGCTGTCTGGTGAGCACTGATCAGCAGTCAGCGACCACCCACAGATGCCACCAGCAACGGTGGTGGCAGCCAACGGCAAGCGACGACCACCCACAGGTGCCGCCAGCAATATTGGCAGCACTTTTCACAGGGGTTGTGCCACCAATCTGAGGGAGTTACTTGAGCACCTGCATGCACCACCTACACATCGTCAATATCCAAGTCAGTCCTTTTTCACAGGGAAGTGAGGGAGCTGCATTCCTTTTCTTATTGTCAACAGTCTAGTGGAAGGAGCACTCATCTGGCATGGGGATATACAATTCATATCCGTCCTCTGTCTGATTTAAAGAAGGGATTTAAACCCAGATTACCCACCTGCAACAAGTGTCCTAAGCACTGGACAACAGGGTATTCCAAGGGGAGTCTCTTCCAATGTCTTTTGTTCAAGCTGTTCCACTTTCAAAGACTTGAATGTAGCTTTCCTTGAGGAATGGCCTTTCACCAGAATACAAAGTTATCCTCGCTAGCTCAGTGATTATTTCATTTCTTCTACATAAAGCAGACCATATCCTTAATAGGTCTTGTGGGAGATGAAGGTTCAAATATCCATTCTAAATAAGGCAGAGAAGGGATTTTAACCTCAACATCTCATACTCCCCATGAGTGTTCAATGCATTACACTATTGGGAGGGAGTAACAATTTTCTGCTGCTAATACTCTGCATGAAATCTGTCCTAGAAGTGGTGTTCTGAAAATGGCTACCTGATCAGGCCTCCACAGGTAAAATATATTGGGGAAAGATTGATCTACGCACCCAAGATGTGAGGACATGGCAAGTTTTACACATGATGAGCAAAAGAAATTTAGGGGACCTTCCCAGAAGAAGCACTGTGCCTCAAGAACTTAAGTTCCTTCGGAAGTTGTACAGAGACTATGTGGAGCCACATTTTGTTTAAATGAAGTCCCTTTGTGGATATAGCCCAACACTCTTTGAAACACTCTTCAGTAACAATGATTTTGAACTCCCTCTTCCCCCTATATAAGGAGAAACAAACAAAAATGTATGATTCGCCAGATGGTTTAGTGAGGAAAACACATGATGATGACATAAGAAAAGCACTCTTAAGCCTTTAGGAAGTTACAAAAACAAATCATATGGAATGAGATGTTTAAAGGGACTGATTGCTGCAGAAATGGATGTTTGTGATAGAGATAAATTAACAGCTAATAATGACATGCAGATAGGTGCCCTAGTGCAGTAATGCTCAACCTTTTCATCCACAAGCTGGATCTGGTTGATGGAACAAATCTGGCACCCAGGGCAGGCATGGCAGGGCTCCATCTAGCCTCACAGTTTGGGCAGGGAGCAGTCTGGCCCCAATCCATCCATGAAGGGAAAAGGGGCTTGGTTCAGCCCCAACCTGGCTGGGCTACAGAGAAATGGGCATAGCTCAGCCCTGCAGTGGGAGACAGCAAGGCCCAGCCCTGAACGAGTCACACAGAGGAAGGGGTATGGCTGGGCCTCCCAAGAGGATATGCCACCTAATGTACCCACTCTTGGGGAGCCCCATGGGCCATATTACAAGGCTCTGCAGACTGCATTTGGCCACAGGGTGGAGGTTAAGCATCCCTCCTCTAGTGGGATTATCAAAAAGGCCATTTGGGCTACATTCACCAAGCAAGCACATATCTGTTGCTGTGTCTCAAAGCACTTTGAGATACTACAGGAAGCATGCCACAAATGAAAACATGTTCCTTGCACTGCAAATATGCAGCATGGACTCTAAGTTTGATACTAGGAAATCCTGGGAAAAAAAACACACCAGAAATAAAGTAGTGCAGCGTGCTTTCCTGGAGCATGCCCCAAAGCAACTGGAGGCTGGGTCCCCCAGAGAAATGGTCTGCTGTATGCCCCTGCTGCTCCAGCATTCTGCCTCAGTGTGCTGGAGGAAATAGAAGCAGGCAAGGCTGGCAGCAGTGGCTGGGATTCGGGCTCTGTCCCAGGTTAGCAGGGATGGGAGGATGGGGGAGACTGTGTGTGGGTGGGGGAATTGTGTGGAAGGAATGGATCCTCCCCCTACCCCTACCCCCACAGAGCACAGTCCCTACTGCTGGTGGTAGCATCAGCTGCTGGCAGCGGGTGCTCAGGGCACTCATGGCTCACTGCAGGCCTAGGCCCCCGGCAGTGTGCGGCTCCACCTGAGACCCAGGGGCTACACACGGCACATGGAACCAGCCCAGTCTGCTGGCACACACTTTCAGGCAGGACCAGGCAGGCTCCTGTTGCCACTTGGGGCAGGAGCCAGCCCAGCCCAGCCCAATTGCATGCAGCTCCTGCCTGCAGTGCTGGGAGCCCTGGGTGGCAGCAAACCAGCTCAGCTGTTTGATGGTGCATTCCAGTGGACTGGACTAACTCTGTGCACTATGCATAGCCCCTGGGTCTCAGGCAGCACCATGCACTTCCGGGCGCTCTGCCTGCAGTGGACCATAAGCACCCCAAGACACTGCTGTTGCTCCCCAGGTGGGGGATATGCACTATGACCCCCCAAAAACCCTACACCCACACACCTCCCATGAAGCCCCCACAATCCACCCAGAAACCCCACACCTCCCCACAAGACCCACCCTCAGAAACCCCACACCCACCCCTAAGTCCACCCACAAACTCCCCCAATCACCATGCCACAAACACCACACACATATGGTCCCCCACAGACCCCACACCCCTTCCCCACCCCACTCAAGCCCCACATCCCCCACACAAATCTCACACCTTGTGTGCTCAATTGCCAGATGGGACAGGACCTGTTGGTGGGAGCCATGGTTACAGGGCAACGGTCATACTGCAGCCCTGTCCTGTGCACACACCAGTGCTGGGACATGCAGCCCCAGCCTGGGGGGGCTCCTGGTCCCAGGAACCACTTGGGGAATGCCATGGGCTGTGGGGAGGGGTGGAGGTGGTAACAGGGGTGGGTGTTGGGTGGGGAGCAGATTCAGATGGCAGCAAGGTCTATGCATGTATGTGATGGGCCAGGAGTGAAAGCAGGGATGTGTATAAGAGAGAAAGAGATGGGGGTGGAGGAATGGGGGAGTGCTCTGGGTAAGAGAGGCCACCAAAGCTGGGCTTGGAGCCCCTTAGAGCAGCCTGTGCAAAGGGAGGCCAGCCTAGAAAAGAAGGGGCTTTCCCAGCCCAGCCCCTGAGCCCCAGGTGAGAGGTTCCCAAGAACAGCATGGGGATCACTGGGGTCCGGACACAGGCACAGGGACCAGAACCATAAGAGCTGGCACTGCTCAGAGTCACAAAGAAGTAGATGAGCAAGCTGCAGCTGGATCCATGTCTGGTGCTGGGATGGAGCTGCTGCAAGAAGGGAGCAAGCAGGGACTGTGGGTTAGGAGTGAGGGGTGTTAGACCCCAACTCCATGTGGTGCCTAACAACTAGGGAGACAATGATCCAATTGCTCATGGATCCTGTTACTCATTAGTCAGAGCAAGCAGGGCGCAAACACCAGCACACATTGCTTGCAACAACTTTATTCAAAATGGAGGCAGCTTCAGACTAGCTCCCTCACAGACACACAGCCTGTGAAACCAGGGAACCCCCTTGAACAATAGTTCTTTCCACATTTATACACTTTGGTTCATTGACATTTACTCCACCTTTGCCCCTCCTTTGGTTCCACCCATATCTCCTCCTATTTCAAGCTCCGCCTCGGTTTACTGTTTGTTTCAGTAACATGGAGTTGCCTATTATTTACATGTCTGTTTGCTATAAACACATGTCTAAGACCTTCACTCCACTTCTTCGGTCACTGGGCAGACTCTGACCAAAACCTGGAAGCTTCTTCACCAGTCACCATTCCCCTTTCTGCATATGTTTATCTCGGATTCTGTTATCAGTTACATGGTGTCTTCACATTCCAGTCTGTTTTTCACTTGTAGGTTGTACCATCTGAACATCCCTGGGGCTTTACCTCATTCACAGCACAGACTTACACGGACTCACTTGAAAATGGTCGACACAGTTAAGATAGTTACTTAGCATAAGCACTCATAAGCAAAATCTGTTTTACCTTCTAACAATACATATTTTACAGCACTACTCTACTGTTAAGAAAATGCTTGCCTGAGCATTTTGCAGTGTTACTTTTAATATAACATTCTGCCTTGTGGTCAGCAGCTTTTCTGTGAAGCCACAGATTAAAGCCTTGTTTCAGCTGCAAATCCAGTGCTCCCCAAGATCCAAAAATTGTCACCCTAACAAGGGGCACTGGTAGGGTTGTAAGTTGGGAGTGAGGGGCAAGGACATGGGCAGGGGCATGGCACTGGAATATCAGTGCTGCTCAGTGCCACAAATGCCTAGCAGGACCAACTCCAGGGGTGTGGTGGTCTTCTAAAACTCTGGCCCACAAGGTACCAATCAAACATACAGCTACAGTTCCCAACAGACACCAACCAAAGCTGTTGTACACACCATATCAGGATTACAGTTCCATTTTCCATAGTTGCTGCAGTTTCTCTATGCTAATTTTGTAGCAATATGTGTCAGCTCTAGAGAGTTACCGCTATTTGGATATTCACCAGGTGCTTTGTTTGGGCCTCATGTACTAGCATCAGTCCTTTGTCTGAGGAGCCTGCAGCACTGACTCTCCCTTTGTCCTCTCTGGCATGTTTCCAGGCACAGGCTCTGTCCATTTCCCTTTCACTGAAATGGGACTGTGTCCCAGTCTCTCTCTTGCTCTAGCATCCAGACCAATGCCCAAACTTTTCAATTGTTTAAATTTACATATAGCTGCAACCTTATGGGTGGCCTTGGATTAGCAGTTCACCTCCAGGGGTTAAAACCGAAAGAAACTGATTTTTGCAACGTTATCTCAATACAATTTTCCTCTACTTTAGAAAGCAAAAAAGATACAAAGGCATACAAAAATCTTTCACTTTTTCTCACCCTTCTGAGTATTCTCTAAGTCAGAGTCCTCTAAGGAGCACAGAAGGGGAATACTGGATCTGGTTCCCCTCCAAATTATGTAGCGTCTTGCACTACCAGTTTCATTCTTTCTTGACTGGTCCTACAGCTAAATCCTGAACTGTCTTCCTCCAGAGTTATAGCTGACACATGCATCATTTTTCTGGCAGGTGAATATCTTTAATGTTGTAGCATTTGTAACATAATAAAAAAAATGTCTTTCCTCAGCCTTTGTTATAATAAGCCATGATTAAGAAAAGGACCATGCATTACATTTCTTTCAATTAGACCCACATTTAAAGACCCTATCTGCATGCTGCAGGAGGACTTCTTCCTCAGGAACCTGATCGCTAACTCCACAGATACTTATGGGGAAGGAACGATGTTATTAGTGTTGTTGGGCAAAGAAAAAACCTCTCCAAGGAGTGTAGCTCCAATGAGGTCTATGAGCCTTTCTGTCCTATCTTGAAGCAATTATACACAAGTAACTTGCAGAGCTAATGGGACTTCTCTTTTAAGGGACGTTACTCATGCATATAAATGTTTGACCAATGTGCTCCTTATATATCATGTGACCACCTGATTTGGGATAAATGCCCTTTAGTTAGAGATGTATTGTTGAATAGAACAACAGACTTGAAAATAGACTTGCTTATACAGCACTTGCCTTTTTATATATTTTAATAATTTTCAGAATAGCTTATTCAATAATTTAAGTGAAGAAGCAAGTGAATACCTTCTTGTTCAATCAGTGTGTGTGTGTGCGTGTGTGTGTGTGTGTGTGCATGCACACGCACGCGTGCAAGTGCATTGGACTTTGCTTGTGATAATATCTCTGGAATATTCTGTTGCAATAGGTGACTAGTAAAACTTTGGCAGAAAAGTGACATTTGCAGAAAAGTGACTTTTAAAGAAAATTCACAAAGAAAAAATGTTGAAAAGCTGAGAGTATGTTCATCAATGACGAAACAGGTGAAGAATTATGCCACCTCTACATCTAGTCTGTAGCAACGTATTCATCTCACATTTACAATTTTGCATGTTGAATGAATAAACACAGCCAAATGACTTGTGATTAATTTCAAACAGGGAATACATCTGAAAAGACATCCACAGATTGCTCACAGAAAAAAAAGACAAAACTTATCACATAAGTTATTGGCTCAGATCCATTTAAACTGCATTTGCCATGTGAAGCCAAGACTGCATCATTTACAGCAGCATAAACTAGAACCAATTCTATTTATGTCAATGGCATTACTCCTAATTTACGCAGGGCTGAATTTGGTCTATGGAATTTAGCATACCTTTCGCTGTTGCAAGGGTATCTCGCCTTTTTCTTCCTTCTTCTTTCATATACTCTCAGTCTTTCATCTTGTTTTCATTGAGCTTTTATTAAAAAGGTACACTGTGCACATTTGCATTTTAAAAGCTGGAAATCAAGTGATACAGAGAATGCTATAGAAATTACTCCCACAATTTATACAAAATCTTTGACAATGACTTATCAGCTTGTGTGCTCAGACTGCTACTTAATATACCCAACGCACATAGCTTTACTGATAACTTGTCCTCCATACCTCCTCCCACATTTGTTTGTTCTCTCTTCCTGTTGTGTCTCGTCAAATGGCAAGACTGTAAGCTCTTTACAACAGGGACTGCTTTATCACACAAGTACGATACCTAGTACAGTGGGGTCCTGATCCTTGATGGGGACCCTTAGATGCCCCTGCAATACAAATAGTAAATAAGACTTTAGTATCAAACTGAAATCAGTTTGGCATTGAATATTTAATATAGTATAGATAGGTAGGTAAAAGAGAAAGAACCTTTGAGCAATCAAAAACAAAATGTTCTATCAGCCATTTTCCCTCTATGCCTCGCTTGTTTTTTATTTTCCAAGAGGAAAAAAAATGAGTATAAACTACTAACTCATTTGTATTCTAAAAACAAAGCCAGCACTAGTTGAGTTTGACCAACAGATAAACCAAGAAAATAAATCTGTTCCCAAATGCATTTTCTAAGGATGCTTCATATTTATTCTATTTTTTTTTTTCACAGTCATTCCACTGCATCTCCAAAGGACAAAAAAAACCCAAACCCAACACAATCTAGTATTACATTTTCTCTTTCCATTTCACATTTAAATAATGTATTTCATTTAAGTGCCCTAGCTGTCATAGAAGCATGTGTTGATAAAACTATTAGAAAAGAAAATACAAAAAAGCCGAAGAGTAACCTTCAAAGGCACTATAAAAATCACAACAAAGGAATTAGAATTTAAAACATCAAAGTGTTCAAAGTACTTTAATCACTGGAACCCAGCCTATGGGTGGGGGAAACGGGGAATGTATTCCCTATGATTTTTTGTAACTTAAAAATTTGTTTTTCAGCCATAACCCAAGAATAAAGTAACTGTATTTTAAATACACATGCATGTAAACAAGACAGGTCATTTTTATTTCTTTGTGTCTTTTAACCATTCTTTCACTTTGCATGACACTCAATGTAGTTCTAGAATCATAAGAGCTTTGACAAACTCCATTTTTTTCTGTTATTATGGTTTTCCTCTATTTTTCTTGCTTAAAATAAAGCATACAATTTACTACATAAGGTGATTCAAGTGCAGCAGAAAACTGAACACCCAGTGACCTCAGCTCAGTGCCCCCTGGCTGCAAAGCATAATGCAGTTCCTTCTAACTGATAATTGTCACAAGAAGGCATTCATATTAAAACCTTAATCTTGCTCAAAAATTCTCCCAGGGTAAAAGCATATAATTTGTACATTCCAATGTATCCGACTGTCAGACATGGATTTATTAACCTTACCTGCCTGTTACACAGAGGACCACTTTCCTATTCTGCTGTTTTTGTATCTTTCTTTAATGATTACAACTATTTCTATCATCTGCTTCCACTTTCAACTTCAAAAACTGTCTCTCTGTCACTTATCTCAAAAGCAGGATTCTAACAAGCAAATACAGTTTGAGCCAGAGCGGAGTTTCCTTTGGGAACATCACCTCCAAAACATGATTTTTTCCCCACTTGCCCTCAGCATTTCAATTCCATTAAACTCTCAAACATAGTGTTGTAATTGCTATAAAAGTACCTTCCTGATGCTAAAGGATAAATAGAAATGCTTACAAGACAACTCCCATAGACCTCCAACACAGCAAAGCTTCAAAAACCTGTATTTCAAAAAACAATTTAATTCTCATTGGACTTTACTTTTTGTGACATCACTTACATGTCAAAATATCCACGTATCACAGATGTTTCTCATATCAGTGGGACTTCCCCTACATTGTCAACCATAAATGTTAAAAAATCATGACAGTGTTTGCAAAAAGAAAAACAAAATCAGAAGATTGGTTTAAAAGTTTTATTTTTTAAAGTTTGGGGTTCTTTTCACTTACTGGTTTTAAAGTCTCCAGAATGATTTAAGCCACATTTTGAAGCTTTCCTCCACAACTATGATAGTTGGAAACTTAGTGGGATCTTAAACAAAACATGAAATATTGTGAGACCTGTAATAAAATCAGCACATTGGCAGCACTGCTCTTCCTGTAAGTATTACACATGAATAAATGAATAAGTACATGCTGGATTGGGCCTCATGAATCCAAATTACTTAAGTGATACTAATTAAGGTGTCTTCTAATGGGCAACCTCACCTCCCAATTATCCACTAACTCTCAGGCTTGCATAGTACTGTGACTTTACTGCCTTAAAGCTTCAAACCAAGGTTAAACTTGCAAAAAAAAAGTAGAAACATCACTGAGGAATAGCTCCTCCTTCACACACACACACAAACACTTTTTCTTTCCTGAAAGAAATAAAAGAAACTTGGCAGAGTACAGTAATATTTAAACAGCTCTATCAATGGTGTACAATCTCTGACTCAGAAATGCCTTGTGGCTTTTAATGTCTGTTGAGTTAAGAATAAAATCAGTTACTGATTACAGTTTGCAAATATGTTCTCTGTCCATTCAGTGTTACTTTTATGTTGACATATTTGAACCATCTCTCAGGAAGGGGTGGGTCCCTCCACTCCAACTTCTCCCCTGCAGCTGGGTGGTGCGAGCCTGTCTGCTAGAGAAAAGAAAAGAAAGTATATAAGGATGTCCTATTGCTTGCTCCCACACTGAGTTATGGGAATCATGGGAAGAGCACACAAGACACTGACCATTCATGCTAAATTCAAGGAGAAAAGGACTGCAGTCCTCACTAACAACCACCTACAGCCCTTTAGCATGCAAGAAAAAGAGGTTAAGTTATTCAATAAGTAATGAATGGCTCTTAGGTTTTCTACCACATTCCTGGACCAGATTATAACAAGCTGAGGTTTGTTCAAAACTCTACCTCAGGACTCGCCCAAAACTTTAACTATGGAGATGGACAAAGAGTATAAATTTAATCCCAAAGAGAACATGCCTGGGAATATTATGAGTAATTAAAAAGAAGAAAGGAACAGAAACAGAAGTGCAGTTAAAAGATTTGCTTCGTGTCACATCACATTCAACCTGCTTTAACTCTCCAACTCAGATTACTATCACCCATTTACAGATGGCTTGTCCAAGGCAACCTTCAACATGAGAGTGTGGTTCAAATGTATACCTCCATAGGAGGATGTCTTAATTGTTCTTAACCCAAGGTGAAACAGTGAATTGATTAAAAACTGTGCTTTTATTTTATTAAAGAACAAACAGAATCAATAGTGTTAAACAGGAGGAAACCAGGCTCTCAAACCCAGTCATACATCTCTGCAAAACAGCCTCATTTTTAGTGGTGTAGTGGGTAATATACAGCTCTATGCAGAGTGCCAACACGAGGACTGTCACTGAATAAAAACCACTTAAACTCTATTTTGAGTGCTTACATTTGACCAGCAGGAAAGACAGATCTTGGGTCTGGCCATTTACAGAAAGGTGAATATCATCCTCTATCCATTTTTCTCCTACTGTTTGGGTTTTGTTGGGTTTTCTTTACCTTTTTCTCTACACAGGTACAAAATAAAAGCTAACAAGATAGGTTGAATTATAATAATGGTGTCACAACCACATTAATCTGAACCTGCAACAGCTATGCAATTGCTCCCTGAACCCTGCTTGTTTGTTCAAGTTAATTAATTTGCTAAAATATCTTACAGCTGGGATATGCACTTTACCAGATGCAAATGGTTAATTATATCCATTTAAGCAGTGATGATTCAATCAATCCCATGTCTACCCAGGCTTAAATGACTCTTTCCAGTTCTTTGGGGAAGGAAAACCACAGGTCTGTAGCAAATGCCCAACTTCCTTTAGTTGCTACAGCTATAGGGAAGCTCTGCAGTTCTACACAGCTTAGATAAAATAAAAATAAAAACCAAAAAGGGGGAAGTAGATAGTAAGTGGACAGTAAGGGAAAAGAGTCCAGGAATAAGAAGGCCATTAATCTACTTTCCTTTTCTTTTATTACATTAACATTTCCACATAAATCTCTAGGGACTACATATTATTAGGTGTTTTCTGAAGGAAGCTTTATCTCAATGATAAAGGCAGCACAGCTTAATATTCCTTACTAACAGTTGATAAGGACTATACACAATTGTGTGGCTGTCTGTGAGCATTCTCCACTGCTCGTGCACACAATGAAATAAATATTTTTCTCTTTTCTCAGTGGCCTACAAATAAGAGAAGAATAAGGGGTATGAAAACATAGCACTTTGGATAAAGAATTTGAATTAAAGCTGAAGCTTTTATGAGTTCATCACCATAGTCCTTCACACTCATGTAATAAATATCAGCTATTAATATTATTTCATTTAATAAAAAGTTCTGAAAAGCAAAAAGACTAATTGACATATGACATATGGAGAATTTTAGATGCATGTAGATATACCATTGAAAACTGGACAACGTTCCCAGGTACATCTAAGTTTCTGACTACCCAGCTGACTACACTGAATAAACACATTACTGTTCTTAGAACCCTTTCCTCCTGAAGTTAAATACAGTGTGCTTAACTTCATAGTTTCATAGTTTCTAGGGTCGGAAGGGACCTGAGTAGATCATCTAGTCTGAACCCTTCCATGGCAGGAAAGAGTACTGGGGTCAAATAACCCCAGCAAGGTGTACATCTAGCCTCCACTTAACTATGGTGTTCCCTTTTCTACATCAAGGAAAAATGTATTAGTTAAGGTCAGACTTTTATAAGATTTGGCTTGGTGTGTCTTTTGTTTCATAGATTTCATAGACATTAGGACTGGAAGGGACCTCGGGAGATCATCAAGTCCAGCCCCCTGCCCAAAGGGCAGGAAGTCAGCTGGGGTCATAGGATCCCAGCAAGATAAGCATCCAAT
>NW_017728918.1:83601562-83643325 GCF_001723895.1 Crocodylus porosus
GAGCAGGAGGACGAGCTCCTCCTGCTTGTTGCCCAGGCTCCTGGCATTAGTGTACAGGCAGGCAAGTGTGCCCTTGGGGGCTCTTGCCTTGCCTACAGATTGTGCCAGGGCTGTTATAGGTAGGAAGGCTGACATTTAAATTTTTGTATGAATAGGAATATATCACAAGGATTATCCTTGTTCTATCTTTTGTATTACACCAAATAAATGAAAAATTAAGCTTAATATGAGTAAGCTATACTTTGAATAAGTCTGTTGAAATGTTTTGCTGATGTTAATACCTATGCTATTTTCAGGACAGCCACTGAACTCCTGGGAAGGAATGAAGGTAATAGAGTCTCCAGTTCAAGGTAGTATCTGTATCAAAACAAGTGAACTTCCCTTGGGCCAATATTTCTCTATATTGTCTGCAGATATATTCAGACCACTATTGTGTATTTTTATAGACATTGGTGCAACATGTTACCAGTCTGACTTGTCACATACATATGCTCATGTATGTTTGAGTACCCAAGGGACAAGATAGGTAGAAAATTATGCTTCTTGTATCCTCAAAAATAACTGCTTCCATCAGATGCCTCAAACTGTTGAGGAGTTTGGTACTAAGTTTTCCTGGTACTTATATAAATTCTAGTCACAGAATTTGGTATTTGCCATTAAGAAGTCCTCAGGCTCCAATATCATGGCTTCATCATGGGCAGGTCTTGTCTTACCAACCACATCTCCATTTACGATCAGGTAACTTGCCACCTGGATAAGAGAGAAGAGGTTGCCACTGACTTCCAAAAAGCCTTTGATCTGGTGTCCCACAATGTTCTCATGAAAAAATTGGAGGATTGTGGGCTTAACTGCAAAACAGTTAGGTGGATATGAAGCTGGCTGCAAAGTAGTACCTAGAGGGCATGTCCACATGAGCAGCCATCAGGAAGACTTCAGCAGCTGGTGGGGGATGGGGCCAGGTGGGGCAGCAATTGGGAGGCTAGGGTGGCATATGTGGGTGTTGCGGGGGGGCCATACCCCTTCTGTGTGGCCCTCTTGGGGGGCTGAATCCCCTGTTGGGGGGCTACCCCTTGTGTGAAGACCGAACCCCTGTTGAGGGGCCGTAGCCCTTGTGTGGGAGCCAAATCCCCTGTTGAGGTACCATAATCCCTGTGTGAGGGCCATCGCCCCTGTGGGAGGGCAGCAAAATATATATTCATGAATTCATGAAACATATATTTAGAGTTTACTTTATTATTATGATAAAAGGCTTGCTTTAACACTATAGATATATCAGTAAAACATTGTCCAACTGATTGCTGTCTCTGTCTCTGTCTCTGTCTCTGTCTCTGTCTCTGTCTCTCTCCCTCCCTTTATAGTGGTTTTTTGTTTGACTTGTGGAGGAACATGGATTTGGCCGTATTTTACAGAGTGACTTTGTGATTTTTTTTATCAGGGATTTTTTAGTTTTCCAATAGGGAACATCAGAATAGGGAACCCAAATGGGGCCAGGAGGACATGCTTTGACAGTTCAAAGCAGGTCACCACACCCAGAACATCTTCCAGGTGATAGCTGCCTAGATGACCAGACAAGGGGCACATGTGACAGTAGTGCCGCACAGAGGCCAGCCCTGCAGCCACAGACCACTGGAAGCTGGTCCAGAGGGGAAGATACCTCTACTGGCTATGCAGTCCCCATCCAGGTCTGGCAGGTGCATAGCAGTCACAGCTAGGCAGCAGCCCCCAATGCCAGACTGCCGCAGTGGGTAGAGGGTGCAGGGAACTCTCAGAGTTGCTTCAGCAGTCCAGCTGGCACAATTGGATGGGCCCTAGAAGCTCCTGAGAGCTAGTAGCCCTCAGCTAATTGCCAGGGCAGTTTTTTATACTGATGGGGCCAGGACAGGGCAGCTTTTTATACCGTTGGGGACAGCACAGGTGCTGGGCTCTGGCTCCCCCTGGCTGCAGATCCAGGAGAAGCCAGGAAGGGTTATTTTGCCTCAATTGGCACAATTTGCTCCACAACAAAGTGCATGTCTGAGCATGTGCACTGAGGCAAAAAGCCCCAGCTCAAATTTGCACCACCTCTATTTGGGCTGCTACAAGCACACATGCTTGCATGTGTGGACATACCCAGAGAGTCCTAAGGAATGGATCGGTATCATCCGGGTGAAAAGAGGCCAGCAGTGTCCCACAGGGGTTGGTGCTTGGTCCAGTATTTTTCAACATCTTTATCAATGATTTGGATGTGGGGGTAAAGAGTTCACTGGCCAAGTTTGTGGACAACATCAGGTTATGGAGAAGCATGGTCATGCTTAAAGATAGGCTATGGATACAGGTGGATCTAGACAAGCTAGCAAGTTGGGCGAGTGGGAACCAGATGAAGTTCAACATTGAGAAATGTAAAGTGCTCCACCTGGGGACGAACACCCCCCTGGCCACCCTAGGCTTGGCAGTGCCAAACTGACCAGCACCACAAACAAAAAGGACCTGGGGGTAATAACAGACCACAGGATAAATATGAGATAGCAGTGTGATGCCGTAGCCAGCAGAGCAAACAATATTCTGTCATGCATCGATTGATGCATCTCCAGCAAAGCCAAGGGGGTAATTCTTCTATTCTACCTGGCATTGGTGAGACCACAGATAGAGTACTGCATCCACTTCTGGGCACCACACTTTAACAAGGACATGGCAAAGCTTGAGGGAGTCCAGAGAAGGACCACCCATAGGATCAGAGACTTGCATGGCAAGGTATTTGAGCAAAGGCTGAGGGACCTGGGACTCTTCAGCTTGAAAAAGAGAAGGCTGAGAGGGGACTTGGTAGCAACTTACCATTACATCAGGGAAATACATCATGGGCTCGGTGAACAACTGCTCACCAGGGCACCCTTGAGGAAAACCAGGAGTAATGGCCACAAACTCCTGGAAGATTGATTCAGGCTCAACATTAGGAAAAACTTCTTCACAGTTAGTGTCCATACTGTGGAATATGCTCCCTCCAGAGGTGGTGCAATCACCTACCCTGGAAATCTGCAAGAGGAGACTAGACAGTCTCCTTGCTGGGGTCACCTGACACCAGCTGTCTTTCCTGCCTAGTGCATGGGGCTGGACCTGATGATCTTCTGAGGTCTCTTCTAGCCTTACAATCTGTGAATCATTGAGAACACCACTCATGGCATTTGGAGGCAATATATGTACTAAATTAGCTGATCCAACTTACAGGACCATGTGTCAGTGAAGATCCTGCCTCCTCCCCTCACTCTTTAGGAACTAATTTTATCTTCCTAGACAAAAAAAAACCCCAACCATTCCAGCCTCTCTGGGCAAATTAAAATGATACACTTAAAACAAAGCACGAGATCCTTCAAGTGACATAAAAGGATCCTAAACCCTGGTATGGTTAAGGGAAGAATTTCCCCAACACAGGCACTGTAAGTTTGCCTCTTGGGTACCCTCTCATAAACTCTGTTTAGCACTGTGATGTGTCACGAACAAGGATGCTGCACTTAGCATGGCCTGCACTGCAATCATTGTTGTGACAGAAGCATGGCTGTAGGTTTACCCAGGCTAGCTTTAAACTAGTTTAGGTATCTATACCAGCAGAGCCATTGCATAACAAGATCCATGCAAGGTAATCCCCTTAGTATCAACTCATGTTCTCAGGTTGCTGGTATCTGAACTAGCTAGGTTTACATTAGCTCAAGTATGTGTGAACCAATCCAGCTACTATCCTGGGTCCAGAATGTGTCCAGAATGGCTCAAGATGGCACAAAAATGACTTCAAGTTACCTTTGTCCTTTTTGAAGCAAGAGAAAGAGAAAAAAAAAACAAGCCAAATCAAATTAATGTATATAAAGTATATTGGAGAGGTGTGGGGGTCATTGTATGAAATTAAATGGAGAAAGAGACATCAGTGGAGAAATGGACTGGGAGGTAGCACTGCTTAGTTTGTCTATATCCCTTTTTACATATACTGTCCTCTTCCATCAAACACTTCCCAAAATTAGTTTCTTCTGACTCTACTCATCTACACAAAATCATATGATTTATAAAATCATTCAAGTAACTCTACCTTGTATAGGTTGGGTAATGCAATACTGAGCACAGATATGCAAGCTAAGTTGGGTACCAGAACAAATATATTCCACGTTGTTGTCCACATGAGCAATACATCCTGCTTCTCAATGGGGATGATTAACTGCAGTGCTGCACAAACATAACCTTATTTTGTATGCAAAATAAAGATACATACCCGTATTGCAGAGGTTGCTAACCTGCAACACATGTGCTGCAAATGGTCTGGGCAGCTGCTGTGTGTGGCACGTGAACCTATTAAAGGGAAACATTGGAATAGAGGTAGGGGGCTTAAATCTCTGGCAGTGAATCTGGGGCAGGAAACTGCTTTGGGGAGGTGTCAGGTGTTACCAGGTTAACATTTACTTGGCCAAAACTTGGACTTTGGATCCACAGTCACCATACAAAACTTCATTCGTTGAGAGGCCAAAGGAAGGGCTAACCTGAATCTTGGTAATGACACCTCTCCCACAGCAGTGTTCTACCACCACTCTGCTCCATGCAGCTGGCAATTGGGCACAAACTCTAACAGGTATACCTTTTGGGGTGGATGGGGGTCCAAAATCAGAGGAACAATTGGGGAGGGGGTAGGACTTAACTTGTGGTATTAAAAGCATGGAACTGAATTTCACCTTGATTTATTTCTTGTTTTTTCCCTCTCCGGAACAGAACATCAATGCTCCTGAGTGATGCTATAATCCCCTCCTCAGGGTTTGCTGCTACTCCAATCATCATAATATATTCAGGGAACCTTGCCCACATCAGTTTTCAGTTTTCTTTCCAAGTTTTTTCCAAAGTCCTTCCCAGACCCTTTGAACTGCAGCAGCAGGTATTGTTCCCTTCAGCTTCTTCACCATTTGCAGCATAAATTCTTCATGGGCACCGCTACACATGACATTGTATCACCATACCAATGCATTACAGTGACATAGTATCCACAGGCAAAAACTGTGATGCCACCACTACATCACCATAGCAATGTGCTCCCTGGGTATAGCGCAACTACAGCAACATAGTGGCTAAAAATAACTATGTGCAAGGGCCATGCGAGGCTTCGGGCAAAGCTTCCGATCCAGAGAAGCTTCAGATGGTTCTGCATATGAAGCAGCATGTCTGGATCAAAGCACTGGCTTCATTAGGCTTTCCAAAGTTGTTCGGGACTTCTGAAGTGCTTTGGAAAAGCTTCGGAGTCGCTTTGGAGATCCAGCCATAGGGTATAACAGGGAAACAATGAAATAGCTATAACTTGGTTGTCCTTTGTATGATTTGGATGAAATTTACAGGTGTTGTAGCCTCTGTTGAGAGCATGAAGTTTGCCAAGTTTCAAGAAGATTGATGTAGAGGTTCAGGAGGGAACTGCACCCCAAGTTCCTGAAAGCAAAACTGATGTCACAAGTATGTGTTACATCACAGGAGGGTGAAAACTGCAGGGGTGGTGGCTCCTGATGAAGCTACAAAGATTCAAGAAGATTGGTGCAGGGGCTCAGGGGAAACTGCACCCCAAATTCTTGAAAGCAAAACTCATGTCATGTGTATGTGTTACACCACAGGGGGGTCCAAACTGCTGAAGTGGGGGCCTCTAGTGAGGCCACAAAGCCTGCCAAGTTTCAAAAAGATCAGTGTCGGGATTTTGGGAGAACTGCACCTCAAGCTGGACAAGCAAAACTCGTGACATGGGTGACACTGTGGGTGTTAAAGCACAGCAGGATGAAAGCTGCAGGGATGGTGGCCCCAGAACCTCACAAGTTTTGTCTATCAGCAGCTAGAGATGCAGGGCCCCAGAACCCCCCTGCACCCATCTCCTTGACAGCTGGCAGGCTTGGTGGCCTGAGCAGGGGCCACCAACCCTGTAATTTTCACCCCGCTGTGCCTTAGTACACACAGGGTCATCTATGTCACAAGTTTTGCCTGTCAGCAGCTTGAGGTGCAGTTCCCCCCAAACCCCTGCACTGATCTTCTTGAAACTTGGCAGGCTTTGTAGATTCACCAGGGGCTACCGCCTCTGTAGTTTTTACCCCCCTGTGGTGGAACACATAGATGTGACATGAGTTTTGCTTTCAAGAACTTGGGGTACAGTTTCTCCCAAACCCCTAAACCTATCTTCTTTAATTTTGTCAGGCTTCATGTTCTCAGCAGAGGCTACCATCTCTGCAAGTTTCATCTAAATCAGACAAACAACAACAAAGTTATAGATATTTCATTGATTCCCCATTATACTCTATGGCCGGATCCCCAAGACAGCCCCAAAGCTTCAGAGTCGCTGCGGCCAGATTAAGCAGAAACCCGGTCTGGAGCTCCAGATCAGATCCGTGGCATCTGAAGTGACTGGATCTGAAGCTGGATCGAATCGCTGCCAATTCGCACAGTCCTATGTGCTGCTGGCATGGCCCAGTATGGGCCGTTACTGCACCATCATTTAGTACTTCCTTTTAGAAGTAACACTAGCACTAATAACAGCACCACAGGGGCATGTGTAGATGCACTCCATGAGAAGCATACCTAACCATTTTTTACTCAAAGCCCACAGCATCCAGCATTTTTAGGAGCACAATGTATTGTAAAAATGCCACTATATGTGAAACTGGACAATGGATTCATTCCCAGTAGGTGGGTCCCAAGAATATGCAGCACTATTTTTTTGTGTGTGTGATGTAAGTAGGCTCTCGCAAACAGAATTTTACATAAACGCTAACAACAACAACTCTAGGAATGATAAGTTCCATGATGCCTTGGTCCTCAGCTGATCTAGAAACAAGCTTGTGCTAGGCCAGTAGACTTTCTTAAAGGTCTAGTATACTATATTAGCACCTCCAAACAGCCTACATTCCAGTGTGTCAAGGCAATTCATCTTATATTGAAAAAGGGATTTGACATGCAGGGAGTCAGGGAGAACTGCAGAAAGCAAGAAAGCAAAAGAAAGTATGACACTACAATCATATCAGGGCAGTCATATCTGTGGGGTAACCTAATATCCCTATTATCTCGATTTTAACAAGTAACTATAGGTCCACAGAGTTTGAACAAGTTTGCTGAGGTTAGCTAGACAGTGATAGGGCTGAGTGCTATAAGTACTCCTGACTTCCCAGTCCATTTTTTCAATCATGTCTATCTCTCCATTTCACTTAAAATTAAGATATATAAAATTTCTGAAGTACATTTTCTGACAAAGAAAGGAAGTCAGAGTATTCTAATTTTTAAATCTGATGTCCTTCATACACACACATATATATATACATGTACCATACAGCTCTATGTATGACACATACAATATTATATTTTAAAACTCATAAAAATCAGTCACTGAGAAAATGTAGTAACATCCATCAACAGTAGAGATGCTCAACATCTGTGAAGCTCACCATGACTTGCAGCATACAATGAAGAAAAACTTGCCAGGCAGAACTCACGAATGATATAATTTTCCATGTGAAAGCTGAAAAGACCAGTTTTCGTACAAAGTCACATTTCACAGGACAATTTTAAGTTTAGGTTCAGACTTCTACCAGGGAAAAAATAACAGAAACAATCAGCATCAATCAAACGATACAATTTGGAAAGACAAGAGGGTCCCACAAGTGCATGTATTAATTTGCTGTGGCTGCTCAATTCAGTTCTATTTAAGGGAAATGCAATCTGCAATAACCTAGTCCTGTACAATTTTAATAAAGTATAATAATAAATCAAAAATCACAATGAAGACTTGCAGTTAGTTTTTATTAAATGTTTCCTACATTCATATTTCTAAGCAAACAATTATTCTTATTTCCAAGACACATGGTTTCCCATTGAGATGAAAGCTTGAACTTAAAAGAAGCATCGATTTTCTTTATAATGTCATAGCAGCTTAATAGACTTTATTGGTAAATATATATGAAGTGGGAGGAGAACCAAGAAGTTCCTTCTCCCAGTTCTGGCTACTGAGCAGCAACCGTATAAGTGCTTCAAGCACCTTCAGTCTTGATCTGGTTTCCAAGTGAGGAATCTGCAGTCAGCAAGAGGCAAAGATGCCATATGTTCAACTTCCCGAGGACATGTAGCCTAACTTAGCTAAACTGGGACAAGGGCATTCTCTACCCTGTCTTTAAAGGCTGGTGACTGTCTACAAAGCCATATAAAACTCAAAGGGTATGTCCAGATGAGCACTGGAGATCCCAGTGTCAAAAAAATGGGCACTAGAACAAAGCAGGGTGGCACATGTGGTGGCAGCATACTCCATCTGAAACCAGAGGCTGGCTGGCTGGCTGGAGCCATGCTCCAACTGCTGCCCAGGTTTTGTGTGCCTGGATCATCACCACTGGAGCCCCAGAAGGCCCCCAGGACCCCAGGTGAGGCTGCTGGAGCCAGCCCAGTTGCTGGCCCTGATCTCCCCTACCCCGCCCCCCCCGCCCCCCGGAGCATATTTCCCTGAACTAAACCCACATGCAGAGGCATGTGCTTAGGTGAAAAGCAGTGGCATGAATTCGTGGCGCTGCCTTTTTCCCCTGTAGCCACATGTGCAAATGGTGACACTTGACTGTGGAGCTAATTAATGAGGTCCACAATAAACATCTCATGTAGATGCCCTGCCCTCCAAGTGAGCCAAAGCTCTTTGCACTGCAAATAAATGGCCTTGTAGAGTGGGGCAATGTGCTGGGTTACATACCCTATGTCTTCCCTCACATACTCTGGGGTTGCATTCACAGGCTCAGGCCTCACTACTACCCTAAAGTAGTCATCTATTTTGCACCAGTTTGAAGTGGCCCCAGGGAACAGTCTAGCAGTACGTGATTAGCATAGCTGAGTCACTCACTAAGATGAGGCATATCATATTGTAAAGAACAGATAGACAACTCCAACATCAGCAGGTGTACTGCTATTTTATTTCTTCACTAGAAATACCGATAAAAAAAAAGCCATCCTTAATAGTGTATGCATAAAGCTTTTAATTCAAATGTAACCATAGAGTGCTGTTCTTTACCCACTTCCCACCCGCTAAGGAGAGAATAACATAAAACAAAGATGAATAAATTGTTGGGAAGGCTGAGAATGAAAAGGAATACCTGGGGAAGAGCAAAAAGCATTTATTCGTCCATCCAGTACTTCAGAGGTCATGGAGCATAAGAGTTCATTAACATAAGAGTCATTACATTATGAGATAAGAGTTTGTTATATTATCACATAGGACAGTAGACATTGAGCTATTGTACTCCCATGTGCTTAATTCCATGCTTTTCTGATAAATTCGAATGAAATATACTCTAAATGTAGTGCCAAGTTAAAATGAGATGATTTTAAATTTAAACTTATAGACACTCCTAGCTAATCTTGTTTTGTGATTTCTTTGTTCTTCCTCCTTATTTGAAAGTCTGAAAGTTAGGCAGAATTTTGGTAGTTTAGGTAATGCCCTCTGTAAAGGGATTTTAAAATCTGTGATTCACTTTCTGACTGCCGACTCCTCAGCTGTACCTTTTCTGCTTTGTTCCTGCCCTCATATTGTGCTGCAGCAGAAACGTGGCTAAAGTTTTATCCTAGTTCATAAAGCTGAGAAAGCATTATAGTTGGCTGGTGCATGTTCTAATATAGAGCTGAAGGGAGGTAAAGCAGAGGTCCTGATAGTACTGTTTAGCATTCTAAACTCCTAACTTCATCCTTTAGCACAAATATACACATTTTTCTCTTACATTAATGAATTTTTATAGTAGCAATATGGTAACTCCAGGTGGTGTGGTTATCATGAGATAATCACACCCCTAGAGGATGCCTCTTAACACCCTAGAGGTGATGATAACCAGGCCCCCTGTCATGCCTTATTGCTTATATATATGCTGATGAAAGCAACTAGAAAGAATTGTAAAACATGAACAGCATGCAGAATTAACCTGCACCGTCCATTTGTTAATTATAAAGGCTATGAACACTGCCAGTGAACACCCTCTACACTTTTACACTGTCATCATAATTAAAAAGTTTTAGTATGTGGTTTTCTGTTGCAACAACATCGATCAAAGTCCATTTCCTGACATGTGCAGCAGAAGCAATATGTTCCGCATAGGTTATTTCTGGAATTGTATTACTTACCGTAATAGAGCCCTGTCATGTTACTTCTATTGCACCAAATATACCTGCCATGACTGCAGCAGCCTATTCTATTCCCAGTCTCAGACTCTTTCAAGCATGCACAAAATGGAATTATTGCAAAAAATTCCATTTTCTGTAATATTCTGCAAAAAGATTTTTCTTTAAGCTGTAAAGTTTTTCTGTTTCTTTGCACACCACCACAAGACTGATTTTGGTCCTTACTCTTGCCCTTGGATGGCCATAAATATGCAACTGCTGGGATAAATTGCCCGTGCAGCTGGAGCAGTATGGACTAACATGAGTAATCCTACATTCCCTTTTCAGTAGATCTCCTGTGTAGGAGGTATTCAGGATGGGAAAGGACTGGAGACAGGGGAAGCTGAAGGGTTATATTTCGAGATGGAAGCATTTGTTATACAAAGCAACTGGGGAGGAAAAACAATACATAAGCAAACCAAGTAAGGTCACAGCAAATAAAATTAGATTCCAAGACTTTTCTAGTCTGAGCTGAGGCCTGAGGTGTGAGGGGGTAGGGTTGTCCACTGACAATAGAATTTCTGGACAGCATGCCACCACTGTGTCCCTTCCTCCATCCATTTCCCAGACTGCATTTCCTGTACTGCATTCCTCAGGAGATGCAACACAAAATATCCACACTGTGGTATTGCCTTCTGTTACAGATAACAACATTATATTCTCAAAGCTTAAGCCTCAAAGGGTTAAGTATTGTGAGGCACTTTCTGGGCAGATAAATAATTCTCTCTCACACAAAGGAGCAGAAATCTCAGTAGCAAAAAGTTGCTTTTTAAAGAAATACCTATTTAACATCAATGTCCAATTTTTTTAGTATTTGTAAAAATATAGACGAGATGTCTGTTTCCTATGTTACAGTGTCTAGCAAGCAATGATTTTTGGCAGTTTGCTGTCCACAGAAAAATAAAATAAGGAGTTGAAAAGCAGCAATGTCTTGACAATAAAACCTTTCTTGCCTTTGATTCCCTATTCAGGCTGCATAACTGCTGCAGAAATAGGAAAAAAATAATAGGTCAAGGTTGAGGGCTAGCAAAAAGAAAAAACAATTTAGTTTGGGGACTTGACAGAAAAATTATAGCATTCCTAAATGATGCTAAATCTGTGCTGCAGGTGGATCATGACCAGGAGCACTAATTTCTGGTTTTCAATAGAGAAATTTCCCCATAATATTTACAGAATTTGATTTCTTTCCCAGAATTTAACTAACTGCGTGGAATGTGACATGCTGCACTGGTGCATTGCAGAAATTAATCACAATTACTGCCGAGTAGACAATGTTCTAAGCTTTTAAATTTTACCAAAGCTTTTAAATTAGGCCATTTTCAAAATATAGGGAGAAACCTACTTTTAGAGTGATTTGCACCCTGGGGTGCCTCTCAGAAATAAATCTCTTGCTTGCATATTTCGCACACTTTCATGCATGTGGGTTTTGCATGGGTTCCCCTTTCATTATTATGACTTTGAACAGTGAAGACTTGATGAACAAGCTGGGGTTAACAGAGACATAGTGGATACAGTCTGATTATTAAGCCTATGCAAATAGGGAACTTTCTATTCAGATTCAGATTTGGCTGATTCGGAGGACAGTGATTCAGTTCAAAGATTTGGATCAGTGTCCTAAATCAATTTGGCTGAATCAGCTTCGGAAGATTCGGCCCTGATTTGGAGAGGTTCAGAGATTCGGCCATAGACTATAATGGGGGAATCACTGAAATACCTATAACTTTGTGATTTTGTGCCAGATTTGGATGAAAACAGCAGGGATGGTAGCCCCTTCTGAAGGCATGAACTCTGCCAAGTTTCAAGGAGATAGGCACAGGGGTTTCTGGGAAAATGCACCTCAAGGTGTTGACAAGCAAAACTTGTGACGTATGAATTTGTGTGTGTATTAAGGTGCAGCAGGATGAAAACTGCAGAGATGGTAGCCTGTAACAGGGGGCCTTCCCAATGCCCAGGCAGAAACAGCTCACAAAAGGGCCAGAAAGGCTGAAGACAGAGGCGTATGCGCTGTTTCTACATCCCTCCCCCAGAGCACTGTGATTGGAAGGGGACTCAGGGAAAGATCACGGTCACTGGCGGGCTACAGATATCAGTCTTCTCCCCTCCACTGTTCCCCCTTCCTCTTCTCAGTTTCTGTTTTTTGGTCTCCTGGTGCAATTCGGATTTGGTGATTCGGCCTCCAAATCGGGCTGAATCTCCTCAGAATCAAATCGGCAACCGAAGCTGTGCACACCCCTACTGATTATATCTATTTGCTTCTGTACAGTTCGGATAAGTTATAATTATTAATGCATATTAGGGAAGATTTATCATGGAGACCTAATAATGGTGCCCCTTGTGAAAATACTGAATCTCAGCCCATCAAGGTAAACTGTTTCCCCCAAGGGAAAAATGACTATGACTCTTTCCCTGTCATAGCAAAGGCCTTTAAATCACAAGACTCTATTACAGAGGATTAACAAAGTACATTAGCCAAGAAAGAAGTTCCATGAGATATTACTGGCTGCTTGCAGATGTTAATCTTTTTTTTTAGAAAAAAATAGAACTTCCTTTAAAAACACCACATACTCTGGTGCCGAGCCCAGCACATGCCCAGAAGAGACAGTGTGTTAGTTGGACCCAGCTCACCCAATGTCTGTATAAATTAAGCACTTTATTGAGGATTTTTTGGCACTTTTATCTAAAAAGCACCAAAACGCTCCACTGAAGTGACGGATCTATACAGATTCTGTGGATCCAGGTCGAAGTAACATGCTGCTGCATATGGTAAAGTGAGGATTTTATTAGGTTTTTAAACATCCGCAAGCAGCCATTAAGCCTAATTCACCTTAATTATATTTCTCAGCATTTCAAAATGAAAGAAGCCACTGGCTTTTGCCTCACAGGAAGAAAGAAAAATATCATTTAAAACTTTGCTATGTTAGTCTGAGGTCAAGCAGAAGGCAGGGCAGTGTGGCATCTTAGAGACTAACTCATTCAGTAATGCATATGTTTGCACAGGCTGAAGTAAACTGTTGCTTATGTGTACATGCAAACATTTTATTTGCATCATCCTCACCAAAGTTAGGACAGTCTAAATGGCCCAGTGTGCAACCATTCACAGAGCTTAGGTTGCCTTAAACATGGCATGCCTGATCTGAAGGAGGAAGTTCACCTCAGAGGTAAAGTAACCTTAGATTGACCAAGGGTTAACCCGACCAGGGGTAGACCCAGGGTAAAGGAGGGTGCAGGAGCTGCAACCCAAGCTACAAGGGGTGTACACTCACACCTCTCCAAGGCTGTCTCCCCCAACCTCCCCCCACCCACCCACTGTTATGGGCACACCAGTTAGGGGGAGTCTTGTGGACGTTTTTAAAGAATCTGCCCCTTTCCCCTCTGTGGTCACAATCATTTCCCCTCCCCACCCTTGCCCTACCTCCCACTGCTGCTTTCCCTACTGTCCTGGGATTGGAGAAGCTTCAGAGCCATTTCTATCCACTCCATTCAGGTGGCACAGGGGATAGGCTCAGTTGAGAATGAGACGGGCCAGTGGCAATGGATGGAGGCATGGATTACCCCACCCTGCCCAGTTCTCCTAGAGCAGGTAACAGGGAGGGAAACCGCTCCTCCCACTATTTCTGCTGTTGCTGATGCCTCTGATGCTATTGTAGCTGAGCCTAGCACCCACACAGCCTGGCTGGAGTGGGCAAGAGTAGCTCTGAAGCTTCTTCTGCCCCCAGACAGCAGGGAAAGTAACAGCGGCAGGAGGAGGTGGGAGAAATAGAAACGAAGAACCAAAAGGACTATTGCACCCCCTCTGGATCCACCCCTAAACCCAATCTGGCAACAATTAATCCAGCCTAGCAAAAACCTGCACACATTTAAAGCACAGCCTTGGGACTGAGAAATCCCAACTATTTGCCACAGTCCTAGAGCTGTGCTGTTCTTACCTCCTGCTGCAATCCTGACAGGCCTATCCCCCCTGCCCCCCATCTACCCTCCTGAACCAGGCACCCGCCAACATAGACCTGACAACTTCCCCCAATGGATGCACCAACTCCCTCACCCCATTGGCTGACCAGACCCTCCCCAAAATATTTACCTCTGGCTGCCTGTGTGTCTCCCAGCAAGCAGCAAATGCCTGCATGCACAGGACCCAGATCAGGATCTAAACTTGAAACGGGTCCCACGAATGCTTGTTCACACCGTAAGAAAGCATATGCATTTCTTAATGAGCTAGTCTCTAAGGGTGTTTATACACATGCTTCTGGAGACATGGTGGGGAAGGAGGTGCTTTAATTAGTGCAGCTCCAAGAGCCGCATTAATTAGAAGTGCCTGGAGTGTCATGTGTATCAGCATCCCCGCACTGAAAAATGGCAGCAGGGCGCTTTGAACAAAACCCTGTCAAACAGGCTTTAATTTAAAGTGCCCTGCTGCTATTTTTCAGTTCAAGGACACTGATATATGTGAAGCTGGAAGCTGCTGGAGCACATTAATTTCCACACTCCAGCAGACTTGATTAATTGAGTCTGCTCCGACATGCTGGAAATATAGTGTGTCAGAGCAGGCTCCCTGCATAGGTATAGGAGCTCTAAGGTGCTAGCCTACCTGCCTTTTGCAATAATAAAGTTTGACAAGTTTGATCCTTAACTACTCATTCTGATCTATTTAAAACACTTCTCAACATTTTATTTTTGACTGCTACTTGTCTCTTTTCCAGGTTTATATTCCTTAACTTTGTTGAAAGAGTCATGTGCTACATGAGTGGGTTAGATTTCTAAATATCATACTTTAGCTGATGAGATATTTCAGAAGTCAAGTACAGTCATGCAGCATATTTAAAGTGTTATTATGTTAATAGGATTAGCGCCACATAATGGACTCTCAAATATGTCCTGAAACGATCTGAAGGATCTCCATGTTTAAAATAAATAAATAAATAAAACAATACCTGGCAACTCACTTTTTCTGATGTAATGGAAAGGAGACCAGAAAACTTTACCACCATTGAATGGTAAGAAAAAGGTAAAGGATGGCTGACACAAGAGACATAAGCCTGCTGCTTTTAGGTCACTGATCCTGAAACAGCTACTGATTTGGTGTGCCTACACAAGATACTAACTGCCTAATAACACTGTGCAGTAGCATGTTGGGCAAAAACTGCACTAACATGCTACTGCACAGTAATATTAGGCTACTGCATAGTAAGCATCACTAAAAACCCATGCACCAGCGCTACTACCCAGTAGCACAAGTTACTGCGCATTGATTTAGCATTTGGTTAAACAAGCACTAAACTTAATGTGCCAATACTATGGCAAATCAATGAACTTGTAAATGCACACATTGTAATGCAATCCAACAACTCTTCAAAGGTTTATATGGAATTGTTATCTATATCCAGAGCCATCCCTGGTGGAGTGAAAATCAGGGTGACTGTGGTGCTATAAAGGCCCTGCCGTGACCGCTGCACACTGCTGCTGAGCGCTGCCACCTGCAGCCAGAGGTGGAAGGAGGGGGCTAACAGGGCTCATCCCCCCCAAATGGAGGGCAGCTGCAGGCATAGCCTTAGGCTGTGCATGGGCTGCTGCAGTAAGGGGGAGGGGCAGGCACACTCAGCTACCCTGCACTCACACCAGCATCACAGCTGGCCCAGCCACATGCAGGCAGGTAACTTTCTCTTAAACTTCTTTATCACCCTAGGCTTTGGGGGGCAGATCAAGACCCCCAGAGTAAAGGGGAGAGTGGGGTAGGGAAAAGGCAAATCATTAGACCCTGACCCTGCCCCTTTCCTGCTGCACAATGGGGATGGTCCCATGACCTGGCCCACCTGGGGCTCCATTCACCATTACTAGGGCTCCAGCTGGGCCAGGTTGTGGGGCAGTCAAAGCCCAGCAGCCCCTCCAAATGCACAGTGGTGGGCAGCCAAAGGGGGGGAGACGTGGCCCCCTGATCTTTGCATGGGGCAAATGGGCTGCAGCTACAAGCCTCCATGCCTCACCACTGCTCCTTTGAAAATGGTATGATGTGGCAACATGTGACTCACTGTCCAGGCTGCTCAGCAGTGGGACACACATGGCAGTACCTGTCACTTTCAAAGCAGTGGCAACAGTGAGGCATGGAGACAAGAAGCCCTCCAGCCCGGTGGTGCAGCCAAGGCTGGTCCTGCTCTGGCCCCTGGCTCTCGGCTCCCCCAGACAGTGCGTGGCTTGGGGCAGGGCAAGGAGGTAGCTGGGGCCAGGGCTGGGACTGGTGCGGCCGGGGTTGGGAGGCAACCAGGGCCAGCGCAGTGCAGCTCCAGGCAATGCTGCTCTCCACTGCGGCCCTTTCCCCTCCTCCCACAGACTTTTCCATGGGGAGGTACATTCAGCTCCCCCAATTTTTTTCCTTCCTCCATCTATGCTGCTCACCACCACCCCTCCGGCCCCCACACAGGACCCATGCCCCCCTAGGGACGGCTCTGTCTATATCTGAAGCTGTATACCTTATGGCAGTGTCTAACAATTTCTCAGTCAGTTGCAGCTGCATAAGGAAGTTTTCTGCTTTTTGTCCTTTACCAGGCTTTATAATTATATATTACATGTATGGCAGACAAACTTCGTTGGGTAAATGTGATATGTTTTATTAGACCAACTAAATAGTTGGAAAAAAATATTCTTTCCAAGCATTCGGGCACAAACACCCTTCTTCAGGCATTGGAAGAATCTGCTGGTGTTATGTGTTCTCCATGGTGGAACAGAAGACAATATGCAAAATGCAAGTCTGTAAAAGTGCAGGGAGATGTGAGACAGGTAGGTGGTGCTGGGGGAAGGAGGGAATGCTGACCTGGTGACAGAATGTAGCTGGTAAAATGTAGAGAGGTTACCTGGGGTCATTGGATAGCGGGCAGGTTATAATGTACCAAAAATCCAATGTCTATATTTAGTCCATGATTTTTTGTATCCAGTAGATTTATAAGTAAAGCTTGTAGGCTCAACAGAGTTGAAGTTCAAGTCTCTAACAAAGAAACTTGTCTGCCTCTGTTCTTAAACCAACATGGCTACAACTAACCACCCTATTTTATGTGTTTGTATTTTTGCCTCCTTTAATTCTTTGCCTCCTCCTTTTCCTCATATTTCTCACCTCCTCATTCTAGTCACGGTGAAAATGATTTCTCAAAGAGGCTGATGTAAATGCAGTAAGACTCTGGCTTCCACTGCTGACTCTGGAAATTCTTCAACAAGAAAATCTCTCGAATCAAAAATAAAGATTCCCCTACATCAGTGCTTAGTCCCACATTTAAAGCATTGATCCACAGATTACTTTAAGTAAAGATTGATTAAGACTTTGTTCTGATTCTCAAGTAAGGAAAAGCCAGGTGAAATAAGCCAATGCCTCTGCCCCCAAGAATAGCCATACTTTTATCCTTTTTTGCAGAATTTTGAGAAACATTGTTAGAATGTAGGCTAGTTTGAAGTCTTTAAGACCATCATTCTCAGTAAATAAATTCAATTACAAAGAGCTCCATTCCAAGACCATCCATTTTATAATGTTAGATATGTTCTTGGGAGGCGATAACAAATTTTGAGCCTTTTTCAAACCTGTGCCAAAGGCAACTCAGTCAACTCCACTGTAAAAAAAGCCCTGATGATTTGGGCTAAGAAGTCAGAGGAAACCATACGCGAATGTTAGGTGCATCATACCTTAATGTGCCATTGGCTAAAGTCACTAGTGTGCCTTAGTTAATAGATATTAGGTAGACCAGGGCTGATGTCATTTTTAACCAAATTTCTGATACAACGGATGGAGTTATTCAATATGACATTGCTTTATTCTGCTTTAAGTTCAAGTTAATATGGAATGGTATAAGATAATTTTACGTGTTAAAATATACTGTAACAAATGTATTTGGATATGTTTACTTTAAATGATTTTTTTTTTAAATGACCTAAATTATCTGTTGAATAATGAATATACAAGCTCCCTGGGGATATATTTTATGTTAAAACCTATAAGTGTGCTTTAAACTGAAAACTAACACTTGTAGCATATTTAAATTAGGCATATATCAACTAAAGTAATTGGTTAAATTCTGGGAAGGAAATCAAATTCTGTAAATATTACACGGAATGTTTTCTATTGAAAACCAGAATAAGTGTTTCTGGTCATGATTATGTACCACTGGATTTTACTCAAAATAGTCTCTTTTACATTACAGGCTTGACCCGAGTCCATTAACAAGACAGTTAAGAAGCTCTTTGACCTCCATTTACATTGGATTAAACCTTTAATGTGCATTACTCCTATCTGCCAGTAGGATTTAAAGTGGTGGGAGGACATTTATAGGCTCTACATCCTAAGCAGTCTCTTTCATATGTCTCTGATTAGATGAGTTTGTAACTCAGCTAAATTGGCAACGGGGAATTGATACAAGCTCCTCACTTAGGAATGAGATGTCTTTAATTCTTGACTACAAAATAAAAGTGAGATATTATCTTCCTGCCACAGAATAGAGCACTAAAATCTTTCTTTACATAATCTTTGCCATAGCATGAATTTAAAATGCAACACTTCTTTTTTTTTCTTTGGTTTTTTCTTTGTTTGTTTTGCTTTGGAAGTAACAGTATCTGAAAGAATGATAATATCAGTAAAAAACTATCTTGGAAACTTGTTTGGCAGAGCTCTTTAGTTTAAAAATGTACAAGCCTCAAGCATGGTTAAAAAAACACTGTGCTCTGTACTGGGAAATGTTAGTATTATGACTTCAGGATCTCTGACTCCAGAGAAACAAACTGGTCTTATTTCAAGATGACTAAAGAGCAACATTAGCATTGATTGTAGAACTATCCTGTAGCCCTTTTGCCCTTCCTTCTGGCTCAGAGAAAGATCCTGAGTGGCAGTATCCACCTAAGAACAATATAGAAAACAGCAAGTAAAATGCTAAAACAGTATTTTTTTTCTTTTACAACATGTGAAACAAAAGACCAAAATTACCTATATATTCTGTCTTCTATGTGCCATTTCATCACCAAGCACTCATAAATCATAGCATCATAGAAATTAAGGGTTGGAAGGGACCTCAAAGATCATTGAGTCCAACCCCCCTACTCTGGGCAGGAATACCGCTGAGTTTAAATGATCCCAGCAAGGTGTCTGTCGTCTTCTCTTAAAAGACTTCCAAGGTTGTGGACTGCACCACCACCTTGGGAAGTCTATTCCAGATTCTGGTCACTCTTACCATAAAAAAGTTCTTCTTTACATCCAACCTGAAACCATCCTCCAACGTTTATGGCCATTGCTCCTTGTCCTCCCTTGGAGTGCCCTAGTGAACAGTTTTTCTCCCAGCTCCCGATATTCACCCCTTACATACTTACAGACAGCCACCAAGTCCCCCCTCAGTTTTCTCTTCCCCAGGCTGAACAGTCCCAAATCCTTTAGCCTTTCCTCATAAGGTTTGTCCTCCAAGACCTTAATCACTCTTGTGGCCCTTCTCTGGACTCTTCCAAAATTCTCCACATCTCTTTTGAAGTGCAGTGCTCAGAACTGGACACAGTACTCCAGCTGGGGTCTCACCAATGCCAAGTAAAGAGGAAGTATAATTTCCTTACGGAGCATCACTAATGCATCCCAGTACGATATTAGCCCTGTTGACCACAGCATTGTACAGTCGGCTCATATTCATTGTCACCACTGCACCCAATAAGGCCTCAGGGCCCAGCAGCCCTGAGCCTGACCTGACTATGCCATGTATATTTGAGTCCATTAGAGACTAGCTACTTTAAGGGATTACCTGATTCTTGTGTGCCACAACTTAATGTTATAGGTCATTTTTAATCAGGAGGAGTTGAATTCACCCATAGCTTTACTCTGTGCCCAGACTTTCAGGGCTACAATCTCCCCCACACCTGGGCCTTGCACCACCCAGATGTTTATGTGTTCATCATGCCCTGGATCTTTATGGGCGGTCCCATCTTTGGTCTTGCAGTATGAGCTCTTGGTCTTATCTTGCTTGTCTCTCTGCTACGCTAGTCACCCAGACTTTAATAGCCATCTTGTTGAACCTCATAACAAAAAAGAACTAAAATGAATCACCTGCCCTTATGTCAGGAGACCTGATGGCTTACAGGCCTAGCCTTCTTGCTGTAGTTCACAGGGCTTTTATAATGGTGGAGTCATCCCCTTTTAGACTAAGCGGGTACTCCTTTGCTTTAAAAGAAAACCCCAGCTGCATTGGTCTCTCACAGTCGAAGTCCCTATCCTCGAGCACTTCTGTCTGGTCCAGTCCTGACCCCCTCTGGGTTTTAACTGCATCCACATTTGGGATCATCCCTTCCGGCATTTCGCCAGTCTCTCCCTCTTAAAAAGAAAAAAAAAGGCAGGACCTCTTCATGGGCACAATTGCCCATCCCATAGCTGGCTCAGCCCCACTGAGGTTTCTGGCTGGCTCCCACAGCTTTTCCTCCCATGGGCTCACCATCAGCATCCCTGGCTTATGACCACTCCTTTGCCAGCTGGGAGCCAGCTCCTCGCTCTCTCCGGAGCTGTTCCTCACTCTGGAGTTGTGTTTTTCCTCAGCTCCCGGGACCCTCTCTGCCACCCCCCACCCCCCCGGCTCCACCCTGTTGTTTTTCTTCAGCCTGGGTGCCAGTTCAGGCTCTGGTTCAGACTCGGTGGGGAGAGGTGGCAAGCAGCTGTAGGGCAGTCTGATTCAAACTGAGCAGCTACTAACAAACCACATTTCCCCCAGTGTCCTCTTTGGTCCTGGCAAGGTTCATATCAGCATGCTTGGTAAGTCCCTTTCTCTCCTTATCACAGTGATCAACCATAAACCTGAGGTCCCTTTCAGCCATCATGCTGGCCGGGACATCTCCTAACTTATATTCATGTCACTGTTTACTTCCCCACAGATGAAGCACTCTGCATTTATTCTTATTGAAATGCATCCAGTTCTGCTCTGCCCAGCTTATCAGCTTGCCAGCTTGCCCAGGTCTGCTTGGATCCATATCCTATCCCCTAGCGTGACTGCTTTTCCCCATAATTTTGCATCATCTACAAACTTGGCCAGCATGCTTTCCACATCTAAATCATTAATAAAGATGTTGAACAGTATGGGCCAAGAACCAAACCTTGTGGGGCACCACTGTCTACCTCCCACCAAGATGATGCAGGCCTGTCCACTAACACGCTCTAGGTTTGACCCCTTTGTCAGTTCCCAGTCCACCTGATCACGGACTCTGCCAGCCCACAATCCTCCAGTTTTTTTATAAGAACATCATGGGAGACCATATTGAAGGCCTTTTTTAAAATCCAGGTGTATGATATCAACTGTGTCTCCCACACCTAAGACGTTCGTTACTTGATCGTACAAGGCAATAAGGTTGGTCAGACATGATCTGCCTGCAACAAAACCATGTTGGTAACCTTCAGCATCATGATTTCTGCCAGTCTCTCAGAGTCACCATCCTTGCCTTCCTTATCCTCTCCCTACAAATATAGGCTTTACTTGTCTGTAAGCCTCCTTTTTCTTTTTTAAGCACTCCTTGATTCCTCTGGTAAGCCAAGAGGGCTTCCTGGCCTCTTTACCACAATTTCTGTATATAGGAATGGACCTTTTCTGTGCTCTGAGGATCATTCCTTTGAAGAATGACCACCCTTCCTGAAATCCCTTCCCCTCCAATGCCTCTTCCCGTAGGGTCTCTCCCACTATTTTCCTAAGCTCATTGAAGTCAGCCTTTCTGAAGTCAAGCACCTCTGCCCTACTGTCTGACTTCCCTGCCCTATGGTATTTATGAAGTATGTTCCTGATACTCCTTGTCATAATGTAAACCATCCAGACCAATAAGCATGGAATATTGGTAACAAATATTTTGGAAACAAGCCAATCCCAGGAAGTTTAGGAATTCAAATTCCATCAGCAGATATAAATCCAGATACCTATCTGAACTATCCTTAAGTCTGTAAAACTGATGTAGTAAACAGACTTTCTTGTGAATTCTCCAGTACTACTTATGTGTAGGCAGATGTAAACAGGTTGCCTACACTGCTGGCTTCTGCAGGCAGGTTCTTCTCCCTGAGGAGCTCCTTAGCCACTCCTCCAATTAAAACTGAATTTAAAATCTGAATTTACCCTCTTTGAGCAGCAAACAAGTGAACAAATAAGTAAATAAACCCAACCCCTTCTGCCCTGTTCTGAGCCCTAGTTGGGAAACCCTTTGGCTTTGGCCCCAGCCTGACCCTCCATCATAGCAAGCTACATCAGCTCATGACTGTTCCCCTCCTAATCTGCTTCTCTTCTGCTCTCTCTTTGGTGTTTTAAGCTCCCAGTGAGAGACTCCCTCATTATCTAAATGCCCCACATCTGGGCTTCCTTTATAGGGAAGACTATCAATCTTAAACAGACAGATTGCCCTGTTATAGAAGGCAATTCCACAAGATTTTTTCCTGGGGCTCTTCATCTATTCCACTTTTAGGCCAAGCTGGGTGATATTCTACATAGAGAGTGCAGACAGAAGCGCAACTCCCCACTGTAACTGAGAATACTTTTCAGGAAGCATACCGAGTTACAATGATCCCCTGGACCAAACAGAAGTTCACTGTTGGTTCCAGAAGGGAGGGGAATCTAGCTGCTGACTGTGAACCTGCAGCCAATTACCCCTAGCAACAGCCCATCCTCTCTGCAAGACTTCAAAATTTTCAGAATGGGAGGCGGGAAAGGGAGCAGAAAGAGATTGCTCTAGGGGTTCCCTATTCAGCACTGGAGGGTGAAGTGTATTAATTGGAGCTCCCCCACTTCAGGGGAGGGCTCCAATACACCCACACCACCGTCCAGCAGGGGCTGAAAAAAACCCAGACTGAACCCCTTCCACTCCCGTTCCCCACTCCTATTCTGAAAACAGCAACAGGCTAGGAGGTAGCAAAGATACAAGTAACAAAAGATGCTCTGTTTTGAAGCTGTTTTCAGCCATGCATTTCTGTTTGGTAATGATTATAAACTGCTTTCTGTGCCAGATCAGGCAAAAAGGGTCACGTCTGACAATATTTTTTCAGCTGCTGTTTCTTCAGCACCTTAAATTGAACATGTGGCATATGCACATACTTGGGCTCTCCAGGGCTCATGCCTGACAATCAGTTGATTGTTGAAATTAGCCCTTGACAGCCGCAGTCTGCAACCTGCCTGCCAACAATATTGCCAGCACCAATGCAGGGCAGCCCCAGTTCTTTACCTGGGCCTGGGGTTGCCCTGAGTGGAAGAGTGAGGATGGGATGAAGAGACAATCAGAGGCTCCCACTGGGAGAGCCAAAGGGCTTCCCTTGTTAGGGACTTTAAAACCTATACCTGACAGTTCTGGCAGGGCTGCGGAGTGTGAAGGGATTAAAGGTTTCCAGTGGGGCAGCTGAAGGCTTCCTCCACCAGGACTTTGACTCTGCTGGTCCAGGACTGTCCAGGACAATCAGCTAATTGCCTGCCCTAGCCCAAGGGCAGTTCCAGATGACGCTGAGCTGTTGGCACCTGAATTGTCAGTGCAGGAGCTCACACTGCTCTGCAAAGTAGTTTCATATTTAGTAGGGTCGGAAGGGACCTGAGCAGATCAGCAAGTCCAACCCCCTGCCATGGCAGGAAAGAGTACTGGGGTCAAACGACCCCAGCAAGGTGATTGTCAAGCCTTGTCTTAAAGACCCCCAGGGTAGGAGCCAGCTCAACTTCACTTGGAAGTTGGTTCCAGATCACAGCCATCCTGACAGGGAAGTAGCGCCTCCTGATATCTAATCTGAATTTAGCCTCTGCCAGCTTGTGACTGTTATCTCTAATTACTCCTGGTAGTAACTAGAAACAGGGACTCCCCCCAGTGCCTGCTGGTCCCCTCTGACTAGTTTGTAACAGGCCACTAGATCCCCCCTCAGCCTTGGGGAGGCTGAACAGGTTCAGGTCCCGTAGCCTCCCCTCATAGGGCCTGCCCTGCTGCCCCCTGATCATGCGAGTGGCCCTCCTCTGGACCCTCTCCATGCTGCCCACATCCCTCTTGAAGTGCGGCACCCAGAACTGGACGCAGTACTCCAGCTGCGGCCTGACCAGTGCCGCATAGAGGGGGAGTATCACCACCCTGGACCTGCTTGAGATGCATCTGTGGAGCATGACAAGGTGCAGTTGGCCTTCCTGACTGCATCCCCATGCTGCCGGCCCATGTTCATCTTGGCATCAATGATGACTCCAAGATCCTTTTCTGCCTCTGTACTGACAAGAAGGGAGTTCCCCAGCCTGTAGGTATGGTGCTGGTTCTTCCTCCCCAGCTGCATCACCTTGCACTGGTCAGTGTTGAATCCAATCGTATTCTCGTCTGCCCACCCCTGTAACCTGTCTAGGTCCTCTTGTAGCCTATTTCTTCCTTCTAACGTGCCCACATACTGCCATATCTTAGTGTCATTAGCAAATCTGAGCAGGATGCTTTTTACCCCCTCGTCCAAGTCACTGATGAAGATGTTAAACAGTGCGGGCCCGAGGACCGAGCCCTGTGGGACCCCACTGCCCACATCCACCACCACTCTCTGGATGCGGCCCTCCAGCCAGTTGGCGACCCATTTGACTGTGTAGGTGTCAACACCACATTCCCCCAGTTTCTTAATGAGAACAGGGTGAGGGACAGTGTCAAAGGCCTTCCGAAAGTCCAGAAAGACTATGTCCACTACTACCTCTGCATCTAAGGATTTGGTGACCTGGTTGTAGAAGGCCACCGGGTTGGTCTGACAGGACCTTCCTCTAATGAACCCGTGTTGGTTGCCCCTAAGCATAATCTCCCCTGCTGGCTCCTCATGGACATGTGCCAGAATAATTCTCCCAAAAAGCTTACTCGGGATTGAGGTAAGACTAACAGGCCTAAGTAGAAGGAAATCTAAACCCTGATTACACAGTCATGCCTCCTGCTATGCACACGTGGCATCTATGTACATGTGGCATGGCTGGAGGTGTGATTGCTAGAATGGGAGATAGATTTCATGGCATCTTTAACTGAGTATGTGCCAGGGGCCTTTGTGTGGTGAGATTTTTTTTATCTACTTCTGAAATACTAAATTACAGTGGGTTCTTCAAACAGACAAGAGAATTGTTAAATCATGGGACCAATATAGAAGTCCTGATCCAAAGTTTATTTAATAGAAAGACTTCCATTGGCTTGAATGAGATTCATGAAGAGCTTACTGATCTATTCAAGGGCACTCTCATAGGAGAGAAAGTTTCAGACATTTTTAGTTTTTAGATAAAGATATAGATATAGAACTATTCTCAAAGGGCAGCTCCAAATAGTAGGCAGGAGTTTCTGGGAAGCTCAGTACAGTTATTTCTTCTATGCTATGGTCATATTTGAGTTGTACGCATCTAAATAGGTATACATCACATAATAGTGCTCAAAAGAATATATTGCAGATTGGATACAGTTAGACTTTCCAAATATAGAATCATAAGAATTATCAGATAAATTAGATGTAAAAGTATATATTTGGATTACTCCTTAATTGCCAAACTATTTTGGATTTTGTTGATTATTCATGCCTCTATTAGAGAGTAGATATTTTAAGAACATACTGGTATTTGTATGAACCTTTTGGAGAAAAAGTCATGTGAAGAATGCATAATTTAGTTCAATTATACTATTGAAACTTTGAAGTTTTAATGGATGTATTTGTTACTAGGTAGAGTTAAGATTGCTTGAGTGCTTGTCATTCTGTCTGTTTGAAGGGATGTTTGCCTATCTAGGGTGTTAAGATTGGCATGAGGATTTTTAGGTAATCATAGTTCATTTTGCCTAATTTTTGATATTTCTGAATATGAGGTTTCTTATTGGTCTGTTTCCCAATGCTTATTCTATTAAGTTTCACAAACAAATATCATGTAATTTAACTGTGTCTAAATCTGTTTTATTTCCTGTATTTAAAAGTAGCTGCTTATATCAGACCAAATACTCACGCACACACAAACTCACTTTTTCTTTCTTCACTTTCCTATTGAGATTACATGAAAGGGTATAAAAGACAGACATCACACTAACTCCTTCAAGGATGCTTCAGGGGTAGTTTGTGTTGCATTTTGTGCAATATTCTGTCAAGGTGATTTCTATGGTAACCCCTATTTGCATTCTTTCAAATAGTGGTAAATTCTGACACATTCCATTAAATATTGATAGCAGTGTTTCATCTGCTATAAACCCACATGGGAATATTTAATTTTATCTACTGTCTGAGACTATTCTCTTGTGGTATCAAAGCAGTAAGCTTTTTACAGTTAAAATGTTAATTAGATTTTTATAACCATTTTTATCGTTCTGCTCTTCATCTAGATTACTCCAAACATGTTTATTTACAATTCCAAAATGTTTCCATTAATATTCCATGGAAATATGCCTTCTTATTCAGAGACTAGCATAATAAAAAACCCTCAAAAATGTACTTAAGGACACATGTGGAACATGTACAGAATCAGAACACCGAAAAATATTTAGCAACAAATGAGCTAATAGTCAAATTAATTTTTATACCATATTTTTTTAAGTGGTAGATAAAAGCAGGTATCATCTGCATGCCTATATACAACACAACTTTGGTTTTGAAAACACATAAATATATTGAAATTTATCTAAAAGATTGGTAGGAAGGGGATTAATAGTTTCAGACTGGTGAACAGCGCTTGAGCTTTGTTAAAGAAAAGGAATAAAGATTTCCTGATGTATATCAGGAAAAACCTTTAAGAGATTGCATACGGTCACTTATAATAACCTCCAATGTCATTAAGACAATGTGCCTCAATTTCTGTTGCAGCACTGGTCAGCTCTGCGCTTCTTGTTTAAGACTATTATCCTATGAAGTAATTGGTGCACATGAACCAGTGGCACAAGCCAAGTATTAAACTTTATCTTCCCAAACTTTTTAGAGTCAAGGTACCCCTGGACAGACATGAGGCATCCCTCATAGAATGTCAGCTCTTAGTTTTCATTCCTTGTTTGACTACAGAAAAATAACAGAACAGTTTTTCTGTTGCAAAGAACTCAGAAATACCACAACTATGGATTTCTGTTTGAAATCTCTGGGTTTATCTTATGAATCGTATTTGCACACCTAACAGTGCTAACATTGGGTAGCACCCTGCAGCACTCTTGAAAGGATCTCAAGGCAACCCAGAGTGCTGTGGGCACCTGGTTGAGAACTGAGGCTCTAGTGTGTTACATCTTGTCTTGAAAAGTAAACACAAATTCGATGTAATACACATCTGAGTAAAAAGAACCATTTTAACATCTTCTTTGCAGACTCTGTTTTGTGACTGCAGAATGTGTAAAGCTCTAAACAAACTGCAGCATATTAGCCTCAGTACCAACCTTTCCATGGTTGATCTGGTGGCTTTAGGATTAAAAATTCTGCAGACAAGCATGAAACTTCTGACTTTTTCTACCCTTCTGTATGAAGGTTATTCAACATGGCAAATTATTTCTCTTAGAAAAATTTGGAAATGTGGCTCTATAATCTTACTGGTTTGGGGGCTTCCTAAACTCAGAAGTTCAGAAATCTTGGCTGTGAAACCAAGCAATCAGTTGTGAGATCAACCGTGCTGACACAGGCAAATATAAAAAATACAATTTCACAGTCAAAAATTTACAAACGAGTTCCCTACATCTTGCACTTCAAAAGTCTTGATTCAATTCTCTCATCCACAGCTTTAAAGCCAGTGGGAGAAAATCCATTTCTAGATTTCTTACAACTTAATTGCACTACTGAGAACAGAGGTGCTGATGTCCTTGCTGTATTATTGCCATAAGGTATGCATCATTTAGAAGCCCCCAGGCCAAACTAAGCACTAGTGTAAGTTAAGCATCAGAGGCACATTACATCATCAATTTTTAAGAAGAACTCCCCAGAAAAAAATCAATGTAGAGTTCTGCTTAAAAATCAGCAGTATGATATGGCCCCAGGTGCACGGTTCTCAGAAAATGCATGTAAGTGGTGAAATAATGTAACTTCTGCTCTTGTGGAGTTTGAGTCTACTTTTAATGTGGAATTGATACCATTGAGGTCAATGGAATTACATCAGTGCATAAGCATTACAGGCTAGATTAGAATAAGCTCTTCTGCTCTGCAGTGATCATGTATTTGGGGGGGGGGGAGAAAAAACCCCCAAATCATCTAGAAGTGAGTGTAAAGCAAACATAAATCCTAATACTTAGGACTGCATTACTTTGCAAGTTACTTATAATTCTAACACTGATAACTGACAAATATTATACTGCCAGGCTGTCAATTATTAAGACCAGGCCTCCTGGGATCAACGGTAATGCTTCCTTTATCTTTAACAGGGGCAAGATTTAGCTTCAAATCTTTTCCAAATGATGGAAACTCCTTTACACATTATGTGCCTAGATGTCCTCAGAGGTTTTGATGCAATGTAATTAATAAATGCAATGACTGTAAGCAAATTTTTAATTTATTCCTTAATCTAAATACCAAGCCTAGAGGTACAGTCAATTCATGTTTTATTGGCTAGCAAAAAAAAAATTAAAAAAATGGATTCAGATTTTAGAAAAAATTCTAATAAAGTTTCGGTAAAATTCTATGATATATTTAACATATCAGGCATGCTAGAAGATATTTGCACTCAGAATGCAGTTCTAGAGGTACTTGTGTTATCAGTAATTCACCAGTTTTCAGCTGAGCACGTTATATATACAGTGAGTCTAAAATATATTGCCCTTTAATTTAGACTGTAAACTTCTTGGGGCAGGGACCATATTTCCTATAATAATAGATCAAGTTGTTGACACTCACTACAGCTTATGGATGAAAGTAGATGGCAGGAAAGAATCTTCACTGTGAAAACACCTCATACCGCTGGCCCTTGATTGATCAGGTCTCTCAGCTGGAGACTGATCCCTTTAGCCTATAAAAGCCTAGGTAGGAAACAGGAGGCTATCTTAACAAGAAGGATCCTGCTGTAGAAAACAGTGGTTAGTGATTTGTGGTGTGGATGGAGACCTGCCCTACTTTTCATAATGGACCAAAAAGCCTTTTGATGACAAAGCTGAAGTTTAGCAGGACAATTCTTCAGAAATGCCTGAAAAAAGTGGAATTCCTCAATGGTGTAAATGCTCTGCTTATGGGCTTAAACTAGGGACATTAACTTTTGAGACCATGGTTCCTACAGTGATTTTTGAGAGATGTATCAAGAACTTAGAGAAGACCCTACTCTTCATGGGGGGGGAGTTAGGTTGTAAAAATGTTTACAGATCTAATTATGGAGGAAGATGTGACAATGTGGTTGGAGTACTGTTGTGAAAAAGTAGTTTACGTAGAAATGCTGGGTTTCTGGGGCTTCATATGCCTGCATGTTACTGTGGATGGATGTTACAGTTCTGGACTGGGGCTTGACATGCCTGCATGTTACTGTGAATGGATTCCATGGTGTTTGGGAGTATGAAAACCTCCCCTTCAGAATAGCCTTAAAGTCCCGTAGGGATCTTTTACCATGGATAGCCCAAACTTTATCGTAAGTGTGGGGAGCATGGGCCTCTCATTACAGCTTGCACACAGACTTTGTCTTCCCTCTGTACAAAGAAGGGTCACATGGTGAAAGAGCATCACTAAAAGTGAGTATGTAACCTGTGTAGGGAAGAAGGCCACACATTCTGATTTCACCCCAAATCTTTTGGGAAGATCTTGAGAAGGAGAATAGCTGATGCAAAGGATACACAGGAGAAAAAGGAAGAGGAGAACAGGGTAAAAGGCAAACAAGAAGAACAATTAGAAACACAGGAAGAAAAGAGGCAGAAGAGAAAAGAGGAAGAGAAGTTGTAGGGAAAAATAGAGGTGAATGTGATAGATGAGACCCCACAGCAAAGCCAGGAAGAGATTTTCAAGGCGCTCTTCTGGTTGGGGGTTTTATTGGAGGAAGGGGATGTGGACCTGAGGATCTTCACAATGGTCTGGCACTAATAAAAATAGAGCATCTGGGGTAGTAGTTCTGTTACAGAACCGATGGGTTGGAATTTGAAAGACAGCAGAGGTAGTGAGCAGACAGATTATACAGGTGCAATGTGAAGCAGATGGGACACTGTGATAACAAATGTATATGCCCTGGCAGAGAAGGAAGCCTACAATGCTGTATTGAGTAAGCTAGCAGTAAGCTTACCAGGATCCAAACCCGGTGTATTGTTGGAATATTTCAACTGTCTTATATAGGTGAGAGACAAGACAGTGGGGAGAGAAGGGGAAGTTTTACCATACTGCTAAAACAAACTGTGGAGGAAAACAGTCTGCACGATGTAGGGAGGAGAGATCCAGAAGAGGAAATAGTGGTCATGAGGGTAGACCTGACCAGAAAGCTCCACTCAAGACCAATTTTATCTTTTTGTCTAAACATTGAGGGGTGAAGGACTTTGAGATGGTGCTGAATTTCTTCTCAGACCATTTGAGGTTGAAGATAAATGTGGAGGTAGATGCTCAGTGGGTAAAGGGAAAAGACTTTGGAAGCTGAATGCGGCACTCTTGGAGGAGAAGGAGGTCATGGGGTATACAAGGACCCGTATATAGGATGGAGAACACTGAAAGGGCATTATGAAAATATGGCTGTGGTGGGTGAATGTAAAGGAATGTCTGAAGATTTTTTGGGGAAGACTGGGAGAGAGGGGCAAGTTTTGTGGAACAGCTGCAGAGGAAGCTACAAAGGTTATAGAAGCAGGTGAGACTGGGGATCCAAGTGCAGGAGGAAATATGAGAGGCAGAGCAGCCATAGGACTGTTTTAAGGAAAGAGGGAGGAGGAGAATGTTTCAAACAAAGGCTCAGTGGATGGAGGAAAATGAAGAATGGTTCATCTGTTTTGAGAAAATGAGAAAGTTCGAGGGAGAGGGGATCTGGTCAGGGAGAGTGGGTTAGAGGGTGCGTGACATCCTGGGTGTAGTAGAGGAATTCTATCAGGATCTGTATGTGCCAAAGCTAAGTGATATGGAGGAGATGATGCCACTGGGTTTGGAGATGCTGCAAAGCAGGATAAGTGAGGAGGATAGTGACAAGCTAGAAGAGTGGAGTGTGCAAGAGGTGAGAGTGGTGCTAGGAAGTTTCAGGGAAGGCATAATGCTGGGAGAAGACTGTCTTCTGAAAGAACTCTGTACAACATTTTGGAAGGTGGTAGATCCAGACCTAATGGAAGAGTATGGGGAAATGAGAAGAGGCAAACATTTGATAGCTGGCATGGAAAGTGGGGTGACCACTCCGTTTTCTAAGAAAGGTGAGGAAGAGGCTTTGAGTAATTGGAGACCCATCACCCTTCTTAATTTTTACTATAAGTTTTTTGCAAAGGTAATAATTGAGGGGCTGAAGGGGGTGATTGAGAAGGTGATGGCACCATATCACATTCCTGAAGTACCAGGAAGACAAATTCATGAAGCCTAAGTGCAGCTGAGAGACATGGTTTGGTTTTTCAGAGAGCAGAAACTGAATATAGCCATACTTAACCTGGATTTAGAAAAGACATACGATCACATGGCACATAAATTTATGCTGGCCACTCTGATGAGCTTCCCCCTCACATTCATACGGTAGATTCAGATGTTATATTCAGACATGAAGGCAATTTACAGATGTTGTGTTTTTCCAGGTTCAATCTAGGCTACAGCAGTCACTTTATACACATAGACATCTGCAGACCAAATTAAAATTGGCTCCAGGCTGAATTAACTAATCTTTATTGAATTGGGATTAAAGTTAATGCAGACTAGGGCGGTCCAAAATAGGCAATTTAAACTGTATTAATTAACATGTATATATGGTATTGCTTTTAGGAAAACCAGTCCATAGAAATAATCAATCATAAATAATCTGCTTTTCCTCAGATAAGCATTCCTTAAGAATATAGATAAAGTTTGCAAATATCAGTCCCCGCAAGGCAAACTCAATTGGGTTTTTGCAGCACAATAGAAGCTATCAGGCACAAAGTAACACCTTTACAAAGCCAATTGTGCCAACATCATCTCACCATGACTAAATATCATTGTCTTGACTAATCCCCCCAGTCCTGCCCAAGCACAAGGGCTGGTCCATGAAAAAAGGGGCAAACACCCTAATCATCTATTAACCCTTACTTCTAATTGAAATCTGATTTGAACTTTGTGATGTGAATCAGTTACCATGCTTTAGAAAACAGCAAGCATATCTGCAAACAGCTTTAGAGTTGAAGACTGGTCAACAGTCACCTGATGGAATGAATAGACATTCATTCAGGAGTGCAGCAAGGGTGCCCTTTGTCCCCTTTCTTATGTATATGTTTAATGGAACCACTTTAGGAGAAGGTAAGGAACAATTGGGGGATAAGTAAATGCCTGTACCTGGAGGAGCTGGGGATCAAGCCAAGTGTTTGGCATATATGGATAAAATTATTGTCATCTGCTGGGACCACCAGTACCTGCTGTGGCATACTGGTGAATATGGAAAAGTGGTGGGAGCTAAGTTAAATGTAATGAAGAGTACATGCATGGTACATGGGGATGTGAGGGATTTAAGCAAAATGAGTATCAAGATTGTCAAAGAACAGGGGCAGGTTCTGGGAACTGATATTTCCCCAGGCTGGAGAAACAAACCACATGAGAAACAGCGATCAATAAAATGAAACAGTTACTGGGGTTCTGGAGTTCACGGAAATTGTCTCTGGGGGGAAAGGTCAGGATAATCAAGGCATTGATATGGCCACTACTGTTCTACATGGAGATGGATTTTCCACGTCAGTGAATGATGCTGTGAAAGTTCCAGAAGGAGTTGTGTAACCTTCTTTTGGTAGTCCCAGCAGGAATATCTGGTGAGAGAGGAACTATATAGGACACAAGGGATGGGGTTTTGCAGATATATTTTATCTTTGAAAAATATATGAGCATTTGTTGTGACTTAATGGTGAGAGGTATAGCCAAAGCTGCATATTTTATGAGATACTGGGGGCAGACTTTGTGAAAAAGATGGGGTGTTTCCATGTGCCCAAGCACAAAACTTGGGCATTAGAACCACTAAAGTTTTATGCTGTCTTGGAGGCATTCATGCTGTCGACAGTCCCACAAAGTTGAGGATGACATCCATGAGACGTGATGGGCCCTCAGCTGACTGAGGAGCCCGATTCTAGATACACACATTCTTCAGCAATGCGGGCATGTTGTTGCATAGGGGAGTGGGATTCACAGCTCCAGGTTGTTCTCCTTCTCCTTTCTTTGCTGCTGCCATTCTGCCTCAGTATCAAGTAGTTGGGCCTCAGAGTGGTGTATGCCTTGGTGGACCAGGTGGCACCACACCAAACAATCAGCAGCTTGCTCCTCCCAGCCATTGGTGCCAATGCTTCTGTGCTTAAGGGCAACTTTGAGTGTGTCTTTGTATCATTTCCTTTGGCCTCCCTTTGAGCGCTGGCCAGTGGAGAGCTGGGAAAAGAGAATCTGGCGAGAGAGGTGGTTCTTGAACATACAGACACAATGGACCATCCATCTGAGTTGATTTCCCAAGAACAAGTTTTCAATGCTGGTGGATGCAGCTTCACGGAGGACACTCTCATTGGTCCAGTGGTCCTCACATTTGATCCCCAGGATATGACGCAAGCACAGCTGGTGAAAGCTCTCAAGGGTCTTCATGTGTCATTGATAGATGGTCCAGGTTTCACTGCAGTAAAGGAAGGTGGTCAGCATGACAGCCTTGTAAACCAGGACTGTCGTCAACTTCTGAAGGTCTTTATTTTTGAAGACATGTTGTTGCAGCTTGAAGAAAGCAGCACTGGCACAGTTCACTCAGTGCTGGACTTCTTCATCGATGGTAGCCCATTGAGAGAAGTTGCTGCTGAGAGATGCACAGTGCTCCATGTGCTCCAGAGTCTCCCCATCTATGTAGATAATATGAATGATGTTCAGCTGGCCTGGGGAGGATTGGTGGAGAACCTTCATCTTAGCAACGTTCAAGGAGAGGCCAAGTATCTTATACAAAGTGCTGAAGAGATCTAAGGTTGCTTGTACATCCTGTGCAGAGTGATCCATCATGCAGCAATCATCTGAAAACTGAAGGTCATGGACGTCCTTGATGATGAGTTTCATTTTTGCCCAGAAGCACCCAAGATTGAAAAGCTTCCCATCTAGTCAATACTGGATACTGACACCAGATGGTAGATCATCTCAGATGAGGTGGATGATGATGGTCAGGTAGATGGTGAACAGGGTGGGGGCAATCACACAACCTTGTTTGACCCCGGCCCAGATACAGAAGGTGTTGGTTTCAGATCTTCCACTCAGGACAGTGGCAGTCATACCATCATACAGGAGCCTCACCATAGTGACCAACTTCAGCAGGCAGCCAAGGCATTGGAGGATGGTCCACAGAGCTTCATGATTTAAGGAATCAAATGCCCTGGTCAGGTCAATGAAGGCGAGGAACAGTTCTTGATTTTGCTTCCAACATTTTTCTTGGATGTGCCTGGCAATGAAAACCATGTCCACAGTGGCCCAGTATGATTGGAAGCCACACTGAGTTTCCGAGAGGATCTCTTCAGCAACAGGACAAAGGCAGTTCAGGAGGATGTGGGCTAGGATCTTACGCACAATGAACAGGAGGGAGATCCCCATGTAGTTCCCACAGTCAGATTTGTCCCCCTTCTTGTAGATGGTCATGATGGTCATGTTCTTGAGATCCCCGGATATGTCCTCTTTGTCCCAAAGGTAGAAGATAAGCTGGTGGAGCCATGATGTGAGCCGGAAGCTGCCAGTATGGTAGATCTCTGTGGGTATACCATCTGGTCTGCAGGATGGTTTTCAACTGTTAGATGGCCCACTTTAGCTCTCCAATGGTTGGTGGATCACCAAGAAAATCCACCACAGGGCAATGCGGGATGGCTTGGAGGGTCTCCTCTGATAGGGTGGACTCCTGGTTAAGGAGGAGTTCAAAATGCTAAGGAGGAATTCAAAAGGAGACATTCCGTGCTCCAGTAGACTCGATCCAATGTGCTGGAATTCCAGTACATCAGAACAGGCTCCGCATATATGTCTAGGAGCCTTAGGGGTCTAAGGCAAAGAGTTTAGCCTTTCCATCTTGTTTACATGTGTTATAAGGATCCTTTATCTCCACTACTCTTGGTCTGTATTTCTGTCTTTGCTTTGTGGAACTAGCACTATAACTAGCTCCATAAGCAAAGAACCCCATACTAACACCATAGATGCATCTACACATACATCCAACTGCACAGTTGTTACTGAGCAATCACTGTGCAATTCTGGTGCTGCATGGATCATTTCTGACCCTACTGCACGGTAGCTGAAGCATCGTGGTTCATGCCTGCCGATGTTAGGTCACCACAGTGATGAGCTACATTGCCCTGGCAATGGGTTACATCATCATAGCTCCTCACTATGGCAATATAGTGTGTTGTGTAGATGCGCCCCATAGGTGTTACTTTAATCTGTATTGGGGTTGTCATCCCCCCCACTGCTGTGGATCCAGCTGCCGCCGCACCCCACCTGCTCCACACCTGGCCACCACCCCTCCCTTCTCCCCCCACTCTGCCAGACATGTACCCAGAAGGGGTACACTCCTTTAAAAAGGTTGAAAACCCCTAATCTGTATAATAACAAACAGATACTAAATCTGAAAGTGACTACATAACAGAAGGGATCTATCTGCAAATGGAGACTTGGATGTATGCTGTTTTTTTAATTCAGATAAAATGATGTTCATCAGCTTCCAAGAGTGCTCATATTTTATGGTGCAGAGGCAAAACTGTTCACCTCCATTTATTCAGATCTGGATCATACAAGTAATAGTAAAAGTAAAGTCTGTTCAAACTTCATAAAGCTTTAGCTTTTACTAGTAAAACCATTACTATTGCAAAACTATTATTAAATGCATCTTTAGCAAAACAGTACTGTTATTTGCATGTATTTTGTCCTGGTAGTGAAGCTTCTTGTAGTTTCGCTGAAAGAGAGAAAATTTTCTTTTAAGGTTCATTTACCCTTGGACTGATATAAAAGCTTCACAGAATTCTTGACTTAAAACAGCTTTGGAATATAAATGTAAACCCAGGAGAATAAAAGGAGATGAGCAAAAGCAATGCTAAACTGTACCTTCACATGAGCAGGAGCAGACACCTGAATTAATCTCCTGCTGCTAAGCAAGAACATAATCTAAACTAATCAAGGAAAGGTAAAGAGGTTGGGTTTGAAGATGAACCTTAAATTCAGATTTAATCCAACCACTATAATACTAAAGCAAAACTGATCTCTTAGAATCATATATAGTGCTCTGTGCATGTGTGAATTATGATTGCACCTGGAATAATTTGAAATAGTCTCCCAAAACAGCAGGAGAGAGAAAAAAAAAAAGAAAGAGGGGGAAGAAAGAGAAAAATTTCCCTTTGAGAATATAAAAATGGATTTTGATCATGCGATGAGTCACCCAATTAAATATGCCCTATGTATGGTCAGTTAAGCAAAGCTCTGTATATTATTTATACAAAGAGAATACAAAACTGGTGTTGGGTTTAGTCACAGAACTCGTTAGAAAGTGTACAGAGGGGATTACATTTCTGTAATTTTAGAGAAAGGTTTTGGTCATGTTCAGAATTGCATGCTATTTTACTTTGCCATGTGAGCAGCCTCTGCCTTATCAGCACTGCAGACCAAGCACACAATACAGCTAAATAAAAAGGGAGTCTCAACTCCAGTCTGTGTGGCAGGATGCATTCATGTCCGATTAAGAATGTTTAGAGATAGGAAGCTGCCCAGTTGCCATTATCTTTATTGTGCAATGATTTCTGGATCACTGAATTGGCACAACACCTTTGCCAAAGAAACAAGCAGTTGATATAATTGATGGGGCTATAACTACTGGCCAGCTCAGATTTTAAAATGAAGCACCAAAAAAAAAAAAAAAAAACCAAAAAACTTCTATTTACATGCAAACAAAGTACTTATTAATCAGTTAGTTTCAACTTCAACAATCTGTTTTCCCTAATTTTTACTATAATTCTGCCTTCATTAGTAAGATTTGACATACCAGTGGTGAGTGAAAGAGCATAGTTTTCATATAAGGGGAAGTTCATTGACTATGCTGCAGTGTTTTTTCCACATCTTTGGCAGGTTAACCATCTGAGGGTAGACTCCTCCAGAAGGTAAGAGTTGCTCACACAACAAATACATTCCAGAGTTATTCCTGTAACACCCTCTTTCCTACAGCCTGTGGAAGAGGGATATATTTTTTTTTTGTGGGGGGTGGGGGGGGGGTGGACTATGTGACCATTTATGTCTTTTTTATCTGGTAATCCCAAATTACTGGAAGAAACTGTTAGGAGAGAATAAACTAGATCAGAGGTTGTTCTAATCTTAGCTGCAGTCAGGTTCAGCCCCAGTTGATTTAAAAAATTAAGGGAAAATATAGGTAAATTACAGTCACTTTTGCTACCTGTCTTTCTGAGCCACACCAAGGATTGCTGGGATGTGACCGAGCTTTGGGGTCTAAGTAATTCATAGAATCATAGAAGTAGGGTCAGAAGGGACCTTGTAGATCTTCAAGTCCAACCCCCTGCCTGGGCAATTTACTAGATGCAACAGTAGGATTGTTTTCTATTTTTTTTTGCAAATTCTCTACATCTTCTAACCTATTTTCTGATCAGCATAATTGATCTATTAGGCTAAGTACAAGCAGCCAAAAGCCTGAGGCTGAATCACTTCAGTTATAGTATCATAGTGCTTAGGGTCAGAATGGACCAAAACAGATCATCAGATCCGACAACCTGCCCCGGGCAGGAATGGGTGCCGGGGTCATATCACCAGCCAAATATCTGTCCAACCTCCTCTTGAAGACCCCTAAGGTAGGAGAGAGTACCACCTCACTTGGGAGCCCATTCCAGAGCCTGGAAGCCCTAACTGTAAGATAATGTCTCCTGATGTCCAGCCTGAACTTTCTCTCTAACAATTTGTGGCTGTTATTCCTAGTAACCACAGGCAGTGCCTGGGGGAACAGAATCACCCCCAATTCCCACTGGTCCCCCCTGATGAGTTTGTAAACTGCCACCAGATCCCTTCTCAACTTTCTCTTGTGGAGGCTGAATAGGTTCCGGCCCTTTAGCCTCTCTTTGTAGGGCCTGCCCCACTGCCCCTTGACCATGAAAGTGGCCCTCCTCTGGACCCTCTCAATGCTGGCCACATCCCTCTTGAAGTGCGGCACCCAGAACTGGATGCAGTACTCCAACTATGGCCTGACCAATGCCACATAGAGGGGAAGGGTCACCGCCCTGGACCTGCTTATGATGCATCTGTAGATACATGACAAGGTGCAGTTAGCCTTAATGACCACTTCCTCGCATTGGCGGCTCATGTTCATCCTGGAGTCAGCAATGACTCCAAGATCCCTTTCTGCCACTGTGTTGACAAGAAGGGTGTTCCTCAGCTTATAGGTGTGTTGCTGGCTCCTTGCACTTCTCTGTGCTGAATTCCATCCTATTCTCATCCGCCCACCTCTGTAATTTGTCTAGTCTTTGCAGGTTAGTCTGAACTACAGAGATTAAACTGAGAAGCAAGTAAACAGACATTCATTTTTGATTCAGGAAATGCAGCCACATGCCAACAATGGCTCAGGCCAGAAGCTGAGCCATGCTAGAGCACACCTCCCAGCCAGCCAGCCACTGCCAAAGGGAAAGGACTGAAGTCCCAAGGCTTTTTTCCACCCCCTGCTTGAATGGAGAGGGCATGGCCAGGCCCCAGCCCTGGGCTAACATCCACACTTGGCTCTATGCACTGCTTCTCAGCTTTTTAGGATACCTCAGAACAACCTCTGAATTCTTACAGCTCTTTGGCATGAAATCAACCAAGACCTCAACTAGGTTCTTACAACAGTAGGAAAATACTTTAAAAAGTCTATTTCTTACCAACTAAGGCTGTGCTTACACATTATAATTATCACCTGCTAACTTTAAGGAATGTTAGGTCATTGTTTAAGTGAGCAAGTTCTGGGAACAGTGGCACATTCAGGGTTAATATCCTCTGCAGTGTGCACAGTTCTGAGCTACAGCCAGAGGGTTGGTGAGCAAAGGCATAACTAGGAGTTGACAAGTCTGCCCCATCTCTACCTTGCTTGCCAGCTTTCTAGGAGCAACACACATGCTCCCCAGCCAGGCACATCCCCATCCCCCAGCACAGCACAGACACAGCACACACCTCCCCAACACAACTCCCCAACACACACACACACACACACACACACACACACACACACACAGACAGAGCGCACCTGGGAGCAGCGTCAGAGTCCAGGAGGACAACTAGCCCACCCAGGAGCAGTGCCTCCTGACATAGTGGAGGACTGAGAACTGGTCATTGATCTCTCCTGAACAATGAGAAGTTAGGCAAAATCCAGCCAGTTAGCATAGCTCAAAGAAAATACTTCAAATGGCATAACTTTAAAACAACTAGAGGGTACTTAGCTGTAGTTAATTAGCATGTATGTGTAATCCTTCACATTTTAAGAGTCCTTAAGAAGGTTTTTAACTTCGAATCTTACCCTAATGCATCAATAATATACAGAAACCGATAAGGACTATCCAGTGAATTAACAAAAAAGAACAGTAAGTTTGTTATCCTTTTTTCTTCCCAAAGACAATGACCTTGCCTCCCCAATCCTAATTATTTCAAGCCTTAGATTTACACTATTGTTATTTATTTGTGTTTATTTTCCATTAATAAATTAGTATAACTTATTTTATTTGCTGTATTTTTCTTAAATAAAGGCATTGTATGTTATCTAACCAGATAAACATAAACTTATCTAGTATTCCAGGGGTGGGCAAAATACGGCCTGTCGGCCAGATCTGGCCCACTAGGCAATTTCATCCAGCCTGCAGGTGGGCACCCAGCAATTAATTATATCTGGCCTGGCCAGTGTTTACCCCTGCTGCATTCTGCATAGGGCCAAGGCCTGCCCAGTACTCCCAGGGCAGCATGCTATGATCCCAGCCTCAGCTCCAGCCTGGGCCCAGACCCAGACCCAGACCCAGACCCAGACCCAGGCCAGTGCACACAGCTTACAGGCCAGGCTGCTGCTGCAGCCACCCAGGGACCTGTTTGGCTCCCCCCAGTATCCTGCAGCTCCTCCTCCTATCCTTGCTGCAACACTCTAGGCAGCAGGCAGGGAAGCAGTGGTGAAAATGGGGGAAGCTACAGCTGGGCAGGAGTACAGCGCCCATACTAGGGCAAGGGTTAGAAAGAACATGGGGCCAGGGTGGCGTAATAGGAGTGCAGGGACCAGATCAGTGGGAGCGTGAGGCTCAGGACCATGGTGCTCCCCATGGCTCATGTGCAGCTCCAATGATTCAGCTGGAAGCCATATGTGATGGATGTGGTGACGTGGCCCCACCCTCTGCTGCCACATGCAGCTCCTGAGACTCCGCTTGGAGCAGCAGGCAGCCCCACATGATACAACCAAGCCAGCTCAGCCCCACTCCCTGGCACCCTGGTGAAGGCTCAGGAACTGTATGTGGTGGTAGGGAGTGAAGACAGGCTACCATCTCCATTGTACAGGCTCCCCCACAGCAGTATGTGGCTCCATCCACTTCCCAGGAGCTACGTTGATCTGTGGGGCGCTTCCTGCCACTGTGTGCAGCTCTTGGGACTTGGCTGGAGCCATGCACCATTGGGGGGCTCCCCCACCATAGGCTATGTTGCCCCAAAGGCCTGTCACCTGCTACTGCTTGCACCTGTGCACCACAAGGAGGGGGAACATGTGAAGGAGCCCCCACATGCACACCCCACACCTCACCACACACACACCCCACACAATACACAAGAGTAAGACTTTATTTTGAGCTATTATGCAATTGCCTCTATATACACTACAGAAACACACAAGTTAAAATATGGTATAGTCAATGTTTGATTTTTAGTATACGATTTGTTTTTCTTCCAGTTCCAAGATGGCAAAGGTCAGGGGTTAAGGGTGAGACTTCTGTTCCCAAGATGGTGACCAGGTAATGGGGCACTTCATAGATTTCATAGACATTAGGGCTGGAAGGGACCTCGGAAGATCATTGAGTCCAGCCCCCCGCCCAAAGGGCAGAAGTCAGCTGGGGTCATAGGATACCAGCAAGATAAGCATCTAATTTGCTCTTGAAGGTGTTCAATGTAGGTGCCTGAACCACCTCCGATGGCAGGATTTACCAGACCTTTGGGGTTCGGACAGTAAAGAAATCCTTCCTTATGTCCAGCCTGAAACGGTCTCGCAGTAGTTTATGACCGTTCGACCTCGTCATCCCTTGGGGCGCTCAGGTGAACAAACGTTCCCCCAGAGCCTGGTGGCTGTCCCTGATAAACTTTTAGGTGGCCATCAGATCACTCCTGAGCCTGCACTTTTTTAGGCTAAAAAGCCCCATGGCTCTCAGCCTGTCATTGTAAGGTCTGTTTTCCTGACCTCTGACCATACGCTTGGGTCTTCTCTGGACTCTCTCAAGCTTCTCCACATCCTTTTTGAATTGTGGAGCCCGATACTGGATGCAGTACTCCAGCTGCATCCTCGCCAAGGCCAAGTACAAGGGGAGAATGACATCCCAGGATTTGCTCAAGAAGCATCTATGGATGCAAGCCAGCGTTTTGATCGCTGTAGTAGCCGCAGCATTGCACTGCAGGCTCATGTTCAT
>NW_017728918.1:83644555-83656064 GCF_001723895.1 Crocodylus porosus
AATCCTCCTTGGAGGTGAATCCCATCCTCCATCCTTTGTAGGCCTTTCTTTTTAGCTTCAGGAGGTCTGCTAGGTCCCTGGAGAGCCAGGGGGCTGCTGTGCCCTCTTGCTGCCTTTCCTCCTAGATGGAATAGACTTAGCTTGTGCATTGAAGATTGCTCCCTTGAGGAGCAACCACTCTTCCTGAACTCCCCTCCCCCTGGGGTCATGATCCCTTAGGGCCTCACTGACCAGCCGCCTGAGCTTGTTAAAGTTGGCTTTTCTGAAGTCATGCCCCTGAATGGACAGAGCGGGAGGTCCTAGAGTCCTCCTTTGTCCTGAGGGAGACTGTGGTCTACCCTCCGGCTCCCGGGGGAGAAGGGCCTGGCAGTAGGAATCGATCTCCTGCTCACAGTCCCTGATGGCACACAGTCTCTGGACGGTGGCCTGGAGCTCCTCCAGCTGGTGTGCCAGAGACCCCAAAAGGGAGCAGACCCCACAAGGGGAGGTGGCCATGCTCCCGGGCCCCAGAGCCTGAAAAAGAGCCAGGGGCTCCATCTGTGTGAATCCCAAAACCACAGGCTCCATCTGGGTGGCCATCTCTGAGATGCCGGGGGTGGGCCGCAGAGCCCAAGGGGGCCCCTGGGGTGCAGCGCATGCCCATCCACGTCATGCCTCTGGTAGGCTTGCTATGGGTAGGACTGTCTACCCTGGGGGGTTCGCAGGCAGGGTCTTGGGCACTCCCGTGCAAACTCAGCGCTAACTCATGCGCCAGCAGACAAGCGTGCCTGTTTGCGCGGCTCCAGTTGCATGGCTTCCTGGGGGGCTGGGTGAAGTAGGGGCTTGGGTGTGGCTTGACCAGGCCCGGCTCCACTCAGCCGCCTCCTCTCACTCACTCAGGGGTTAACCCCCTTCCGCCATGGGCCCCGCTTGCCTCTGGCTGTGCTGGGGGTTGGCAGGGGGCTCCGTGGCTGCTGGGGGTCTTTGCGGGCCTCAGGGGAGCAGGGGCACAGCAAGCTTTCACCCACGCGTCTCTTGCCACTCTGGACCCTAACTTGTCAAGGAGCAGCAGCCCTTGACTGCTCACCAAAGCTTATTAAGTGACACTCCAGCCAAAATAAGTGCCAAATTCCCAGCTTGCTCTGACTCTCTCTTTAGAATTATTTCTGAAGTGCTTAGGGAGCTATTGCAACTCTTTTTATATTATGATCTGAGTCATCATTAATAAAAAGAAGTTTAAACTAGCAAATAAATAATGCATATCTTGTCAGTGAAGAGTGGGCATCTGTTTTGTTAAGCAAACCTTTTCCATTATGGGATCAAGCTAAAGCTAATGAACAAAACCCATTATAAAAAAAAAACTTACTTGAAAGGCTTTAGCGAGACGATGTATGTTTTTATGATTTGTTCTTATAATACAAACTATTAAATGAATGCATTAAAGAGGTTATGATCCTAGAAATAAATTAAAACAGCCTCTTTGATTATTTTAAGAAACTTGCTTCATTTTCACTCTGACCCAATAAGTTTTAATCCTCATATATCCTGGCAGCTATAATCAAAATATTTATGTCAGGCCTAGAATAGAATGTTTCTCGAATAACATTTGGTTATGAATAACATGGTTTTGTATTACCTTGTTAGGGCAGAAAAAAATCACAAAGCTTAGAGAGCTAGGTGGGAAAAAGACAGACATATTTTCATTGATTTTTCATTTATTTTCTCAAATAAATAAATAAATCCCCCACTTTAGACTGGCATGGTATAAGATACATATGCATAGTTATATCACTGATGGGTAGTGAAAGGAAGGAAAACTCATGGGGGATTCTTTCCCACACCTGAGGTAGCCTTTTTTCAGGCTGTGGTACACAAGCATATTCTTTCCAATAGGAACTGATATAAATAGTTCCATTAAATTATTCCTTAGATGACACTACCCAAGAAATCTCTTCAACAAAAGTTTTCCCTAAACTAAATGGGGTCGTTTGAGCACCAGCTGCAAATCCTGAAATACAAAATATTCACTAAAACATTTGAAAGAAACTAAGATGTTCATCTTTATCATTTTTTTAATTAGATACCAGAATGAATTTATGAAAATAAAAATGGTATAATCTCATTGATACCATGCTGGTGTCTCATTAACAAAAAACCCCCCAAAAAACAAAAAACCACCAACAAAAAAAAACCCCTTTGTTCATTGGTTTTGTATCTCCAGGCCTTACCACTTCCTACTCACTTTTCTAGATCCATCCCAGCTTCATGTTGAACTCCCTGTAAGTTCATGGAAAAGAGTACTGTCCTACAGGGGCAGCTGATCTCCTACTTGCATACAGAGCAGGCCCACAGGGGAGATTTGCTTGTGTTTGACCCCCTTTGCATCCTGCATTCACCAGAGGTGCAAATCACACTGGCTGTAAGAACAATAGTATCTATGAGGCTTCAGGCAGGACTTAGGCAACCAGGCCTGCAGTAGGCCGCTAAAAGTGGCTAGGAGGGTCAAGGTGGGAATACAGATTACCCAAGTATCAGGTGCAGGTCTGGGCCAGAGAAGCAGAGAATGTAAGGACCAAGTTCCAAAAGAGGCAAGGGAGGTAGATCTGAGACAGACAGTCTGAGAAGCAAGCCAAGATCAGAAACCAGAGGTCAGAGAGCCAGTACCAAGTTCCAGGAAAGATCCAAGGTCAGGGTCAGGAAAAGTCAAGGCTGAGTCAGAGCCAGGAGAACCAGAAAAAGCAGTGAATACAAGACTTGCCAGAGCAGATTGAGGTTGTGCAAAGGCTTAAAATGGGTGAGTGGCACTTTCAGCAGCTAATCACTTGCAGAGAACTGGGGCAGTTGCATTAGGAAAGGTTCAGGGGCAGGTATGATAAATCAAGTGCCTGTCCCAGTCAGAGGCCCTGGAAGTACCCCCTATCCACTTACAGGGCCATCTGCCAGGCAACCCGGGACCTGGGAATTTCCGGCAGAAGTCTTATACTAGGTTTGGTGTGTGATTGTAATTGACTAGTTCTCAAAGTTGTTCTTCAGGGCCGTAGCCCTCCCAGTTGATCAAGTAGTGAAGTTCGCCACAGATGCATCTAGAGTCTAAAACTGTTTTAGGGTTTTAGCAGCCAATCCAGTTGCAAAGAACTGGGGCATTCACATTAGCCAGGGATCAGGCAAAGGTGTGATAACTCAAGTGCTTGGCATACTTGATCAGAAGCCCTGACATTATCCAACCAAACAGCTTAACTTTTATGGTGTGAGTGTTGGTTGATTTATTATATGGCTGTTGATCTTTATTTTCTGGGCTTACTACATCACAAATTTCAGTTTGTTGCCAGGTAAAATGGCTCACCTTGTCCTAGCCATCCACTTCCAGTAAACACAGAAATGAGGCAATGAACCTCCACTGAAGGTGCTCCCTGCTTTCAAGAACCTTCTCCAGTAGGCTTGAGGACAGTGGCAGGGCTTTCTTTCATTGAGGTTTTGCTGCCTCAGTTCTGGAGTTGGCATGCAACAATTGTGGGTGCATGCTTGAGCAGCACCCTCAGGAGCACTAGGAAGGTAGTGTTGACATACCCAAAGTGGTACATACTCCCTGGATGCATCTACATGAGATGTTTAATGTGCAGTACACAAATTCTACTGCACATTAGCATGTAATGGAAAAGGCCATACTAATGCATAGTAGAATTAGTCTACTGCACATTAACTATCATGAAAGGCCATGCACCAGTGCTACTGTGCAGTAGCACTGGTTACTGTGCATTTTGTTTGTACCTCATATTAGACATACTAAATTTAATGAGCTGTAACAACAACCCATTAATCCACGTGTAGACGTGCCCCCTAAGTAAGAATCACTCTTTTTTATTCAACCCAGAAAATTCATTTCTTGAATATCACTATGAAACTTTGCAATGGCAACTTCACCGCCACATTGTATCACAACCAACAAATCACTACAGATACTTCCACACTACCAGCTTTCATCCTAATCACACAACTAGATCCACAGGCTAGCTTGACCCACAGTCATATCTGCTCTGATCCCACTGGCCAGGATGCCCACATCAGGAATCTATAAGAGGGCTCCCTACTTTTACAATAGAAGCTCAAACCTGTCACCACTCAAATCATAAAAGCCAGAGTCAGACCCTGTTCTGACCTGCTATAATACCAGCCTGTGACAGGGACAACAGAATCCTTCTAATCATCACTGAGCAAACCCCAGTTTTAACACCATCGATACATCATTAAATGACCACCATTTGTGGAAAATGATGACCAGGTCAAAGTAGCTTTGTGGGACAAGCCTGGCCTGATGTAAAGGCTGTACCACCCAAACTTTAACAACATCTCTCCAGCAGCAGACTTCCTAACACCAATTGTTATCAAGCTACCCAGCCTTACAACAAACTTACAGCATGTACAGACATTAACCCTCCATGGAGAAACTCCTGGAAATGATTTAACCTGGTTGTTCCTAGATTATTTTTCTCCTGGAGTGTCTGTTTTTATTCAAGGACAAAAAGCCTGAACATTGGTACCCTCCTCATTTCTGCTGGAAAGGGAAACTCTCCCAAGAGAAACCAAATGCCTGTATCACCTTTCATCAACACGTCACTGGACCAATCAACAGGAATTATAACATCTGGGGTCCATTCACCTGCTCCTCCATCAACATCGTACACACCGTGTTGCAGTGTCTCTCTTTGCTGCCTACATTGGCCAGATGGGGCAATTCCCACATAAAAGATAAATGGGTGCCAATTCAACCTCAATTCCAGAAACACACAAAAGCCTGTGGCAGAACATTTTAACTCCCTGGACATTCAATTACTGACTTTAAGGACAGATTATCCCCAGAGTAGTGTCCTTAAACAAAATAACTTTAAAAAACTTGAACACAGCATTGCAGTACAAGAAATTATCCCCAGACTGGATTGTATTAACCATGGTCTCAGCAGACTATGTAGTCTTCTCCCATTACCTGGACTAGTTGTTAACTCCAGTATCTTCCAAGTATTGACTGCCTTGTCCATTTCAATTGATCTAATCAACCCACTTATTATCTTTCTAAGAGTATCCCTACATCCTGTCCCTTTCTCTTCTATACAAAATCTTTTCTGTTTGCCAGCCTTCTTTGTCAGATGCTATGAATGGAGTGTCATCTACAAAAGCTAATGCCTTGCTGAATCTATTAGTCTCTATGATGCCATCCTGTCCTGCCTCCTGCCTTCTTACTGTAGCATGGAAACCACTTGATTTTGACCAATTATATTAATCAAATACTTTTCAAAAATTAAAACTCATTCTCTTTTTCTTAAATTCCAGGAAAAGAATTGTCATATTTGGACAGAATACTAGCTGTTTGGTAGTCAAAATGATCTAAAGAACTGAATCAGATTTACTCCATCAGCTGGTCCCTGTCATCAGGTGCATTAATTAATGCAATTTCCTGTGCTTCATTCTATACATACTACTATATGCTATATGTCATTCTGTTTAATTCAGGTGCATTAGATCCCAGCACCAGCAAACACTGGTCCAGAACAAAAATACCCTATTTCAGTTGTTTATATCCAACTATTGGTTATTGGTTTGTTGATCCATTTTTATATTAGGATATCACATATAGCATAATCTTAACTTCAGTGAGAACTGGAGAAATAACATTTTAAGCGTTCTTGAAAAAAAGAACCAGACAGTAAAAAATGAAAGTACCTACATTCTTGGAAATGTTCTAAAAACACACGTACAACCAGAGGCAATTGCACAAAATGTTATTAGTAAATGGGCAAATAACATTCATTTAGAACTGACTAAAAAACAGGGATCCAGAGTAGCACTGCACAAATAATTATAAATGAAATTATATCTGTGGAATTCAGCCTATATCAGTCAACAGAGCATTAGTGGCCAGATCATGATCTCATTGGTTTTTGTACTTGACTTATAAGCTATGGAGTGATCATGAGCAACTCTCTGAGCATCCTGCCTGAGAGTTCTTGACATTTGAACAGTATTAAGTTGTTGCAGTTGGTCAGATAAGCTATGTGATATTGTTTCTATAATGAGCGGGGGCCCAGCTGGAGCAGATCCAGTCCCAGGTCCCAGGTTGAGGTAATCAGGAGGAGTCATCCCTCAGGAAGAGCCCACCACCACCAGTGACTATAGCTGCTCAGACCAGCAAAAGCATCTGCTTTGCTGTGCCTCTGGTCTGCTTCGAACTCCTAAACCTGATTCTGTGCTCTGAATCTCAGGCTTGTGATTCTGTTTTGGGGCTTCATACAGACATCATTATGCTGACAAGTCTGGACAGTTAGATCAGGTTAAAAATAGCTCCTCAATCTAACTCAGTGATTAGATATGTGCTGGGAGCCTGATCTAAGGTAAATTGAGGTAGGAGGATGGAGGAGCAGGATCAAGAGGGCTAGCGGGGTGCGCAGGTGGACCTGGGGGGTGGGAGACTTAGCCAGATTGGAGATGCTCCCTGATCCCGTCAAACCCCCTCAGATTCCCACAGCTTCCCCACTACCTCAGTGTTGCTGGTGGCCCTATATCCCACAAACTGCTTCTGGTGCTGGTTTTAGCAGTGTTCATTGGTACCAGGAGGCCCACTGAAGTAAATTAGGGTGGTGGGAGAGGCAGGTGGATCAGGGGGCTGGCAGCTTCATGGCGGGGCTTGGCAGAATTTGGAGAGGCTAGCAGCTCCATGTGGGGTGTTGGTAGGGTTTGTGGGGGAGGGGATTGACAGAATCAGGGGGAGGGGTTCTTTACCCCAGCTCTCTCAGATGAACAATGTCCCCACAGCAAGCCAACCCCCTTGATCTCGTCCACCCACTCCCCACCCCCAAATTATTTCGATTAGATCCCAGCACCAGCAAACACTAGTAAAACCTGCACTGGGAGTGACTTGTGGGATTTGACTTGTAGTTTTCTGGTCCTTCCCCCAGAATAAATATTGACATGTGGAATAGGATTAGGACATGCAATTAACATACTTTTCCACGGACTTCCATGGCAAGCAGATTAGCTTGCCCAACTGCTCATGGAAATTGAAATAAAAATGAAAGAGAAACAAACTTATTTTAAAACCTAAAATGACACTTTTCTGGTATTTGACCCACTGTTCAAAATGAGACAGACAAGTGCTTTTTAAATTTAGAGAAAGCGACAGACTTACTAGATGAAAGCAGGATACATCTTTATATTTTACTGATCTTTCTTTATAGTTTTAAATAATCCTTGAAATCGTATCTGTGGTCAGTCTGATGTTTTTCAAGAAATATATAATTGAAGATTTCACACTGAGGCAAATGTGCCAATTTGGACAGATTAATAGCCTATGAGAGCAAATTAAATTATTAGTATTTTATACAACCATTTCTGAGAGTCAGGAAGCTGCCTTACATAAATGAATTAGCAGCAGAATCTAAACTCACAGTTAGAGGTAAAATTCAGATAACTGAAGATGAGTACAATTATTTAAGAATGCATCTTAGTTATAGACGAATAGATAAAAGAATAGCATGGGTTGTCTTAGAAGTCAAAATAACCTACAGTCGCTAAAGCGTGCCAGTTTCTACAGACAATGGCACACACACAGAGGCATAACTCTTGCAGTTCTGTGCCCTGGATAGTGGAAGGGCAGCAGCTGTAGCCACTGTAGCCAGGCTGGTGGCAGGGATGCACAGCACAGCAGCTGCTATTTTGTGGCTGCCCACTAATTCATCTCTGAAACTGATGCCCTCCCCCTCTTAGTTACTGCATGCTAGGAAGCAGAGTGCTTCCCAGCCTAAATGACCAGATAGCACCAGACCAGGTAAGGCCTATTGCTACAGATCCAGAGGCATGAGTATAAGCCATGCTCCAGATCTTTGCTGAGGCTATCACTTGTTGACCTGTCTGTAAATGTTTTATGTCCCAGCATTATTTACAAACCCATGGTTTCCCACAGTTTTCTCCTTTAAAAGGGAAAATCCATCATTTTCTCCTTTACAGGAGAAAATCTGTATTTTTCCATGTGAAAATTATGGAAAACCTGTATCCTTGCCAGTCAGGGAAAGATAGGCAGGGACACTCAGGGCTTGAGGGACCTGATCCTGTGCAGGAATTCTCTGGGTGTACAAAACCAGGCCCCTCAAACCCTGGGAGCACCTGCCCAGGGCAGCTGGAGAGTCTACCAGCTGTGGGCTGCCTGCTCTTCCCACCATAATGCAAATAAATATCTGCCATGAAAAAAGTGGGTCACAACAAAGGACAAAGATGTCCATTTGCTTTCACTTTGTGCAGCCATAAAATTGTTATGGCAGAACAAAGGCAATGTGTTTTTCCAGACAGAGTTTTGGCTGTCTTTTTATACAATTGCAGAAAAGTCTTCTAGTATTAACTGTTGTTATTTTGGTCAAAATTAATAAAACAACCATATTCTGATCAACACTTGGGAGTATCTTGGTGGCCTGATATAGTCCATCTCGGAGGAAAACTAGATCCTAATTAAATGTTTTCTGTACAGAGTAAAAAATCCATTTAACACAAAATTAATATTAGCGTCTATGTAGCATCGGAAGTTATTGAGCCACAACGTTTAACAAAATTAAGCAAATAAGACAGGTCTTGATAGGAAATTTGGAAAATGACACACTGTTGTGACAAACTATACAGAAATTTTTTAAAACTACTAAAATATTTATGGTTTAATGGTAGATGTATTAATTCTCTTTTCAGAAGAAAAATATGTTCCATTCCTCATTTCAGTATCAAAATATGTCTACCAGACAATTAGGAGTGCCAGTAATTAAAATGTAATTGTAGAATCTATCCAAAAGAGTAGGGATGGACCTTTGGATGGAAAAACCAGGGTACTCTATACATGAAGTAGCGTATGCATGCGTATGTGTGTATGTACATGCTAGGGCTGTTTGAAATTTCAATAGGTATTTAATTTCAACGCTGTTTTGACTTGTTTCAAGCTTGAAACAACAAAATCGAAATGAAACAAAAGGCTTTGAAACAGCCTCGAAATGAAATGAGGGGAGTCAAAACATTTCACAAGTTTTGAAATATTCTGAATTTCCAAGTCGGGCTTGTTTGCAGCTAAAGAGAAACTAAGGAAAGGGAAGGGGAAGTGGGGGGAAGGACTGCTCTAGTATTGACATGTGTAGCTGGCCAGTGACTGTGATCCTCCCTGAGGTCCTTTCCAATCCCAGAGCTCTAGGGGAGGGACAGAAAAAAGGCATAAAAAGCATTGTTTGAACTGAGCTTTCTCTGTGCCTTGGGATCAGCTCACTGAGCTGTGCCTTCCAGCAGCTCAGCAGCATCAGAGAAAGGATATCACTTCCTATTTGCTAGCTAGTTACTAGCAAATGGGATCCAATACCTCTTGCTTTCCTAATACTCTTTATTATATTCATTCCTTTCCATTTATTCTTACCCCAAAATCCTCTTCGTGTTTTTGTTAGTCTATTTTGATCCTTCCCCCCAGAAAAGAAATCTGTGCTTTCTCTCTCAGCGTGCATTCCATTCACTGTGCAGGGAGGCATAGCATATATTGCATATTATAATATACAGTTTATACAGGGACACATACATACATTTATATAATTTATTTATTACATAAATACATACAATTATCTACATATATTACATAAATACATATTACATTACAGAAGGTAATTATGAGGCATGCAGGGAGTACTTCAAGGAGGAGCTAGCTGCACAAGGCAGGTCCCCAGGTGGCCTTAGACTTCACCTCAGACATCTGGATTAGCCTGGGTGGAGATGCCTTTCTCTCCCTCACAGGGCACTGGTGTGACCAGTCAGGCCATCTGTGGACTCTTCTTCAAGCCAAGGTGATGAATGAGTTCCACGTGGCAACAGAGATCATGGGGTCCATGAACCACTCAGTGCAGAGGTGGCTCATTGGATAAGGCAAGCTCACCTGCGGGTTCATGGTCACCAACAATAGAGCCAATATGGTCAAGGTGGTCCATGTTGTCAATTTTGTTGGCATCCACTGTGTGGCACACAAGTCCCATCTCATTGCCAGGGATGCCTTAGAGGGGGACAGGTCTGCTGGTGATGGTGCCTGCACTACCAGCAAGCTCATTTCCAAATACAGGAAAGTGGTAAGCTACTTCCACTGGAGCATCAAGGTGGGCAAGATGCTGCAGGACAAACAGGCAGAGATGAAGATCATCATATGAAGATCAGCACAAAATCATGCAGGATGTAGAGACCTGGTGGAACTCCACATACCTGATGCTCGAAAGGCTAGTGGAGCAACAGAAGGCTATCCATGAGATGGCCTTGGTTGGAGAAATTGGGATCAGTGGGCCCCTTAACAGAGCTGAGTAGGATACCATCTCCCAGATCTTGGTGGTCCTCAAGCCCTTCCTCGAGGCTACCAAGAGCCTCAGCACTGGCAATGCCTTTCTTTGCCAGGTGATCCCTGTAGTGAGGAACTTCAGAACCAGATGGAGAAGCTCCAGGGGACCAGCGTTCCTGGCTGGGGCAAGCTGCTATCACCAGACATGCAGGCACTGGTCAGGCAGCTGAAGAAGGGCATCAGGAAATGGTTTGATCCCTTGCAGTCCAGTACAGTCCACATGCTGGCCACCATGTGTGACCCAAGGGTGAAGGAGTGCATCAACATATGCAGCAACAAAACCCTGGATCAGTGGATGGAGGTGCTGGTTAACAGAGTCAAGGAAGCAGAAGAGTGGAGGTGGGGGAGATGTGAAGAGGGGGATCCACTGTCCCTTGCCAGCATGCCATCCACCAGCCAGTCTCCTCCTCCACCACAGATGCCGCTGATGTGGGCCAAGGGCATGGATTCCATAGTGGAGTCCAGAGGCACCAGATCCCACCATCAGGCAGGTGGCACTCAGGCCTTGGTGGCTGCCTATCTTTCTGAAGACAGGGAGCCACCGCTGTGCGACCCCTCAGGCTACTTGGCAAGCCACAGCCAGATCTGGCTGCGCTTGCCCAGGAACACCTGTCCTGTCCACCTAGTGCTCCAAGCAAGAGGGGGTTCAGCATTGCTGGGGATGTAGTGACACCCCACCACACCTGCTTGGATCCTGGTTTGGTGAAGCAGCTGGTGTTCTTGACGGTGAATCTCCTGGTCCTGGGGTTCCCTAAGTTCACGTGTAGATTGAGTGGCACCCTCCTCACTCTGTCCTCACTTCCTTCTATTTTTTTACCCTTGGGTTTCACAACCATTTAACGTCCTGCTCTCAGAGCTGAAGCAGTCACTCATTGTATTACCAGCCAGCAGGAGAAGAACATGTCCCCGCTGAGCTCCCATGCCAGGACAAACTTAGAGGTATGGGCTGGGGCTATGGGTAAAGAGTAGGTCCTGGGCATGACCATGTCCCGGGGTGGGGAACCAAACCCCAGAGTCACGGTGGGCCGGGGTGGCAATTAGACACGGTAACAGGCCGGGTTCTATTGGCTATGGAGAACTGAGGCACGGGAAGCGTAGCGGTTTCTTAAACAAGTTGGAAATTTATTTGACTTACGCTTAGGTGCGTAG
>NW_017728918.1:83656075-83694333 GCF_001723895.1 Crocodylus porosus
TGAGTCTGCTGAGAGCTGAAAGTGGGTCAGGGCTGATTGACAGCTCCTGAGGTCATAGAAGGGGTAACTCAGGCCCTGCATGGAATTTTCCACTCTCAATCAAACTGAGTTCATGCATTGGCAGCACCTATACTTAAAATTTTGCTCCAACAGACCACTAAAACTGCACCCTGCCAGGGTTGGGAGGCCTGGTGGGACTGCTGGCAGCATGACAGCCCCAGGATCGAACTAGTGAAAGGCAGATAGATAGGAGGCATCTTATGACCTCCAGCCACCACACGCATGCACAGTCCTGGCTGTGAAAAGCTGAGACCTGTCACATCTTTGACAGGCTTGAGGCTTGCTACTTGCAGTGGAGTTGTGAGGCTTCAAGTGAGCTCAGCTTAGCTGCTTGGGATGCCAGCTTTTGAGTTGAAAAACACTTCGTCAGGCTTAGGCAGCACCTGCAGGTGGTGTGTGTGTGTGTGCTGTTCCTGGATGGAAGGAATAGTAAGGAAGCCAGAGGCTGGCACGCAATGTAGGCAAGAAAGCCAGTCAGTGACAATGGAAATGGAGGTGTCAGGGGGTGAGGGACAGGCTGGGGTGGTGGGGGAAGGGGGATGTAGCACATATAAGTGGAGACTTACCTGGAGAGTCAGATGTCTGGCAGGTTGTAGTGTGTCAGAATTCCAATGTCTATACTGAGTCCATGAGTTTCTGTATCCAGGAGGTTGACAAAGTGAAGCTCATAGGCTCATCTGTGAAAAGTGGTTTGTAAATCCCCTTTGAGGATCAGGCCTGAGAGATTGGAGACAGGTAGTTGGGTGTTCTTCTCTGACAGATTTTTGGTGTGCGCTCATTCTGGTGTGCACTTGTTGCTTGATGTCCCTACGTATTTTCCATCAGGGCACTTGTCAGACATGTCAAATATCTGACTCTCCGGGTACCTCTCCACTTTTACCTGCTACATCCCCCTTTCCCCAACCCCTTCCCCCCGGCCTGTCCCGCACCCCCTGACACCTCCATTTCCATTTTCGCTGACTGACTTTCTTGCCTGCATTGCATGCCAGCCTCTGACTTCTCTACTAATCCTTCCATCCAGGAAAAGCACGCACACCAACTGTAGGTGCTTCCTCGGCCTGATAAAAAGCTTTTTCAGCCTGAAACTTGCTCAGAGATATTTCTCCAACTATTCAGTTGGTCTACTAAAAGATACCAGATTGACCCAAAGAACCTTGTCTGCCAGTGCCATGCCCTTAGACCAACACGGCTACAACCTACACCCCTAGCACTTGTCCCCGGTCTGCTGACTGGAAGGGGGCACATCTGGCACATCTAAGCCCCAGGGCTGGGGCTGGCGGGGAGAGTTTTTTGGAAGCTGCTGGAGAAGAAGCTCCTTCAGGAAGGGAAAGAAAGGCTCTGTGACAGTTTGGCTGCCTGAGATGCTAGTGCTACTGTGCTGCTTACCTGTTGTTATTTAAAGTGGTGGACTAGATTGAGGCTGTCGGGGAGGAGGAAGCCTCATTAGGGCTTGCTACCGTGTCATGTAGAGGCCCCAGCACCAGTGTGGGTATGTCTTAACACACACACACAGTCATACTTGTCACAAGTTTTCTTGTCAGCAGCTTGAGGTAAAGTTTCCCAGAACCCCTGCATCTATTTCCTTGAAACTTGACAGGCTTTGTGGCCCAGCAGGGGCTACCCTCCCCGCTGTTTTCATTCAAATCAGGAAAGAAATTACAACGTTACAGTCATTTTTGTGATTCCCCATTATTGCCTACGGGCAAAACATCGAAGTGCATCAAAACAACTTTGAAACAGCGAAACAGTTTCAATGAAACAAAATGGAACAGTGCTTTTAAGAAGCAAAATGAAACACTGTCCCTTCGAAGTAGCTAAACAGAAGTTGAAACAGAACGGTGCTGTTTCACACAGCCCTAGTACACTCGTGTGTGTGTGTGTGTGTGTGTGTGACCGTGCATAAAATCAATCATTGTATGCAGATTAGAGATCACCTTTATTAAAAAGTCACTGAAGCCTATAGATACCAGTTGATATGATTCAATATTCTTCACTTTTTAAAATTTTGATTTAGTGAGCTCAAAATACTTTGTGTATATTTAAAGAATTCAGCTTCACAATGTACCTCCAAGGCAGGCTTTGCAATCCCACTTTTACAGAAAAGGGACCAGGGCACAAAGAATTTAAGGGCCAGATTCAAATCCATGTATTGGGTGACCAAGTGGACTTAGGTAGTAAGTGCCATTTTATTCCACACTGTTTAAGTCCCTGAAAATTCATATCATATCTTCTTTTATAACATTGCAGGCACATCTACATGTTCATTAATGTGACTTAGATACTGCTCATTTAGTTTAGTACTTGTTTAATAGAGTACTAACTTTAGCACCGGCACACAGTTATTTTGTGATGCTTACTGCGCGTTAGCTTAATAACACTGTGCAATTAGCATGGCCATTAGCATGGTTTTTAACCGCCAGGCTACTGTGCAGTATTATTAGGTAAACGCACAGTAAGCATGTCATGTAAACACGCCCAGCATCATCTAACCCTTAAAGCTGAGACCCAAAAAAGGAAAAGGAGGGGTCCTACTGAAGTTTTGTATTAACAGTTTTTTAGCAACTTGAGCAATTTAGAATAGAATAGCACTTAGGTGCCTAAACCTACTCACACATCAAATAAATAGAATAGAATCTGAGCCTAAGTAATTTGATCAAAGTCAAACAGCATGTTTGTGGCACAGCTTTTGTAGTAGTATCACCTGGATTTCTTGACTCTCAGACTTCAGTTTTAACCACCAGACCACACTTCTTGCATTCAGTCAGATATTATTGCTGAGAGCCCGGAAAGCTAGGCTTCAGCAGAAGATCCAAATATGTTTGAGTTTGGGAAAATTTAGTTTGTAAAGTAAAATAAACAATGCAGACAAAGTGCATTACACCAGCCTCCCTTTGCACAGGAATAACTAAGTTTTATAATGTGTGAGCTAATAATGTAAATGGAACTTTGTAGGGATGGCATTAGCATTCAAATTCATACTTCAAAAATATTCTGGTTCAATGCAGCAAGATTGGTCAAGGATTAAATAAAACAGTACAGAGATAACTGCCAAGAAGTCCTGAAAAAAAGAAATAGGAATCAGAGTAATCAGTGTAAGTAGGAAGTAGGAAAAGAAATGAAGAAATTTGAAAATGAATATAAAAGTATGCCTGCAGACACTAAAGTAATTATTAAAGCACAAAGAAGAGATATTCCAACATTGTCAAAATCCACCTTCGAGACAAGGGCATTTAATTTTGTGTGAAATTAGCCACACTATGGCATTTTCTCCCAGAACACTGGTAGCCTTGAGTTAATTCACTAAAATTTGGAATTAAAGAAAAAAAAATGTGTATCTACACAAACAACAAGAGAACCATCTGGTTAGACATGAAGTAGGAATAGGTAACCCATTTCAAACAAGCACCAATATAAACATTCATTCGGATATACATACAAACCTGAATCAAGTTTCATTAAGTTTAAAAATATCAAAGCAAAGTATTTATTGCCATTATTTTTCATTTTGATAATCTTAATCCTAGAGCTGTTTAGAAATGAAAATGCTGAAACACCCATAAGAAAAGCATGTGTTATTCCCAGAAGCAGAAAATTGTTTAAAAAAACAAAACAAAAACCTGACAAAACACTAAAAAGATTTCAGAAGGAAAGAAGGAATGTGCCTAGTTTAGACTATTTAGTCTGTTTAATTAGAATAGGGATGAGTGTTCAGGTACCATTAGTATTAGCCCATGTTTCCATATCCCTGGTGCTGGGCCAGTTGGAAGCAGAGTGGCTCCCAACGTAATTTAGAGATACCCTAAATTGCCCAAACACTCCCGGCCACAGCTACCCACGCAAGATCTAGAGGAATTTTGTGTGAGTCCTTATGCCCTGCCCCGCTTCACCTTTGAAACCAACCATCCTGGTCTCTTTCTTGAAAAAGTGGAAGTGAGCTATGCAAGCTCTTCATTTTCTGAAGGTTCTTGTGTTAAGGAACTCCTTGGTTGTGCCCTTTAGGGCAGTTTCCAGCTACTTTGTGCTGCTGGAGACATTTGAAGGACCCTTTACAATTTCTACAATGTTCAGTTGTAGGAGTAGGCAGAGCCCTTACCTGGATGGCACAAGGAGAACAGAAAACACTTTTTCTTAAGAGCTTCAGAATGTCTAGCATGCTGCTTGCTATTAAGGGAACAGGGAAAACAAGGCACTATTATGTTACACAGACAACAAGAAATACTTGGCATTATCCTTGAGAGAGATAACTGATTCAGCTGCATGGAAAGTGCAGGAAAAACTGCTTTCTACAGAACAGCATATATCATAATTTGTACATAGAGGCTCCTTGAAGATATTGTTTCTCAACTACTTTTGTATTCCTCTTGGATATATTAAGTACTGCAGCTGTTTGTGATTCACTTACTCAGTAATAACATGGTAGGTAGTCAGCCGTCATCTAACCAATAGAGAGAAGCATTTATAGTAAATTTCAGTTATCTTGAGAAAAGGATTCCTTCATTCAGAAATTTCTGATGAATTATGGGTAACAAGCAGTGAGAGTTCTGCATTGAGAGTTCTGCATTGTAGATTTCCACAGTGTTTGGTTTCCTGGAAAGTAGAACAGAATCAAAGAATACCGTCATATTCCAGCTGTTAGGGAAGCTTCTTGGAGATAGAAGCCCGGGTTTTGAGGTCCTGCTCCGAGTAAGACGGGAAGGCAACCTGAACTGGGTTATCTTCTATTCTAAGTGTGGGCCCAAATCACTGAGCTCTGGGAGTTCAGAAGGAAAAACTCCTCCCTTGCATTCTTTTTGTGAATCTAGCCCTTTATTTTTATTTTATTAAAAATACATAGGCATTAAGTGAAATATTTTGTTTTGCATTGAATATAATGTTATTTGACTTTTTTTTTTTTCAACTCACCAAAAATTCATCAGAAGTTAAGGGCATTTATACATGTACCTTTGTCTGCTCCAACGTGCTGGAAATCTAGTGCATCAGGGGAGACTTGATTAATGAAGTCTGCCGAGCATGCAAGCTGATGTGCCCAGCACTATATCACATGCATTCATATAAATGACAAAATGCACGTCAGCACACGGAAAATGACAGCAGTGCACTTTTGAACTAAAACCCCTTCAATCTTGATGCACATTTTGGCATTTATACAAATGTGTGTGCCACAGCGCCGGACTCTTTTAAAAGTTCCTGGCACTGGGGCACATGCATGTGTACAAATGCCCTAAGGTTCAAATGGCACAAAGGGGAAGTGGGGAAGGACATTACTTTTTTTTATTTTTCAGTTTGGCAACCAATAAAAATGTAAGCTCTTCACATACCTCTTTTCCTGGTGGCATAACCTCAGACTTGATTGAAGGATGGACACCCCAAAAGACACTTTTCTAGGCCAATCCAGTCATGTAAGGAAAATGAGACCATCTTCCTCTCACTTAGTCAAAATTCCTTGCAAGTAAATTAATCAAGAAAGCAGTTCCTTACTTCTTTGACCCTCGTCCGAGTATGTATGGAGAGGTAATCCCCAAGACACGTAATAGCCATGAGAGAGAAATAAATCGCGTTTCTGGTTGACAGAATGAAATGAACCTCCCAGGAGCACATGAGAGAATGGACATGCAACTAGAAGAATATTAACAGGTTGCAGTTCAAACATGTCTTGTCTGATTTTGAGTACTACTTGACAGTACTGTTTCATTTCATAGGGACTAAATGAGACCAGGGCCTAACTTCCTCTGGTCTGTTCTAAACTTCAATGCTTAATGTTGTATGTTCATGATAAGAGCAACAATAGTGATTAAGGATATATAGGTTTATTTTTTAAAACGTCATTACCCACTAACTGGGCATATGTACACATGCCTCTTAAGTGGGCTTAGCTTAAAATTGCCATTTTTACGGCTCATTAAGGGCACATGTCTACACGTGCACACCCTTAATGTGCCTTAAAAATGGCAATGTAAGGCTATGTGAGCCTAAATTTAATACCTTCATGAAGCAAGTATCAAATTTAGCCACAAACAGCTAAGTTGCATTAGCGCAAGTGTAGATGCACTAATCTGCATTAATGTGGTGTGCATCAATGGACAGATGCAGTATTAATGTGCATTAATGTGTCTGCATGTGCACTATTGCAACTTAGCTATTCACACTTAAATTTAATGTGCCTTAATGCACTTTGGTGTGTCCACATGTAGATGCATTGTCTAAATCACCTTAATACACCTTAAGCACAGGTGTATTAAGTTTAGGCACATGTAAATACATGTGTAGACATGCCCACTTAGCCTTAGCCTTTCATCCATGCAAATACTTGGGTTTAATATTAGCAATTTTCAACCAAAAATCAAAGCTCTCTCTAATGAGATAGAAGTTTTGAATAAAGTGAGTTCTGAACTAAAGTATTTACCATCTAATAAAGAACTTCTGGAATAACTAAGGAAATATATTGGGAGATCTTAAATAAAGATGAAGCATATGTAGTCATTGTTATGACATTTATTTTATAGCAATATTTACTCATGTATCTAAAGAGGATATGCACAGTTACAAATACTTACCATGTTGGAAACCAACTTTGAAGTTGATTAAATGCAACCAACATGGAGCATGATGTCCCAGAGAGGGACATACAAATAAACACTCACCCACAACAGGAGGCATGGAGCAGCAGGGGTGGAAGGAAGAGCCCACGCGGCTCGCCAGCCACTTGTTTATACAAATACAGCCGGCCAGTGATGTCAGCTCCAGACGCTAGCTGGTGAAAATAAAATGGCGGCCGACGCTGCACAAGAAGGGGGAAAGGAATGTGAGAGAGAGAGAGAGAGAGAGAGAAGAGAGAGAGAGAGAAACAGAGAGAGAGAAAGAAGACCCTGGCCAGACCCGGAAGGGAAGAGAACCCCACCAGAGATCCCACTGAACCCAGGGGACCACCGGGAGCTGGAGACCAGAAGACGCCAGGCGGCAGGGGACCTAGACCTGGACAAGGACTCAGGAGCAGACTGGAGGCTCAGCAGGATCCCAGGTGGGAGAGGCAGAGTAACCAGGGCAAGCGGGGACCCACGCCGGTGGAAAGGACCCCAAGAGGAGCCCCAGGGTGACCACAATCAGGGTGGGTATCACTGCCATTCCTGGCCAGGTCAATGGAGGAGGGGGAAGAACTCCCAGGGACATGGGAGGATATAAAAGGCGTTTGGAGTTAATATAAAAGGGAAATAGGAAAAGGGTAGGAGCCAGGCGCAGTTAAGCCTAGGAGCAGGCTTGAACGCAGGGTCTCTCAGGTGATTGGTTTCTTTTATTTTCCCTGAGAGAAGGGGCTGTGGAAGGGGTGGCCTTGTGAGATACCCCAAGTGCCGGAGCCTCGGGGAGAGCCTCGGAGGTTTTTCTTTTTTGTTTCCTTGAGAGAAGGGGCAAGAGGGAAGGAGAGAGGCAGAGTGGAGATAGAGCTGAGAGGGCTGATTCTACATTGTTGGGCAGTCACAATGAGTAACCGGCAGAAGAGGCGCAACTCCACGGAAAGGCTGAGGTCAACGGAGAACATTGCACACACTGCCAGGCAAACCACTGGCCACTGAGCATATCCAATGACTATACCTGACCACTGAATAACCAGCAAGTCATGACAGGTGAAAGCAGGGTGTTGAAAAGACACTGCTAAGCCAAAAAAGCAAGCCCAGAGAATACCCCAAGTTCATCACACAGCTGAAGACTGTCTGAGAGCAGATATTTGAAGCCCAACAGCCATACGTGATTATAAAATTCATGGCCTGTATTAGACAAACTACAAAAACAAGTTAGTGCAACCCATCTGAAACAGATACCTGTTATGGCCATTGTGCATAGTCCCCCTCATTGCCAACTCTTTTTCAAGTCATGGTGGGCCACTACATTGAATACATTTCAATTCCCTATTCACTCCCACAGTTGAGCTGCACCTTTGTTTTCCATTTTTAATGAATCCTGTTTCTTCACCAGCATTAAATGTTTGGCAAACATCACCAAATAGGATCCAAAACAGTTTACCCACAATCCCTACATCGCCCCATCTCTCAGCCTATCACATATGATTAGCGTGGCTCCACCCCTCCATAAGATGGAGCTAGACCAGGTTGCCCTATGTGCCATCAGCATATAAATTCTTGGAGAATCCCATGACTCATGACAAGAACACCCAGTTCTAGTCATAAGTAGAGGCTAATTGGCACATGGATCCTTTGTGGGGGATACCTGGAGCACATACACACATTAAGCTGTGCTGACTTGTGGAGTCACCATGGTTTGACATGCAGTTGACTCTGCTGGGGCTCAGGCCAATAAACTATGACAGTCTGTGGATACATGTAGTGATTTGCCTATATGCAAAATATTATAGGTATGCTTATTTCTAGATGAGTGTTTTTAAATGTTCCCCTCTTTTGCGTATGCCCAGGAAGAGTAGGATCTGACAGTAAGGAAGAGGGAAGAAGGGCTGAAGGGGAAAGAAATTACAGGAGGCATAGTGCAAGGGGCCTATCTGACCCCTCCAGATTTATTTTCTCTGCTGTACCAATGGAAAGGGGACAAATTCAAGGCAAACCTCCAATTATTACATCATATGCCCAGAAAATTATAAGAGCTTTATTAATTTTCTACATATAGAATCTAATTATTAGGGGTTGCCTTCTATTCCAGGTCATCTTATATTCCAGTAAATACAGCAGAAAATGCCATCAACTTGGATCAGTTCAGTTTGCAAGCAAACAGCCTGCTACTGATGAATGAGTTTCTGAAAAGGAAAAAGAATTCGTATTGTGCAACCAAAAGGACAACCACCACAAGAGAAGCAAGACAATTAACTAGATAAAGGGACCCTTTAATACTTTTGGATTTTCAAGTACTTTTACCTCCATGCATCCTCTGCCTGTTTAGAATGATCTATATCTATAGGGTTCATTATTATTAACAGATTGCAGTCTTAACTTTTATGTTCGTATGTCCATGCATCCTAGCATAACGTTTTATTAATTAAATTTCATCAGTTATGCTAAGGACAATATTTTCAGAAATATATAGGATTTAGGAATAAAAGTAATATTGGAACAACTATATAGTTTGGAGCCCTGTTGAACAAGCTTTCAGGTTTGTTCCAACTCATGGAAGAACACTTGATGCCTCAAAACCTTTCCAACAGATCTCCCACTTCTACATTTAATCCAATAAAAGGTATCACAAAAAAAAACCCTTGCATTTTAGACATTACCTGGATCCTCATGGCTACACTGCTCCAGCCCCACTAAAACAATATTGAAAGTGAGATGTAAGAGTCTAAATCACAGAGGGCATTCTTACGTATGTAAGCGTCGCAGTGCCGGGTGCTTTGAAAAGCACCCGGCACTGCGACGCTAGCAGTTGTACAAGTGGCGAAACGCACGTCAGTTCTGAGAAAATGGCAGTGGTGTGCTTTTGAACTAAAACACATCAGAGGTGCTTTAGTTCAAAAGCACACCACTGCCATTTTCTTCTCACTGATGTGCATTTCACTGCTTATATAACCACATGCGGCACAGCACGGTGCACGTCAGTTTTAGTGCAGAGCAGACTTAATTAATCGAGTCTGTTCCAAAGCAGCAGATCTCTGGTGCATCACATGATGAAAAAGTATTTGTATAAATGCCCATGAGCTATGTCTACATGGCATAACCGCACACGGTATACAGGTACTCAAAATGAGATCTTCAAGCTCTGGCTCTGGAATCTGAAGCAGTGTAGCCACAGAAATTTGGCCCTCCACCCAAGCTACTCTGTACTGCCAAGAAGCAGAGAATGTCAACCCAGGCAAAGCTCCATGCTATATAGATGTGGATCTGTAGTGCTTCTAATCTCTGAACTACTTCAACTCTACCTAAATATTACTGCATTGTGTCATGGAGAAGTGCCTATAGGGACTGCCATAGTGGATTAAATACAAAATCCAGCTAATCCATGATCCTGCTGCTGACAGTGAACAATACCAGATGTTTCAAAGGAATGTGTAAGATTCTCACAGTAGGTAGATGTTGGATAATGTAAGAAATAAATTGTTTTGGGTGGCAGGAAAAATTACTCCTGCCAAAGGTCCATCTGTTCTTGGCCTTTCGAGGTTTATCCAAAAAAAATTTTTTTTCATCATGTACATCTTGCAGAATTGCATACAACATTTGGGAAGTTAAAGGAAGAATGAGGCTCTTTACTGTCATCTTTCAAGAACCACTCAAATTAATGTCTCATTGCATTTGATCTATACTATGCACCTAGATGTTAGGCAAAATTTACAAAGATTAATCAATAACCATGAAAAGGGCATTCTTCACTGAGAAATCCAATGCACTTAAGGTGCATGAGGTAGCCATAGTTCTTTTGAGTTAAAAAGTAATAGTAATTGCAAGTTACCATGAACTTCCTTTGACACAGGGGTTTTCAGTTCCCTTAGCCTCAATAAAGGGTTAACTAAATCATAATAGAAATCAAGTAGCACTAACAACCTGTCACTAAAATGCTAGCATTTACCATAAGCATAACATAGGTGTACTGAGAGAGCTGACTGATTGCCTCTCCCCTTCAAATCTCCCAAGCCAATATTTCTATAGTCTAAAGTGGAAACTATTTGTTTGTGACTGATAGATTTAACTTCCAATTTTTTTAGCATCCTTTTTCATGTGAATAGCAGGAAATACATCAGACTCATTTGTCATCTGGCTAAGAGCTGGTATTTCCTCTAGCTGAAAAGATTGAGATTGAAAGTTGCTTTATAAAAAACAACAACTAATTTCTTTTTCAAAATTCGAGAAGATGCTTCTTCACATCAGTGCTTGACTGTAGTAGTCTTTGACAAATAAACTATTCTGGATCCTAATAAACTCTCATAAAGCAAGCCCCCAGGAAATTAAATTGCTGTCAAATGCAAAAACAAGGTAAAAATCCTTCTATTTTATGAAGAAAAATTACAGACAGTAATATGCATTAAAATTGCACAAAAAAGCTTTAAGAGTTAGAAGTGTGATTATCTTTATGCAAAAAACAGTGTTTCACATCTGACTACTTTTGTTAGATGGGGCAAACATTCAGCTTTTTTGGATTTTTTTCTTCTTTTTTTTATGGTAAGTTATCAGTGTCTGAGACAACTGTGCCTTTTCAGAGAAGTAAGAAACCCCTTAAGTCCTCAGGCCTGGAACTAAATGGAGCTACTTACCAACTTACTGAAGTAGAAAGACGCAGAAAACAGAGAGAACACCTATTCGAGCCCTCTCCTTGCTATTAATTTACCACTGGTAAATCTGTCACTCTGTTTTTGCCTGACATAGGGATTTCATAATTAGAGTCCTGATTTTTCCTAGGCAGGGGGGTTGGACTCGATGATCTGTTGAGGTCCCTTCCAACCCTGGCATCTATGAAGCTATGAGTCATCTTAACCCCATACACCGAATATCATTGAATAATGATAACCCAGCGGTGCCAACTCTTTTGGCAGGCATGCCACAAAATTATCCCCACATCCTCTCCAAGTGCTGCTCCTATCCTTTTCTCTTATGCTACCTGAAGCTCACCTTTCTGCTCCCTGTCCTATGCTCCCTGACCAAGCTGTTGCTCTGCTTTCTGTTTCCTGCCTTGTGTTCCCTGCCTAATCTGATGCTCTTTCTGGTCCCTGCCCTATGCTGCCACTATGCTGCCAGCCTCTCCGCAGTCTGCCTCATGTCACACACAATGGCTGCCTCTGACATGTTGGCCGCAGGTTGTCCATCCTTGATCTAACTATGGAGAATGATGCAACAGGTGGAAGGACATAATGACTTTCTCCTTGGGTGGTTTGTCTTATGCACATCCTTCTTCTCTTGGCTTTGCCTTAAATTAAAATGTTTCTCTATGGCATGGCAGTGACCAAGTCTCATTTCAAAGTTATTGTTAAGCCAGTTATTTTGATTAGGAAGAACAGACTACAAATCCTGTTAAATTAGTATCTATCTAAAGTGAAGCCTCACGTAGGGTTCCCTGGGTTTCCTTTCATTACCTCTGGAATTTGCACCCGAAGTAAATCTATGAAGGTATGTTATAACCTTATGAAAGAAGGTCTAGAAAAAGATGTTTATACTGGGAATGTATTAGTGAAGTGGAACAATTGTGCTGCTCTAGCATGTAATATGAGTGCACAAGTTCTGAGTTAAAATTTAAAAACAGTTTTCAAGGACACTTCTAAATATATTTGTTAGAGCACATGTTGCACCATTCTCCATATGCTAGACAGACAATGATATTGGGAACAGGTGTGCAAAGATAACGTGTATTTCATCATCAAGACTATTTATGAGATCACTCAGTCAAAGACATATCAGTGCCAACCACTGTTACAAAGCATTCAATAGCTATACACATGCAAAGCATCATAAAACTAAAGAAGATATTAAGGGAACAGCAAAAAAACCCAGAGAAAAATGTTAATGAAAAAACAAGACTTGTGCCTACATTGTAAATTATTTAATCACAAAAGTATCCAGGGTATGCATAAAAAAAAAAAACTTCAAGGAAAGGTTAGTGAAAAGTAGACAAAAAAGAGGAGAGCCCATTTCTGTGGTCCAAATTGTAAAGAAGAGAACTAGCAACAGTCTCGCAAGTCCTGGCATGGAAGGGAAGATTCCTGATATAGGGTCATAGGATAGAAGGGCTAAAAGGGATCCCAAAAGGTCATCTAGTCCAGCCCTCTACTCAAAACAGTTTAGTCAAGGATGACTATCCCATCCAAATGTCTATCTAACCTGCTGTTGAAAACTTCTAAGGCAACTGGAAAACTTCCACAACTTCTCTAGGCAGACCATTCCACCCTTATAGTCAGTAAATTCCTCCTAATCTCCAACCTAAAATTTCCTCTGCTGCAGCCTAAAGCCATTGCTATTAGTCCCCTAAGGCTACAGAGAAATGCCTATTTCCATTATCTATTTAATCACCCTTCAGGTATTTGGCGATTGTTATAAAATCTCCCTGTAACAAGAGGCATAGCTTAGGGGTTGAATCCCAGCTGCAGGGGGTTAGAGGGTAACAGCCTGCCTGCCTAGGAGCACTGGGCCAGCTGGCAGGGGCTGTCTGGCCCTAAAGGAAGTTAACACCCCCCCAGGAAGGGTAGTGAGCAGAAGAGAGAAGGCTGTAGTGCTGAGGGAGATGCAGAGCCAGGTTGCCCTCTTAGGCCACATCCAGATGAGCACGGGCATGTGGTATGTGGAGCTACAGACACATCTGTGATGCCACACATGCAAACACTTCCCACACTGCTACCTTGCACAGGGGGAGAGGGGAGGGGTTAACCCTGGGGCATTCATTGAGTCTGCTCTGACGCTCTGGAATTCCAGCACATCAGGGCAGTCTTGTATAGGCTATACTCATGTATAGGCACCCAGAATGACTACAAGAACCTCTTCAGCCTTTGAAGCAGCCTAGAATCATAAGAATGACTAAAGACATCTTACACTCCTTTGCCTTACATTTTACCCAGTGTAAGGCACAAGCATTCTTTTCCTTTGCTTGCACTCATATTTTCTGCAGTTAGGGGGTGGAAAAGCCATGGGAAACCTGATCTTTAAATTTATCTTATACTTTCTGAAGTTTAACTTATGACTTTGAACCCTGTTTAGCTATATTTTGAACACTTCTTATCAGCCCAGGCCCTAACTTCCTCTTATCTGCCCTAGACTTCAAAGTATAACTTTAAACCCTCAGGGGTCAGTGCTTGGTCCAGCTCTTTTCAACATCTTTATCAATGATTTGGATGTGGGGGTGAAGAGCTCACTGGCCAAGTTTGCAGACAACAAGTTATGGGGAAGTGTGGTCATGCTTGAAGATGCAGGCGGACCTAGATAGGCTAGCAAGTTGGGCTCATCAGAACCAAATGAAGTTCAACATACAGAAATGTAAAGTGCTCCAGCTGGGGAAGAACAATCCCCAACATACCTACTGGCTCAGTGGCGCTACACTGACCAGCACCATCACTGAAAGGAACCTGGGGGTAATAATAGACCACAGTATGAACATGAGCCGGCAGTGTGAAGCTGTAGCCAGCAGGGCAGATAATACTCTGGCATGAATCAGTCAATGCATCTCAAGCAAACCAAGGAAGTTACTCTTCCACTTTACTCAGCATTAGTGAGACCGCAGGTGGAGTAATGCGTCTAGTTCTGGGTGCTGCACTTCAACAAGGACGTGGTAAAGTTTGAGAGAGTCCAGAGAAGAGCCACCCATATGATCAGAAACTTGCACAGCAAGCCATATGAGGAAAGGCTGAGGGACTTGGGAGTCTTCAGCCTAAAAAAGAGAAGACTGAAAAGGGACTTGGTAGTAGCTTACCGCTACATTAGGGGTGTACATCAGGCGCTCTGAGAATAACTGTTCATTGGGGCACCCTTAGAGAAAACCAGAAGTAATGGCCACAAACTCCTGGAAGACTGTTTCAGCTTTACCACTAGGAAAAACTTCTTCACAGTTAGGGTGTCCAGACTGTGGTTTCCTCCAGAGGTGGTACAAGCACCTACCCTGGAAATCTTTAAGAGGAGACTGGATGATGATCTGACCCCAGTTGTCTTTCCTGCCTAGTTCAGTGGAGCCAGACCCAATGATCTTGCAAGGTCCCTTCTAGCCCTTACAATCTGGGAATAAGAGCAATAGATATAAAAAAAAAAATTAAGTACCATTGTTGGTTTTCCCTTTCTCAACACCTGAAAATACTTGGGTTTGATATGGGTGAAATAACTTTTACCCCAAAATCACAGCTCTATCTAATAAAAGGAGATTTTAACTAAAGTTAGTTCTGAACTAAGTATTTTGCATCAAATAATGAACTTCTGGGATAACTGAAGGGATGTACTGGGGATCTTAACTGTGGATGAAATATATGTGTTTCTTATTGTGGCATTAATTTCATGGCAGTACTTATTCCAAGGATCTAAAAACGATATGCACAGTTACACACACTTAGCAAATACCATCAACTGAGATCAGCTTACTATGCAAGCAAACAACCTGTTATTGATGAACATGTTTTTGGGGGAAAAAAACAAAACAAAGAACTGTGACTAATGTAATGGAAGTATACTTAATTAAAATTTGAGTAAACTGATCTTATTTTCATTGGAGGGGAAAAAAAAGCTGTAAAAACATTTGGAAACATATTCTGTCCAAAAAAATCTATACAAGCATATCTGAAAAATTAAGTACTAACTGTATATGATAATGGTATATTAATAATTACATACAAAATAAATAAGGAAAGCAACAAGACAGATTCATTATAGAACTTATCTAATGCAGCCTTCCAAAGAATAATTGGTATTATATTACTGCCATAACAACTAATTCATGTGACAAAATTGATACACGACACCTTCTTAGCAGCAGTTAAAAATCATTACTAATTGCATCATTCTGTATTATGGCAAATAGGATGAATTAAAACTTATTTGTAAAGTATTTAGTATTGTCATTTTTCACCGTTATCTGCATATGATACCAGTGGTCACTACAGTTAAGAATGAAATGTTAGTAGAAATGAAAAAAGAACTTTGTTTTTAACATAATGCAAGGCTCATTAATGTGAAAACTGCAAAGTCTAAAGGTATGTCAACATGATAGATCTTATATTTTTTAAACTTGTGGAGGTATTTATAAAGTTCATTAGGACCAGATGCCGACAATTCCGGTACGTGGTGAATAGTACAGACATGCATCAGCCAATTCTAAAGGGTACATTGAGTAATTTTATCTATGACACTTTGCACTTCCATATTTTCTGGTGAGTAAAAGGCACGAAATTAATTACATTATAATGCCTATAAGTGGCATAAAATTATCCGTAGTTCCCAGGAGATAGCATTTGCATGTATCCTTTCCTTTTTCACAGTCATCCCAAAGAGTTTCTACTGTCAAACCAAAGGCATAAGTTTCTTAAAAGCCAGAAAAGAATCACATTTGTCAGTTATCTTTAAAGGAGGGGCAGGGAATGACATTTTTAAAGGTTAAATTAAGCAAATTAATTGGGAACACTAGAAGCAGGAATCAGCCCAGCTGAGCAGTTAACAGCTACTCCTGCATGAATTGTTTTACTTTTCATATCTGTCCTCATAACTTTGTGCAGAATTGGAAATATTTTCCAGGCTATGCCAGGGAGAAGGGCATTTGTTTTTTCAAATGAATGCAATATGCTGAAGTATCTCAGCTTCCAAGCATGCCAGAATGGCTTGCAGGATGAGAACATCTCACTTTTTTCTAATCTCAAGTTATAAGAGCTTTAGGACTTTTAACACAAAGCATTATGGGCTTTATGAAAATGACAGAAATAATTTGAAAATCTAATTTTGGCACAGCATGACTTGGCAGTATGCCAAGGGTTTCACACCTTCCTCTTTGTTTAGCCCATTTTTCTGCTTTCCATAAGTATTCTAGCTATCTCCTGCTCCCATTACACCAGATAAAGTACAAAGAAAGTAAAAAGTCTTGTCTTAGTATACCAAGATTTACGTGTATAACTACTTTTAAAATACACAAAATGTATGTTCAATTTCCCACATTCAAGTACAAGTATAGGGAGAAGGGTTATAGAAATCTGCATTTTTTCCACCACATAACCAGTTCATCTACTAGGGAATCTAATCTTCTAGTTTTCTTTAAAAATATGATGGTAAATCCATGGAAACCAATGGAAATATTCTCAGTCGTTGTCACGGGTTTTGAATAAGGCCTACAGTTCCTAGCCCTGCAGTGGGACCCACAGGTTAAATACCTGTGTTAGTGTACAGTCCTGTGAACATCCAAAGGTTCTGAGGCCTGCCACGCTGATACTATTACCAAACTGAGACCATTATGCAAGAACCTTCTTCACTTAAAGTTCCACTCATTTCTATGAGAATTTTATTGAGAACAAAAAATATTCACTATCACATACACGACACCAAACTCTGGGGTAAAGCGTCCACACCTGAGGACAGGAGGGTGATCCAGGCTACCTTGACAGGCTCAGGAAATGGGTGGATGAGAACCTGATGGTGTTTAACACCAAAAAATGCAAGGTTCTCTACGTTGGGAAGAAAAACCATGCAGCATGCTTATAGGCTCGACAGTGCTCCTCTGGATAGTGCTACAGACAAAAGGGACTTGGGGGTCATGATTGACGACAAGATGAACATGAGCCATCAATGTGATGGTGCAGCTAGTAAAGCGAGCAAAATGCTGGCTTGCATCCATAGATGCTTCTCAAGCATATCATAGGACGTCATTCTCCCCTTGTACTTGGCCTTGGTGAGGCCGCAGCTGGAGTACTGCATCCAGTTTTGGGCTCCACAATTCAAAAAGGATGTAGAGAGCTTGAGAGAGTCCACAGGAGATCCACGCACATGATCAGAGGTCAGGAAAACAGACCTTATGATGAGAGGCTGAGAGCCATGGGACTCTTTAGGGAAAAGTGCAAGCTCAGGGGTGATCTGGTAGCCACCTATAAGTTTATCAGCAGTGCTCACCAGGATCTGGGGGAACATCTGTTCACCAGAGCACCCCAAGGGATGACAAGATTGAATGATCACAAACTCCTCTGCGACCATTTCAGGCTGGACATAAGGAAGAACTCTTTTACTGTCCAAGCCCCCAAGGTTTGGAATAGACTGCTACTGGAGGTGGTTCAAAAACTTCCTTTGAACGCCTTCAAGAGACATTTGGATGCTTATCTTGCTGGGATCCTATGATCCCCGCTGACTTCAATGATCTTCCGAGGTCCCATCCAGCCCTAATATCTATTAATCTGTGAATCTACACACACACACATAGATAGATAGTCATGTAAGTAGGTAGATCAACTGATCAAATCCTATACCCCTGAACAAGGAAATATTATTCCCTTTTTAAACCAGCTATAAATGTTAATACACATTTTTTAAGTCTACTTTATAGCTGGTTTGAGCCTTTTATGGTGTGAGAACTACTCTGCATGTGTAGCTGGTTTCAAGGTAACTGTGTGATTAACCAGTCAATTGTGCAATACCTGTAATGTGTACTACATGATCGTCTTTTCACCACATGGGGCACTCAACTTTTATATACATTACCATTAGGATACAATAATGAGGAGTATATTTTTTCCTTTTCATATGCTAAGGAATTACCCTACACATGTAGCTGTTGTACATAACATTTCCCAATCATTTACCAACTGAAGAAACACATATATTAGTCATTACTGGAACTGCATTGATTAGAGATAGGAAGAGTGCCCTCCCTCAGCAGATTTAGACTATGTTCAAATTCCACCTACATACTGATATATAATCAGCCTGGTGGTGCTGCATTTCAAACAGGATTATGTACAGCAATCATCTTGTTTCTTTATATGCAAGTTGCATAACAGAATCTTGTTTAGATCTCCCATTGGGGTAGAGCCAAGATCTCCCATTGGGACAGAAGCAAGTAAAAGCTTTATTCTAGCCCTGTATCCTCCAATTTAATTGAGATAATCCCATGGGACACAGTATCAATTTAATCCATATTAGTTCAAGTGCTGTCTTCCTCAGCACCATATTTCACATACGGTCAACAAATTAGAAAAATATCAATAAGTACAATTACACTAATTCCTTTTCCTCTTTTACAACCATGTACACTGTATTGTGTTTATTGTTATATAACTATGCATTATGTTGCAAAGACTAAATCAAGGGCAGGCAAAAGCTGGCCCATGGGCCGGATCCAGCCAGCAGTGGACTCCATTTCCCAGCAACCCCTGCCTGCATAGCTCGTGCCAGCCTCCATGGAGACCACAATCCCAGCTGCACTGTGATAGTACAAGACTGGGATTTCCATGGAAACTGACCCCAACTGTACTAGCAGGGCACACAACAGGGCAGGGCAGGGAAAGGCAGGGCAGAGGGCTGCTCTAGAGCCACTGGGATATTGCAGCAAGGGCAGTCTGGTCGGGTCCAGGGCAGAGTTGTGATCTGCTCCCTGTGCACCCCTGCCTGGAGCATGTAGGCTGCAGATCGCGGCTCTGCCCTGCCCCCAAACCAAGCTGCCCCTGCTGCAAGATCCCAGCAGCTCCAGAGTAGAGCCCTGCCAGTGCGTGGGTCCAGTCTCCATGGCAACCCCAGCCTTGCACTATCACAGCACAGAACTGTGGCTGGCATCTCCATGGAGACTGGCCCCAGCCATGCAGGCAGGGGCTTCTGGGAAATGAAGTCTGGCTGCCTGCTGGATACACCATTTTGCTCACTCCTGGACTACATGTATTCTTGGATCTTTGAAGTGTAGCCCCAATTAGTTTTGTCAGCATAGTTACATTAGCAAAGGGTGTGAAAAAGGTAACACCCAGTAGCTGACAATTGTCCTGGGAAAAAAACCCTGGTACAGGCATACTAGCAAAGAAGTAGGTTTATCAGTTTGGCTTACATTGTGCAGAGAGATGGTATAGCTATGCTGGCAGGAGAGGTGGGGAGGGGGAACCACACCAACCATTCTGTTATATACCTGCATCTACACTGGGAAGTATGCTAACCAAACTATGCTTGGAAACCTTTTCAGTATGTACAAACCTTCTTTTTCCCCACTCCTGCCTTGTCACTGTAAGCCACTGTCTTGTATTAAAATGCTGGTTGGCTCTATTTTATTTTTGCTAAGGTGGGGGTAAATTCTAAACAAAGGCCAGATGAGGGAAGCAATATCCTGGTCAAACTGCAAGTAGACAGGCAGTAGGGAAGTAACAACACTTACCCCCCCTGCCTTCTGCCTCCCAACCCCACCTCTGATGACACTAGTCTAAGGGTTGTTCTACCCAGCAACATTAAGAACAAGAGAATCCCAAATGCCTTTCTTCTCATGGGGAAAATTATTTCCATCATATCACTGACGTTTCCCAATCAGCTTTAAAAAAGATTAAATTAGTCATGAAGACAAAATTATCCTTTTTTCCTTATGATAGATTGTGCACCAAGGGCAAAATGTAACCCTTACTGGCAGCTGGAGAATACTCTAATGCTAGCTCCATAAACATTTTAATCTTCAGATATTTTTCTGAAGAGAACCTATACTCACATCTTCTCAGATCTGCTCATTAATCATTAAACAATAAAGAAGAGGTCAGTAGCATCCAAAGCTGGCTTCTTTTTTACATATGCCTTGGTTTTTATTGTAATCAAGGGGCGTGTCCCCACATACAGAGGTGTGTGCTTGCAGAGGCAAAAAAAGCAGCGGCACACATTTGTGTTTGATGTGAGCAAATTGCCCCGCTACTGGGAAACTGCTGTTTCCCCACTCCTCCTGACACCTGTTGTGCTGGAGGAGCTGGGGGACAACTAGAGGAGAAGAGACACTTTGGCCAGCAGCTAAAGCATCTCCCTGGAGGACTGACCCTCTGTGTCTGTTGGCACACACTCCTGTGGTGGTGTGCCACTTTTTTGTAGCATTTTTCACAGAATTTCCCAGTAGCAAATTTTGCCCCCTCCCTGCACATTTGCAGCATGGGGCAGTTTTTAACATGCCAGGCATGTAGTTTGTAGCATTGCAAAGAGGTTGCAGCACCTCTTCGCAATGCTACAATGAGGTTGCCTTGCAAAGAAGTTGCCTGTGCCTGCATGTCTGGACCCAACCAAGAAGTCTTAGATTCAAATGAGGTATTGCAATCTCCAATCAAGATGACCCGCAACAATTAATATGGTTGAATAGGCTACTAGCTTTGCTGTCACAGTGTTGTTTCGCAGTTTCTCTTCATTTGGGCAAATATTAGACACTGCAAGCAAAAAAGAAGATACTTTATGTAGCTATCTATTCACTTGTGGATACTTTACCCTGTGTCATTACTGAGTCAAGAAGTCTGAACTCTTTGCAAATTAACAAGCCTAAGCTACAATAAAAGGCAAAACCATCAAACAATACGTATAGTTCCAAGTTAATTTGTGCAAGTTCAAGAACATTCTTTTTTTTTCTTTATACAGGGTTAGATCACCCATCTTATTCAACTCAAAATAGCCAGCTAAAATTTGAATGATGGCATCTGAATCATCACTACATGCCAACTATCCACCCTCTACCATGATCATCTTAGCCTCTTAATTATCTCACTTAATTGTCCCCACCCCCCACTATTCTGTTATTATTTTGCACATCTTTTCATGGCTTAACATTACAAACACCTGCCCTCTTTCTACATCAGCACTATCACAACAGACCTGCTCTTCACAGGCACATCACCTGAACATGATAAATAGTTGTCACACAGTTGGAGACTTTCTACTTCAAAGAAAATGCCATAGTACTTTGTTCCATATGAGTCTTCCTCTAAGCTTTTGCAGCTCTTTTTAAGCAAATGGCCTTCATCCACAGGGTGGATCCATACTTAGCACCTTCTGAGGATCCTAGTAATCCCAGTGAATAAATTTACTGCTTAAATTTAGAGATTTCTTGGGCTACTTTCTCTATGACTGTCCTTTCCCCATTATTATTTGTCTCTGCCTCCAAGACAGACCAATACTTATATTTGTGGTTTGAAACTAAAACCAACTTAGTCTGGTTTTCAGAGTGAGTCAGTTAACAGTTGTTTGTCTCTGTGGAGAAATTAGGATCTGGCACGCAGTTACAGAGTCCTTATAATTAGATCATTAACATATATAAAAAGTATATCATTTCCAATAATGAAAACATAAATGCAAAAAAAAAATGTACATCGTGGGTGCATTTACATGTGCCCCTATGGTGTCATTGTTACTGCACTGTCATTTTGTCCTTTTGGTAACAGCCTGTACTGTGCTGTGCTAGCAGTGCAGTTATTTTTAGCAGTTATGTCACCATAACAATGTGCAATAGTGAGGGAGTGCATTGCTACGGTGACATAGCTGTGGCATCATGGTTTATGCCTGCCAATGCTACATCACTGTAGCACATTGCTACATCTCATGTAGGCGCCCACCAATACAATTCCAGTAAGTCTCATGGCACAAAGATGGCCTTCACTCTTCACAAAGATCTAACAGCAAGGTACAGTAATAGCTTTCCATTTTAAAAAAATCCCTTTGTTCTCTCATAAAGTGCACTGCAGTATATTGCAATTAATATAAAGTAAAAAATAATCTCCAGAGGAAAGCAGCAGAGGTCTCAATGGCACTTTGAGAACCAAACTAAATGAAATATTAGAAAATGTACTGAAGGAAGCTGGAACATTGCTACTGCAGAAAGCTGGACACAAACAACCTAATATGTCTTTCCAATGCAAGATTTCCAGGATGTCTCGGGTGATGCAGCTTGATCCTGGAGCCTATGCTGCCACTAGACAGCCAGAGAGCTGGGAAGGCATGGAGTACACTTGGCAGCTCCTAGCCACACCCCTGTTTACCAGGCCTCTAGTGGCAGGTCCGTGCTGTGCACATTAGCAAGGGTAGAAACCCTTAATGTGTCACTGCTTATAGCACAAACTACTTTTAACACAACTTAATATTTTTTAGAGTTAGTAAATGCTAATGGTAATGTGTAACTGCAAACTCACAGTTGCCTTAAGACTGCTACAAATGATGACAGTGTTCAGCCTCTGAGGAGTTATAATACTAGCTAGAGACTATAAGAGTGTAGATTGCTTCAACCACAACACTTCCAAAGGCTTAGCACAGGTAATGTAGAACCAGTTATTCTAGCTCTGTCCTATGTAGAAAGGGTATCATTTTGTAAACATATTAACTTTGTGCCATTCTGGCTATATTGTGGGGCAAAATCCTGTTGACTGGTAAATGGGATGATACAGTTGGGGATGGTCCTGCTTCGAGCGGAGTGTGGGGGACTAGATGACCTCCTTCCTAAGGTTGGTCCCTTCCAACCTTAATTTTCTATGAATCTATTATTCTACATGGTTAGCGATCATATGAAATAAAATATGTTAGGTGGAGGCTCGTTAACTATGCTTACATAGACCAACAGTGTAAGTTCTTTTGGTTGTTTTTTAAAAGATAGCTATGTTAAGTTAAACAAGACACCTATAAAGATTGAATATTCATGGCAAAAAGACAAGGCTAAGTTTTGTGTAACCTTAGGCTTGCAAAATATGGCTGATATAAAACTCCATTTGTAAATCTCATCTACAAGTCACTCATAGTGCTCATGTTCTGCAAAATTAAGATAAGCAGAAGAATGGGACCTAAAACGCGTGGAAATAACTACAGTAAGAAGCAGGGTTCAGTTCCTGGAATAAATAATTGTTGAAAGAAGCACGAATCAAAAGATGATTGAAAGCAATGTACATGTAAGCTGAAGACCAGATGGAAATAACTGGAGCAACACAAGATTCCTTAAGGAGAGACACCAGTGTGGACCTGGCGATGCCTGAAACAGCCCACCTGCTTCTCAGAATTGGGTAACTGGTCACTGCTCCACTCTATCCTATCTGCAACATTTCTATAAAACTGTAATCCAAGATAACACTGTATTCCCCTAAAAATTATCCGAGAGATTGCATTAACTTTCAAATTGGTGTAGAGTGTTTCTTCACTTAATTTAGCCACCTGGTTCCATAATACATTTATCTGCATAACATTACATATTGTCATATAGAAATTATGCTTGCCCAAATAAACAAACACTTTCATTATGATGTAGTAATCTTGTTTTTAATCATTTGTTTGCTCACTTATTCATAAAATTCAGTACCCCACCCCCAGCTATTACAGGATTTATGGTAAACTGACTCTCTCCTTTTTTTTTGTTAATGTATAAATGGAAAAGAACAGGCTTACCTTAGACATGTGTAAAAAAATTCCTCTAAATATCCTTGGACCAGTCAGTAGCCCTCTGTGCTCTGTAATGAAGCCCAATGGTCAGCCCAAACTACCTCACTATAGGTAAGAAATGAAAAACTCTGAAAGCAATTGAACAGTGAATTTTCACAGCAGATCAGCACATATATTTAGCACAGGGGTTTGTGACTGTGATGTGTCAGGAAATTTAAGAGCTTTCAATGGCTCTTCTCCTCTCACATTTCTGTTGTTTTTCAGTGCTGCATTTCCCCTTAGCTTTATTTCGTTACATTCATGAATTCTGTGCATTATAAAAGGAAAGCGACTGTTGGGCTGTAAGGAGTAATTCATGTTATAACAACTGTTCAGATTCCCGGCTGATATTATTGCAGCCATTAAAAAAATGCATGCAAGACAGAATAAGGAAAAAATCCCTGATGAAAGTGTGTGTCTGGCTATAGATATATAAAGGGTCACTGACCTACAGTTTCAGACATTTTCCTCAGGATGACAGAGCTCTACACAAGATTTTAAACAAAAGAACGTAATTAGAACAGATGCTCCATAATCAACTGTTAAGTTTTGAAGAGCCAAGAGCTATATACAGTGTGCTATTCAAAGGTCAGTAATAACCAACTGTTACCCCTATAAAATATATCAGTTATTTAAGACTTCAGGCAAAGAAGACAACACATATCTTAAGTAAACCTGTCATAATGGATGGCAAATGTTGACTTTATAACAATGACTAACAAAAATTTTATCGGTTCATTCTCAGAGTTGCATAATAATTATTTTGGATTCTATCCCAGCAATACAAGGTATTGCAGAGCTGACTGCTAGGAGGCTTGAAATTGGAAGTCTCTACATCATGTTCTCTTCTCTTTATAAAAGCAGATAAAAAATAATTAGGTCCCAGTCTTGCAAAGCCGCATCCACTTAAAATTTGTTCACCTGACTAGTCCCCCAAAGAAACTAGATATAGGCAGTAGGATTTGAAGACAAAGCTGTTCGATACCCCCCAAAACATTTAAAAAACAGTTTTGTGCTTGCTCCTTTCCAGAGCCAAATTCTGCTGTGATTGTGAAAAATTAGAAAAAACACTAAAACAAGTAAAGGAAGAATATATATTTTCACAATGAATTTCAAATAGAAAAAACACTTGTTCATATAAAAAAAAATCACAACAGAGGTCATTTTTTACCAAACAAATGGCCAGGTGAAATATTTAATAAATATCAAAATATTTTATAAACAAAATCAAATTAAAATTCACAAACTGTCAAAGATATATCAATGCATTAGAAAAAAATTGAGAAAAGTAACATGCTATATTTTTGAATGGGTATCACAAAAACCCAACAGTCAACTGTAATGGGGTTTGATCCTAAACCACTGAAATCAATGAGATCTTGGCTATGTGATACATTTGGAACAAGAACAAGCCAATAAAAAGCATAAAAACAGAATATAGCAAACAGGTTCCATGTCACATTGAACCCCCTTGAACACTTTGTATTTCAGCAGTAAACTAAAAGCAATAAACCTTGGGTATGAGATTTTCCTTTTTTTTCTTGCAGTTATTTTGCACAGCCCTTCTGAAAACAAAGGATGGTGAAGATATATGAAAGAACCACACAAAACACAGAAGCGATTAAAACCTGCCTTCTCCTCCCTAATTTGAAATATAAGAGCCTCATGAAGGAAGAAATAAGAAAATTTGATGAAGTGCTTCACTAAAATATACTGCTGATGTGGCTTTCCTTTGTGTGTGCCTCATTTTCTTTCACATTGAGGAAATTATTCCCCTAGATGCTACTCACCCAGGACAGGAATTGACCCAAAAATTTTTTCAATGGAAGCAAGTTATTCTGGTTCAAGGACAAGAATTACCTGGTGCTTTGGTTTATGGATTTGTGCACTGACAACTGTACCCAGGCTTTGGGTTTCCCCTCTGGTTTCATGGAACTCCTATGTCATCAGGTGTGGGACCTACCATCATGTCAGTGCTCTCCTGCAGGGTAGATTTGTAACAACATAAAATAAAAAAGCAGAGCATTTCTGCCAGCAGTGTTCATAAACACATGTTTAGCACAGTAGTAATAATAACTTGCACATCATCATACAAAAGCAAATTCCTGTCACAGTCTTGTAGGTAGAAAAAAAAGCTCTCTAAAATGTTTCACATGAAAATGAAATGCTCTTTTTACACCAGAGTGCAGTTCTCACAGGACAAATAAGCATACAGTCTTGAAAACTATTTTAATAAATCAAAACTAAATGTCTGACCATCTAGATTCTCTTTAAAGGCTTGTTTTGATTTTGTAGAGCAGATCTGGCAATGTACATGTGCATTAATTGTGTCCTCTTGATACTTGCACTCTGCCTGTAAACACAATAGGCAGAAAACACGTATCATTCGATCACAGCAGTCTTATCCCCCTCAAAAGCTTCTTCGAATATCTCATCTTACTAATAAAAGACTGCGCACAATAACCAAAACCAAGAAGCTCTAAGCATATAGTGTTAATGGTAGTGTGGCCCTTAGGCTGCGAATCAGATTCTAGTGCCAGCTCTGCCATTGATATGCTGTATGGCTGACCTGCCTCTGTTTTCCGTACTGCTCTTTGTCTATATTGTCATTTTATGAAATAAGTTCTTCAAAGCAGAGACTCTCATTTTGTGTTAGCTATTAGCTATTAGACAATCATATTGGCACACTAATCTCAGTGGTGCATCTACACATGCACTTTACTGCAGAGTAAACTAATTTAGCTTCACCATCAAGCATAACAGCCTACAAGTGCGGAAGTATTAGGATGGAATAAATTAATTAACTCCGCTGTAAGATAGCACTGTTGGGGACAGTACAGTCTTATGGCAGAGTAATTTACTGAACTGAAATGCCCATGTGGACACTAACCACCAGCATAAACTGCACCTGGTCAGCCCAGCCAGCCATGGGCTTGCTCTGCCCCTGCATAAATTGCTGCTGTCCCAGGCACATGTGTAGATGCTACGCCCGTTTCCTCTGGATCAAATGGATGTTTATTACATCACATTAATAGTATGTGTAGGTTCATCTAGTTAGAGGCTGTTAATATATGGACTGTTCAGAATTTTACCAACAAAACAGTTGTGTCAGACAATGCAGATTCATAGAAACATCGTGGATTCATTAAACTCTTGCCAAATCCACAGCTGGGCTCCATCAGACCCCTACCAGATTTCTCTAGGCCCAAGAACCCAGTGTTTCCTGGTCTATGGATCTAGAGCAGCATGTCTAGCAAGTCTATCATGGGACTGCAGACCCTGAAAATGCAAGGACTAGGACCCGGATCCTGATCCTGGGGCAGTTTGCTTGGTTGGACTGCAAGATCTGCATCCCCAGGTCAGATTCATCAGGCAGTCTGTGCCAGGGTTAAGACTCCGGGTCCTAGGGTATGTAGCTCCAGGGCAGTCAGTCATGTCAGAACTTCCAGGTAGTCTGCTTGGTGTCAGAAAGCCTGATTGTCCTGGGACCCAGGACAGAAGAGGTCACTAGAGCTGTAGTTAGGCATCTTAGTGCGCCGTGCAGGTCATGTGCAGAGTACCTTCCTACATGCTACTATGTAATAAAATGTAGTATGCATTATTGTTTGTTTTTGACATAAGACATATGTATAATATAATATGAGAATACCGTAAGTCCATACAAATGTGCATAACCCAAAACACAAGCAAATTTACTATGAAAAAACAAGACAATGCACAGTAGATACTTTTTAACAATGCCTACAAAAGTTAAACGGCAAGAAAACAAACTAGATATCTATCTGTTGCTATGTGTGCCAACAGTAAGTAGTTAAATATAAAATCATAAAAATCTCTCTGCATAGTATCTTCTAAAGAATAATTGTCAAATTACAGAATTTTTCAGAAATTTTACACTTTAAATAAGATTCCAGGTCTCACAGTATATTTCACATATTCTGATCATCTTCAACAAATTTATGTCAAAGAGTACATAGTTTTACCTTTATATGGTAACATAATGGAATAAAGAAATGTTAAGTATTTTGTTTTAATTTATAAATTTCTTACAGTCTCAATACTTCACTACATTAACAAAACAAAACTTATTACAATAGAAAAGAGCACAGACACTTAAGCATGCTAATACTACACCCCAAATTCGTGTCAAAAAGAAAGAGAGGATTATAAATTTATGACGCTGTTGCCTGTGTTAACACAAAACTCCACATACAAAAAGTATCGAAAATAGGTACTAGAATATTCCCAATTAACATGACAATCTTGGTTTCAAATGCAAAATAATTTATTAAAATGACCCATTTCTCAAATTAAAAACAATATTTTCTAAAGCTGTACCCCAAATTAACATACATTTCCAAGTTTTTGAGAAAACCTAAGATTAAAGCCTAGGATTAAAGACCTAGAATAAAAAAATTCAAAATTTTTCCAAGATTCTCAGGAAATCCTGTGCCAGTAGACATCTTGTTTAAATACTAATTTTTTTCACCTTTAACATAGCAAATATGTCAATTAAGGAATTGCAGTTTAACAGGGTCATCATGTTTTGTTTAATTGACAGGACTGCTAGGTTGGATAACCTTTCTTGTCCCATCAGAAACCTTAGATAGTTTTTAACTAATTTTAATTTACTGAAGCTGTGTATGGCAGAAACAAGTTATGGGCAATGCCTTGAGGATATTTTTTGGCAAGTTTGATATTAGGATATCGTCAGGCTACCCAAGAGAACTTGGCCTGCCTCATTTTCAGGCTAATAACAGCAGTCTGGTTACCCTGCCTGCCAATCACTGGAAGAGTCAAGGATTCATAGAAAAACTCTTTGGAACTATTTATTTTCTCAATTGGTTCTTGGCCGAGCTCAGGGGATGCCCAGAAACTAAGCAGGGTCTGAATCATAAGCAACTATTTCCATCCCCTTTGCAAACTACAATTATCAGTGAATTGGAACCTTTAAAAACTGGGGGAAATTGGTCCCAGGAGCCATGTCTGTATCATGTGGCCAAATGTTGTTAACATTGCTCTGTTCAGCTCAGCTGAAAGCACCTGGGACCTTTATTTTTGAGAGAAAGAACTAAAAGGTGGCCCCAAATGCCACACAGGAGGACAATGACCCTCTCCTAAAGCACTGCTAAAGAAAAGCTGTTGGTAGGGCTGGACCCTGCCCATAGGGTGATCGTGTACCCCATCTGGGCAAGACAGCCCCATTCTCAAAGCCTGTCCCCTTGGAGAACTAGGGGAGGTTCCTGAGGAGGCACCCAGGATTGGTGTCTCAGTCTGGCCATCAGCTGGCTGCTCCCACCTGGCTACCTACTTAACACCATACCCCTGGACCACCTTCTGCTCCCCCCGTGCCAAAGCAAGTCAGCCTGCCCCAGCTTCCATCTTGTGAGGCTCCCTCAGTGCCAGTTGCATCCAGGGGTCTTAGGTGACTTCATGTCCGGAGCTGCAAGTGGGGACACAGGGCTTGTTTGCCCTCACCCACCTGCACATTTGATTTGATTTGGCACTCCCCCATGTCTGACACTGGTACACCATTTGTACCACCCTTGCCATGGTACTGGAGGTTACAAACAATCTGCAAACACTGCTAGAGCCAGTGCCCTCAGAGCTATCAGGCTCCTTGTTGCAGAGGCTAGACACAGAGAGAGGCTAAGCACAGACATTCAAGAAGCCCAAGGCGGAAGTGCTCCGAGTACAATACTTTACTCAAGCGTTCTAGATTCGGTCGAGACAGGACCAAACATACTAGCGCTGTTTAGTGGGAAGGGTTTGGAGCCTGCTTGCAAAAGCTATGGCCAGCATCCTGGGGGCACTCCAACTCACCTCCCAAGAAGCTTCAGGAGCAGCCAAGCAGCCAAGCTAGCCGGCCCTCTTCTAGCTGGGCCTTTCTTCCCAGCCCTACCCCCTGCTAGCTGGCTACTGCCAGCACCGGCAGCTTTCGGGGAGGAGGGGGGAAACAGAGCCTCTCTGCCCTGCAGACCCAACCCAGCCCCCAACCAAGACTCATGCCTGCAAGATTGGTGAGGATCTGCATGGCAGAGAGGCTCTGTTTCCCCAGGCGCAGCCAGGAGCCTGGGGAAACAGAGCCTATCTGCTTTGCAAGCCTGGCCTGTGCAGCTGTGGGGAAGAGAGACCCTGGGTTTCTTCCCCCACAGCCCTCCAGGGTGGGCCGTGGCACACCCCAGGGCTGGGGCAGCTGCAGACAGAAACCCCACTTCCACCACCCACTCCCAGACAAGCTGTGCATAGGGCTGGGATCAGAGGCTGTCACTGACTCGGGTTAGTGATATCTGAAGGGGCAGGGCCAGCCCAGCACTCAGGCAGAGCACAAGAGCTCTGCCTGAAGCTAGAACACAGCCCTGCACATTATCCCCCACCTGGGATGGCAGCAATCACGCTCTAAGTGAACTCCTGATAGGATCTGTCACAGACATTCAATAAAGTGCTCTAAAAGGAAGGACTTTAATCTAATACCTCATCCATCAAGGGTTAATTTAGAGGGCAACCTGCCATTTTTTAAGTACTTGAAGAGCTGTGAATGTCTATTTAGTTATGGCTTTAGAGCATTTTCCACCTACTTAAAGTGAGATAGGCATAATGTCTGTACCTATACAGAGTGTGGAAATCAAGTAACAGGTTCTAGGACAAGCTACATGGCAGAACAGCTTGGAACAACAGATCTCTGCAACTGCTCAATGGCACTGACTTTCTTGTTAGTTTCCATATTGTTCTTAGAAGTGAGAAAATTGACAAGAATATTCTTTAACTAAACAGATTTTGTTTCAGAAAGACAGGTTTTTCTATGGATTTCCTGCTAACAGGAAATTACTGGAAATTTTAGTTTTATTCAGATTCACACCAAAAGCTGGAATTCAAAACATGGAATTTTCTGTCAACTGGAAACCTACTTTTCTGAAAGCTCTACTCCGGACGTTACTGTACAAATACATATAGTTCTGTAATGTGTTACTTTCTGATCCATTTCTACCTACCCTAATCTGTGTCTGTGCTACCTTACCTGTGCATGTACTTAAATGACAAAATTATTAACCCTTTTATGCTCCTGTGAAAAGTTTATTCTATTGGCTTCATTAAAACAACTCATTGTATTAAATGGTTATCAGCGTAAAATGCTCAGAATCTTGCCAACAATGCATTTCTTATGTTATCATTCAAGAGTTAACATACTCAAATACTTTAAGATATGTTTTTGCTTTCATATATGCCTTCCAAGAAATTTAAATTTTAACATATGGTTCAAATAAAATAAGGAAAAATACACATACAAACTTTATGTTTCTTCTTTTGCTTGAAATCACTCCAAACTTTAGCATATATTCATTCTGGTATTTCTAATTTGTTCACCTCCATCTGTTTAGTCTCTCTTTTCTTTTTCTATCCAGGGAGTCAGGGCTACAAGCCTCTGAAGTCAGTTCAGATGGTTATCTGCAATTTCTCTCTGTAGTGCTCTTTGAGGTCAAATCTATTACAGTGTATGCTCAGACTGACTGCAGACTTAACTCCATCGGGCTTACTATGACATACTCAGCAGTTCACCAGAGAACCTGTTATCCATAGATACAGAAGATGTTAAAACTGATACATAAAAAACCCGGCCTTGTCCCTGTTCTGCACCTTTATGGCCGAATAACCTCCTGCACCTTAAATGATCTAATAAACAGTGTGCCAGTTTTTTATGATCAAGATAAAAATTATTTTAACCACTAAGTAGTGCCATTATATTCAAAAAGGAAATGAATTAAAACACTAAATGCCATGAAGATTAGCCACCTTGGTCATTTTCAAGAGCTTTGATGATGTGGTTTTCTGTCATATCATGCCAGCTGGGAAAGTAACATGCATCAACATATAATGCTCATTAAATATTTGCAGCTGATTTTAAAGTTGAAAAGAGGAAACTTTGATAATGTCATTTTCTAACTTCCCATTCTACATGAGACCATTTAAATTTCTACGTGCAATAGTGCTTTTGGTTTGTTTTCCATAATGTTTGCGTAGCTGTAAAATACAAATCACCAATATTTTAAATGGAAAGACAGTCTGAGTCAGCTACTTGTAATTTGGAGCCTTATAGAAAAGTAGGACTGGAAAGGACCTCTGGAGGTCACCTAACCCAACCCCCTGTATGAGGCAGGATCATTCCTACCCAAACCACTCCCATAAAATCTGTCTCTAACCTATTACTGAAACTACACATTCAACCCTGCCACACAACCACAAAGCATAACAATGGAAATTGCTGTAGGTAAAACAGGGAGACAATGGCAGCCAATGTCCTCCTCTGCAAGTGTTGTTAAAGACTTTGGGGTGATCTGACCCCAGCTGACAGGGGGGCTGGACCCAATAATCTCACAAGGTCCCTTCCAGCCCTAATGTTTGTGCAAACTATGAAAAACACACTCAAGAGATCCAAGGAAGAGAGCCATGCCCCCCACACCCAACTACAGAGGAAGACATAAACCCTCACAGTCTACCAATCTGACCACGGGGTAGAACTTCTTTCTGATGTCAAATGTGGCAATTAGTCTGACCCCAAGTGGAGGGCCAAGAACGTCTAACCAGGAACTTCCACGGTTAAGTCACAACAGGAACGTAGGCATACCCCAATCAAAATCCCCAGCCTAAGCTGAAGACAACACCCACAGTTTCTGAGGAAAATGTAAAGAAAACCCTGCCATAAGTAGCAAGGGCGGGGGGAAATGGGTGGCATGAGAGGGGAAGGAATTTTTTCCTGGGCCCATGCAGAAAGCAGCAAGGTCCAGAAGCATGGGAAATACCGAAAATATAATAACAGACATAGCTGTTCCTAGAACTTCTCTGACAAGTGCTTATTCAACCTCTTCTTGAACACCTCCTTCCAAGCCCTTTATCATTTTTGTTGCCTACCTCTGGACTCTCTCTAGCTTCTCCGTGTCCTTTTAAAAATGTGCATCCTGAAGTTGTACACAGTACTCCAGATGAGGCCTAACCAGTATCAAGTAAAGAAGCACTATCACCTCTTATGTCTTGCACCTAATTATCCTGTCAATGCAGCTCAAAAATGCATTCACTTTTTGTGCAGGCTCATATTGAGTCTGCGATTCATCAAAACTCCTAGATCCTTTCCCATAATTCTGCCTTCCAGCCGGATGTCCCCCAACTTATATCTGTACTTTTGATTAGTCTTCCCAAAGTGTAGCACCTTGCAGTTGTCAGCATTGAACTTCATCCTGTTGGCTCCAGCCCAGTTTATTGTGCCTCATGGCACAATAAATTAATACACTAGTGCTGTACCTCTGGAGATCATTTTTCAAATCTAATTAAGACACAAGTGGTTTGAAAGAAGCCAATTAAATCAAACTTCCTTAGTCTGTCAGGTCCCAAAGTTCACAACTGGAGCCTCTTAAGACTCCCAGCCTATTTCAGATGATCAAGCAGCAGCAATAGCAATACTAATTCTTCCCCCACCTGTCTATAGCCAGGAAATTAACATTTTCCTGTCAGCTGTGGACTAAAAATGTATGACACTTAAACTGAATCCCTGCAAATAGGGGGCTACAACTCAAAAACTTTTAAATATTAAAAATAAACTGCCACATTCTCTACTATCTGAACAAGAGTAAGATCATTTTGCCATTTTCTGACTTTACTTTGCAACTTTAGCCTGCCAGGTCACTCCAGTGGCCTGGAGTGGCTATGCCGAGTGCACCAAGCAGCACCAACACTAGTTTTGTCCACTGGATGTCCATGGGAATTTTGTGAATACAAATAATTTTGCATAAAAAGTTATGCATGTTATCACAAGTAAGAAAGAAGCTGTGCATCCTTATCTCACACCCTGTAATGGTCCTTCTTTACATATTTTTAAAAGTGTCTTTGATTTTCAGTCAAAGGTGCTTTGTTATCTCAGAGGTACATTACAGTAGCTTGATTACCATCATGTGATACAGCATTTGCTAAGATAATGACTTTCTTGTGAATGGCTGAGTCAATAAGCATACAAAATCTTCATATATTGTCTGTGTCTGTGTTATTGCTGCCCTTCTGCTGAAGTAATTATCCCTTTCTTCCTTTGGGAAAAAAAAAGTTACCCGGTGTTTTTTCTTTTTTCCTTTCTTTATTACCACTGCTCTGACTTACATTTAATTACTGCAGCACTCAGTAGCTTGGTGAGTCTGCTTCCTATTGTCTGAGCCTCAGTGCTATGAAATGAAGAGTAGCAGACTGCCTGATGAACTTGGTTAGGAGATGTTATCAATTACAGTTACCTAAATTCATGAGAAAAAAGGGAAATTATATATATACTGTATATATCTTTGTTTTCTGTGAAATGTGCACAAGATTGATGATAATGACAATACACGTTAGTAAATTTAGTCTAGAAGGGTTGAGCTTCAAAATCAATGTTGTGACAATACATTCTCTGCACCCCAGTACTCAAGGGGTTCATTAATTTCAGCTTCCCTTTCTCTTCCCCATTATGCAGGTGCTTACGGAAAAGACAACTGGAAAGTCAGAGCATAAGTATACCTAGGGCAGGGAACGGCATCCTCTGGTGCACGTGCCAGAGCATGGCACGCAAGACCATTTTGCTCAGCACGTCACGGCCAGCCCAAGCTCTGGGCAGCTGCTCCCAGCAGGTGGTTGGGAGGCTGCAGGCCCTGCTGCAAGCATCCTGAGCTCCATGGCTGGCGGCAGCTACACAGAGCCTGGGCCAGCTGCAAGGGCAGCACCAGCCTCTTCCCAGTTTGGGGGGGCTCAGGGAGAGCTGTGCTGTGGGTAGAAGTGGGGTGGGTTCAGCTGCGTGGTGGCCCAGGCAGCGCTAGAGGGGTGGGTATGATGGGGCTTATGCAAATTTTGGGGTGGCTATAGGCCCCCCCCATCCCCCAGCACTGCCCTGTGGGCTCCAAAGCCCCAACTGGGCTTTGTGCCAGTGGCAGCTGTGTACACTCCTCTGGGGGGATGGCAGGGGAGGGACCCGAGGCAGTGCAACCCCAGGCCCCTCCTCCACCATCCACTCTGAGGTGTGCATGAAGTCACCACTAGTACAGAGCTGGTGCTGGGGCTCTGGAGCCCTGGCATCAGCTCTGTGCTGGCAGCGACTGCATGTGTGCCTTGGAGAGCACGGCAGGGGAGGGGCTGGGGCAGTGCACACATGCATGCCTCCAGGTGGATGGCAATGGAGGGGCTGGGATTGTGCTCCCTCAGGTCCCTCCCCCCGTCATCCGCCCAGAAGGGTGCATGCAGCAAGTGCTGGCACAAAGCCTGGTTAGGACTCTGAAGCCCACAGGGGCAATGCTGGAGGGGCCTGAGAGGCCTATTGACACCCCAAAATTCACCTTAACCTCCCCCATAACCAATCCTCCAGTGCTGCCTGAGTTGCTGCCACCCACTCTGCTCCAAGCCCAGTCCCAGCCCAGCCCCTATACCCGGGAGTGCTGCGCCTTTGCAAGCTCAGCTGTACGGGGCAGTTGGGCAGTGGCTGTGCTGGGAGGGGTGGCTAAAATGAATTTTGGGATGGCTATAGCCCCCTCCAAGCCCAGCTAGCACCACCCCTGTCTCCAAGCCAGGGCCTCAGTGGGCCATGCTGTATCCCGGGAGCTGGCTCCCTGGGAAAGTACAAAGGCTGCAGCAGGCCTGAGGCATTGTCGGGTCAGTCTTTGTCCTATTGCCCAGCAGTCCACCCACAAGTGTGCACGTGTGTCTGGTTCTGTGTGCATGCATGTGTGTGTGAATGTGTGTCTGGTTCTGTGTGTGTGCATGACGTGTGTCTGCTTCTCTGTGTGCACGTGTGTGTGTGTGTGTGTGTGTCTGGTTCTCTCTCTCCTATCACAACGTGCTTAACAAAAACAGAATTAGCAATAACACGAGTAGTATATGAAGTTTTATTTATTGTCACCAGGCTTAGAATTTTTTAAGCTGAATTTATTATTATTAACTAAATATTAATATGCAGTGCATCCTGCCATGAACCCCCCACCCCAGTTTTGTTTTTCTGTCATATCAGCACCTTACAAGGTAAACATTGCAGATTTTTTGGTACTCTGGCCAAAAACATTGCCTACCCCTGACCTAGAGAGTCATGTGGTTAAGGCCCAGGATATGTTTAAAGTAACATATGTGGCTCTGCCACAAACTATCTGTGTGATCTAGGTCACATCATTTAATCAGTCTGCACTTCAGTTTGTCATCTACTAAAGGAAGCCATTAATACTTTCTACAAATGCTTGCCTGCCTTGCGTATTTAAATTTTAAGCTCTTCAAGGGAATCGCTCTTATTTTATGCTTCTTCAATGCCTAGTACAAGAAGTCCCAATCACAGTCTAAGCATTAATGTAACAAGAATTATTATTAGCAATTCCAAATGGAAAGCCCAGACTCTCTGCTTAAACCCCAGTTCAGCAAGCTACTTATATGTAAGTTTGCCACATAAATAGGGTAACTTAAAGTTAGGAGCATGCTTAAGTACATTGGATATACAGGGCCTTAATCTCAAAAGAATGGTTTTATTCCTAGCTGCAAGTAGTTTTTTGTTTTATTCTTTATTTTGATTTGTACCTATTTACAAAGCTCCTCCCTTAATGAACAGATTGTATGTCCTTTGTAGTACGTTGGGCTTCTGTTCAGTCATCCCACTGGCTTACAAAAATTTCTAAGCATTTAATTGAAACTTTTATATCTGGCAATTGGACTACTCAAGGGACTGAAGTGGGAGAAGAAACAGTCCTTTCACTGGGCACGTCTACACAAGATGCCTTAATGTACAGAGTGTTCTATTGAGCACTAGCGTGTTATGGCAAAAGCCATGCTAATGTGTAGTAGAATTACCCTACTGCAAATTAAGCATCACAAAAAAGTTCACTTTTTTGCCACAGTGCATTAGCACAGCTCCTGTGCCTTTATTTAGTAACTCATATTAGAGGTACTAAACTTAATGTGCAAAGGCACATTAATGAATGTGTAGACATGGTCACAGACAGTCAAATGGCAAAAAGTATAGTCGCGGTAATTGAGGCACATCTTTCAACATGTGAAGAACAATCTTAATGTGAGGCCTGAGTGCTTTTTCTGCTATCTTTTGCCCCCATACTGAAGTAAAACACACTAGAAACGAGAAGAGAAATATTCTTGCTCACAGCACACACATTTTTGTTCACAAGAGTGGCTTGTCTCTGGAAATAGGGCATCCTTGGACCAAGAATGTATTCTTGTCTAATGCAAACCCATTTTAAGGTCTGAAATTCCAGTGAGTGGTAAATACAGAAGAAATTAACTGTCAGAGAATTTTAAATTAACTTATGAAGCTAATTAAGTGATCTTGGCAAAAGAGAAGGGTCTCCTACTGACCAGTTTAGAGAGGGGGAGAGAAAAGGCTAAGAGCAGAAACAGGAGGTCTGCTGAGGGAAAGATAACCTATGACCTTCAGAAGCAACCACATGTAGAAGGAGGATCCTGGACTTTTTAGGTGACTGTGACCCAAAGAATGTGCAACAGCGGTGAAGAAATCCATATCAGCATTTTTGTTTCAGTTAAATCTCTGCATTCCTTGTGTTAAAGCAAAGAGCAATTGAGTTTTGGAGCCCCTTATAAAAAATTTGCAGTTCATCAATTTCAACTCTAAAATGCCTAAATTTGCCTGAAGAGTTGAGCCACAAACCCAAAGCATCTACAAGTTTGAAGTTCTGGGAGAGACTGTGCCTTAAGCTACTATGAAGCCTAGGAGCCCAAGGCGAATGGGCTCTTAGGGCCCTTTTCTATGAAAGGGTAACAGACAAAGGACCTGTACCCAGGAAGAACTCCGGAGAGGCTAAGGGAAAGTGAGAGTGCTGGGGCCACCCTCAGACTAATGGAAGCTTAAAAGCACATGGGGCCAACATGTTGCAACCCAAATTCAGCAGCGTAACGAAAGCTGAGCAAGAGACGGGCACAGGGGCCAAGCTCCATAAAGGCTCTCTAATAATGACCGAGACCAGTAGCAATACGAAAATCATTGGCATTGTTTACAGGCTCTGTTCCAGTTTCTAGAGCAGATACCATCCTTACCTCTATAGTTTGGATGTGCGCTGAACACGTCAGAGGGAAGTGAACAGAACTAGAATCTGACCTTACTCTGTCATTCCATCCCCAAATGGGAGAGGACTGAGAACTGTGTGAGACAGCTTGTGCCACTATTTGTATGGGTAAGCAGGGGATTTTTGTTCCCAGTGATCTCAGTCTGGCATCTTTCATGAGCACTAAAATTCTTTTTTAAAATAATATTCATTCACCTGTGTGAGGGGTCCAGGACCCCGCGGGGCCCGGCCCGAGGGAAGAATCCTGGAAATCCGCCCCGTTTCCGGGCTAGGACCCGGAAACGCGGCGGGGAATTTAGCGGGGGCCGGAACCAGAACCACGCACGCGCGGGATCGGCGCGGGAAGATAAAAACGAGA
>NW_017728918.1:83694344-83796057 GCF_001723895.1 Crocodylus porosus
TCCCGGCACGGGTGAACCCCATCTTTTCCATCAAGTCGTGGCAGGCGAGAGCGGTGAAGCGGGACGGTCCACTGAGTACCCCTCCTCTCCAGGGGACATCCGGGGTTCGGGGTCCCACGGCACGTGGTACACCCCAACCCTTACAACCTGCTTTAAAGCATTGCCAAATTGGCACATTATAAAGACACGAGGAACTGTGTGCCTTTCCAAATGTAACCCATCTCATGTGAGAGAGCAGCATGAGTGCTTTCAGCTTCCTGGCCTCATAACTGCCCTGTGCTATGAAGAAGAGTTTCTACCTTCAAATTTTTTTCTGGTCAGTTTGGAATAGACTTTAGCTGCTTTGTGCCATACTTGCAACAAGTGATACGTTTTCAGAGCACACTTGTATTGACTTTTCTGATAACCTTTACCTACCAAATTGTGCACACAAACCACTGAACAGTTAAACCTTTTGGTTGCAGACTGCCCCATTTCCTGTATCCTATATAGTGAAGCATGCTGGACATTCATTGTGAACATTTATGGATCTGGAGTGATCTTGACAATTGTGAGAAACTCTCATCACAAAAGCTCAAGTAAAACTAGGTTTAATGCAGCCATTCTCAGTGGGGAGACTGAACCCTTCCCTTGATCATGTCTGCATGTTTTGCTCCCAGTCTGTTGCTCTGGAAGATGAAGAAGTTCCACATACTTGTTTTAATATATTATTTGAATTATTGTAGCATCTAGATGCTTTATCTGAGATTATAGCTTTATTTTGCTAGGAACTGTACACACACATAGGAGGAAGAGGGCAGTCTGTTTTGAAGAGCCTTCCATCTTAATACACAAGACAGACAAAGCATGAACCAAAGTACAAATTATATACACTTTACAGTTGGGGAAACAATGCTGTAATGTCAGCAGCTCTGGGCTGATGCTACCAAGGCTCCCACCCCAGCTTCCCATTGGGCTCCAAGCTCCTCACTTCACTTCCAGGCTCTCTGGGTCCTGCCCCTTCACGGTTATCTCACATGCCATGACTTGGTGTAATAGATTCATTGGGATGATGCCCCAGGAGGCAGATGTGGGGTTTGGTGGGGGTCTGAACTCAGGCTCTTCCAAGCCCCAGCTGACTTTTAACTCTGGTTGGGTCCCGTGTCCGGGGTCCACCACACCAGGACCCTAGGTTATCAGGCCCCAGCTCCAGCTCAGCCCTCTGCAGGCTCTAGACCACTCAGCCCCTAGGTATACCCCCTTTGCAGGCATGGGGTTTACACTGCCCACCTGTCCTGTGGCCAGACATCCAGTCCTTTGACATGCCACAGTCTTCCCTGTTGTAACGTATTTGGGCTCCTACCCATTCACAACACCCCAGGGCATCAGCCCCCTAGGAATATTGTAAACTGAGTACCTCTGCTTCATCCCAGTGACCTCCAGTACACCCCTTGAGCCACCCCAATCCTTCAGTGCAAATGTGAATCGAAGTATGGACATCTGCTCTCAAATACTGAACTTGCTAAATGCAAACTCCCCTGTTGGGGTTACCTCTTACCCAGAGTAACATAAACACAAAAGGTGCAAAGTACTTATCTCAGGTTGCTTGCCACTCCCGGTCTCTTCTACCCATTTGTAGCACACATTCCTTGTCCCAGGCAGTCCTTAGCCTCCAAGTAGTCTGGACTGGCTCTTTCCTGGACCTCTGCCTCCCATGGCTCCTACAGCCAGACTTCCTCTTCTGGGCTAAACCTTGGGCTATTGAGCCTCTCCCTGGGTCACCTGACCCTCTACTTCCGCCCCAGGTCTGCCAATCACAGCCTACATCTGTGGTGGACAGGCATCTATTTAGATCCCTTTCACCATAAGGTCTGTTCAAATGGACTGGGCTGGCCAGCAGGCTCTGGGCTCCCTCCTCCTTTTCAGTAATGGAGCAGGGGCCCGTTACATATGCAAAGAGATTAAATGACTGCCCAAAAAACACATCTGTTTTGCCTAGATTAGCCACAGGCTTATACCTTACCCACAAGACTGTCCTTCCTCTCTAATAGCTGTGGGTCAACTCTTGACTTCTACTCCGTCAATTAAGTCCATGTCCTCTCCTGATGTTATTACAGACTGAGACTCGGATCTCAAGGAGAAAGAGTGCCTCCTATCTGTGATGTTTCTCTGCAGCTGAGCAAACCCTAAGCAGAACCACTGTGCCTCTGGCCCTCTGGATCTGCTAAGGAAGAGGCTAGGATTTCCCATTTCACACACCAATTACTTTAGTTCAAGTCACGTTGTTGGTTCCACATGAAGCAGAATAAATTACTACATTTAGTAAACCAAGAGCTCAGATATACACTGCTAATCACTATCACCCATGGATCAGTTGCTGACAACAACAGAGTTAATTTTAAAAAAGAAGAAAAATTAATTAGTGACTGCAGCGTTAGCCACTATTAATTATTATGATGGTAAATTATGGACGAATTCAAGTCATTTTTCTTTTTAGAGCTGCTATTGATATTCACCTTATGGCTGAACTGTGCTGGAATCTCCCTGAGCAGTATGCTGTCTGATTCAATGCTTTGTGGGCTCATATTCAGAAAGCCATTTGGCCTGCAAACTTGCTGGATTATCTGTAAACACAGTGAAAGGAGACAGTTATTGCATGAAGCCCAGGGAGTGCACCTGCATGTTAATGACTTAAATGTCATGACAGAAACACAAAACCAACACTATGTGCTACCTTTTAGAGAGAAACCAATTTACTTTTGTAACATTTCAAACAGAAAATTATAGTGTAATTTCTTGTGTCAATACATAATTTATTTTGTAATAAATAACTAACTGCATATTTATAGGGATTTTTTTAATCCATCTGTTGTGGTGTTCTCAGGTTCTTCCTGCCCTAGCTGTACTATTCAGACTCACCATAATGTTTTCTGTGTAAGGCCGTTGTACTCTTTAAGCTCTGTAATGTCTGAGGAATGTATTACAGGATTAAAACACAGCTTCCATTTCCTTCAAAAATCCCAAGATATTTATTTCAGTATTTATGTATTACCTTAAGATAAACCTCCAAAAAACGATTTATATTACCAATGAAAAATAACAGCAGAAGCAGACATTAAGCCCTGGTCAAAAGTATAGTGTAATTTTAAAAATCTTTATTATAGTTTTTGTGCAAATCAACAAATGCCAGAAAATGTAGAACCAAGGCTAGCATGCAAACTTTGACATTCCCACCATGTTTAAGAACAATAGCAACATGCATCACTATAAACTGAGCTGAGGTCTACAGGATCTCTCTCTCTCTTTCACACACACACACACACACACACACACTTTCTCTCTCTCTCTCTTTAAACTGAGCACTAAGATCTGTAGGACATTTCAAAAGGATCTCAAGAAGAAATTTCTATGACCTCCTATGGTATTAATGTGGCCCACTCTAGGAATAATGAGAAGTTACCAAATTGGCCATCCATGTAAAATAAGTTCTTTTTCTATGTCCTCAGTGGTCTTTGTGTAGTTCTTAACTGACAAGTTTTTGAATGACACAACATCCCACACATAAACATGGATAACTGATTAAGATGAGTGAACTTCTAAGAGTTTCAGATGTGGATTCATGTAACACATTAAAGAAATTTTGCATGCATTTAATATTATCCATCCATTAGTAGCAAAGACCTTTATTAAACTTTACAACAACTTCATTTAAATATTATCAGTCCCATTTTACACAGGAAAAAACCATAAGAATAGCATGGTTAGGTGACTTGCCAATGTCACATAGCAACCATTAAGGCTATACGTACACATCACTGAATGAAACTTTCAGAAGTTCACTCATCTTAATCAGTTATCCATGTTTATGTGTGGGATGTTGTGTCATTCAAAAACTTGTCAGTTAAGAACTACACAAAGACCACTGAGGACATGGAAATAAAACTTATTTTACATAGATGGCCAATTTGGTAACTTCTCATTACTGCTAGAGTGGGCCACATTAATACCATAGGAGGTCATAGAAATTTCTTCTTGAGATCCTTTTGAAATGTCCTACAGATCTTAGTGCTCAGTTTAAAGAGAGAGAGAGAAAGTGTGAGTGTGTGTATGTGTGTGTATTTGAAAGAGAGAGAGAGATCCTGTAGACCTCAGCTCAGTTTATAGCGATGCATGTTGCTATTGTTCTTAAACACGGTGGGAATGTCAAAGTTTGCATGCTAGCCTTGGCTCTACATTTTCTGGCATTTGTTGATTTGCACAAAAACTATAATAAGGATTTTTAAAATTACACTATACTTTTGACCAGGGCTTAATGTCTGCTTCTGCTGTTATTTTTCATTGGTAATATAAATCCTTTTTTGGAGGTTTATCTTAAGGGTGAATCTGGGACAGGCCAGGACAGGCCCCTGAAGCTCTGGGAGTGCGTACACAGGCCAGTGCAGAAAACTCTGGGCTGCTCCTGCCAGGTAGCAAATAGATAGCTGCTGCAAAATAGCACCACATTTAAGCCATCTATGTTTTAGCCACAAATTTGGGGTATTTTTGGTGCAACATGGGGAATGCACATCTATTTCCAGCGTTACGGTTAGAACAAGGAACAGAAACAGATTATCTAACTCTCAGTCTTGTGTTAAAAGCCAGCAAATCACACTACTTCCTTAGTAAAAGGAAGTGAAAACAATTACTATAAATTAAATTATGTGGTTGAGATTCTTCATTATGGCATCTAACAGCACATAGTTATGTAAGTCCATAGTCACCTGGTGACTAAGAATATTTCTATACTGCCTCACCATCCTTAAGAAACTGGCCCCACTCAGAAATCCCACTGTACATGAGGCACTTGCCTAAAATGTCACACAGTCAATAGTTTCATAGTTTATAGGGTCGGAAGGGACCTGAGCAGATCATCAAGTCCGACCCCCTGCCATGGCAGGAAAGAGTACTGGGGTCAAATGACCCCAGCAAGGTGTACATCTAGCCTCCTCTTAAACACCCCCAAGGTAGGAGCCACCATCACTTCTCTTGGAAGTTGGTTCCAGATCCTAGCCTCCCACCCTGACTGAAGTAGCACCTCCTGATGTCTAGTCTGAATCTACCCTCTGCCAGCTTGTGACTGTTATTCCTGGTCACTCCTGGTAGGGCTCAGGGGAACAGGGACTCCCCCAATGGCTGCTGGTCCCCTCTGACTAGTTTGTAACAGGCCACTAGATCCCCCCTCAGCCTTCTCTTTTGGAGACTGAACAGGTTCAGATCCCGTAGCCCCTCCTCGTAGGGCCTGCCCTGCTGCTCCCTGACCATGCAAGTGGCCTCCTCTGGACCCTCTCCATGTTGTCCACATCCCTCCTGAAGTGCGGCACCCAGAACTGGACGCAGTACTCCAGCTGTGGCCTCACCAGTGCTGCACAGAGGGGGAGTATCATCTCCTTGGACCTGCTGGAGATGCATCTGTGGATGCACGACAAGGTACAGTTGGCCTTCCTGACTGCATCCCCACACTGCTGGCCCATGTTCATTGTGGAGTCAATGATGACTCCAAGATCCTTTTCTGCCTCTGTACTGACAAGAAGGGAGTTCCCCGACCTGTACGTATGGTGCTGGTTCTTCCTCCCCGGCACCACCTTGCACTCATCGGTGTTGAATCCCATCCTATTCTCATCTGCCCAATGTAGAAATAGAAGTTATAATTTAGTGATGCTCCGTAACAGAATACGATAGAAGGTAGGAACTTGGAGATGGCTGCTCACTAGTTTATTAATGGAAGATAAAGAGTCTTCAGAGGCTCCCTATTAGTCCACAGTGCAGTTCATTGTTTAGTCCTTCTCATGAGGACTTTGCTACACATTAATTTTGTTAATGTGTTGGATTGTTCACATTAAGGAATGTAAACTAGTCTTAAGCACCCTTTAAGCATCTTAAAGTTATGGCACTCCAGGGCTGGCGTATCTCTGATCCATGTTACCCAGCTTGCATTCCACAAATATATGTGGCCAACCCCCAGAGATAAATTGCCCAAGTTTCAGTCCTCTAGCATCCCAGGATGCTGTATCCCCTTTACCCACCCTTCTGTTCTGTGTGGACAACTCTCAGCTGTTGCTCCAAGTAAGGCCCCTGCTTTCCAGCCATCTAGTGGCAAGTCACAACTGCTATCAACATTAACACCAATCAATATTTGAGAAGCTTGAAGGGCAGCATGTTACAAAGCCTTTTCATGTATGCCTGTATTTATTGAACCCCATGACCACTACAATCCCCTTTAAGTATGTACTCAGGGATTTCAGTTTCTGATGTGCCCCTGAGTGCAGCACAGGGCACACCTAGCACTGCTCTAATGGCAACCATATAACATTTTTTCAGTACCTGGTGCCTGTAGAGCAGAAGCAAGTGGTTGAGACTTGCTTCTCAGCACTGGTCAGGTCTATATATTTCAGTAGCTCCTAGCACAATGGGACCCTGACCCAAGTGGCCTCTAGTATCATACTCTACTCTAATATCAAGTGTTATACTTAAAAATTGATCTATTTTTCTTCCTTTTTAAAAAAAATTAGGCCCATTTTGAAAGTTAGTATTTAAGATCCCAATTCAAAGCCTATTGATTCTTCCACTGACATCAATGGACTTTGGAGCAGCCTTTAAAAGGGATATAAATCACTGCTTATCACTGGGGAAAATAATGATGAATTGTTCCTTCTGCCACTCACCTTTCCTCCCGCCTAATCGACTCTCCTCCCCACAATTTTTCAGTCAGCAGCAGTATTAAGAGGGAAGCTGACATTAAGGCTTTATTTGCTCCATTCAAGCGGTTCTGCTCCAGATGACTCATGCACCTTCACATTTCTTGTTGCCTCCAGCTTCTGTAACAATGTAACATTATTTAAAGATTAAGAACTTAATGATACTGTCCATGGATATACTCAAGAAAGGACAAAATACTGCAAACCTCATGGCACAGTCTGTTCTCTGTAATGCCTCTGGTTTAGTACCAGAAACAGAGAGACCTAAAATATGTACCACAAACCCAACAAAAAGTCTTTATTGTGATAACAGGCTTTACCATAGTCGCCATCTCAGTATTGTTTGTAGGGGAGGGCAGTGTGTTTTAACAGCTGAGCAAGCTGTTAATCTTTAAAGAAATGTTTGTGATATTGTTAGTTTCTGGTTATGGAAGATCTGGGTAAAAGTAAGTATCTGAGATGCAAAACAGTTTGCTTTCTGCATGGGTCTGTTTCAAGTCAATTCTTAAGGCATCAGTATTGAACCAATATTCCTGAGAAATAGTGGAGGAGGAGGGAAGAGGAGGAATATTTCCCTGTTGTTTAACTCATGTATCTACATAGAGTAAGTAAAAAAGAGTTACACTTATAGCACACATAGGTTCCATGCCATCAACTTTCCTCTACTGGAAGTGTGAGATTGCCATATTAGTTCGATAGATGGCAAGGCAGAGGTGCACTTTATACACCTCTTATTGTGTTAGTCTATAAGCTTTCATGAGGTACAACTCACTTCATCAGATACTATGCATCAGAAAGCTTACGCATTTCCAATTCAATTAGTCTATAAGGAGCAACCCTACCTTACTTTCCACTGGGAAGCCAAACCATATGGCCCAGTCACTGCCATTACTGAGCCAGAGAATGATGCTGATCTCAGCATAGGACAAAGTCTCAGAGGATGAGGAATGTGAGTTTACATGGAGATCATATTACTCATGTCATAGCCAGTTCTCGTTCTCATTGTGAGTCACTACTAACTCTCAAAAAGGTACTTGCCATCACCTTCACTGCATCTCCTTCTCTCTAATATACATAATTAAACTAGAGGGTCTGTTTAGTCTGAGGGCAATGGGAGACATAAGTTGATAGATCCCCAACCATATCACAGAGCTATTGTTTCAAGCATCCTCTTATATCCAGAAAATAATGCTGTATTTGGTTCCAAAAAGCCAGTAGCTCTACAAGAATGACTGCATATTTGTATCTGTTCTGTGAGGCATTAATTCAATGGTAAGGAAATGAATGCTTGTCCACAACTACAGTCTAAAGAAAACTACTGAAAATTTTCAGCTCTTTCATCTGATCACAGTATACAGAGCAAGCTGTTTGCTGGCCACTCATGCTCTCTAACTCTCTTAAAAACAATAGCACACAGATCACGTACGTCACCTGGAATTACCAATTCCCTCCCTACAAATCAATCTTACCTGCCCTGTTCCTTCCCAGTGACACAGGGGAGGGAGCATCAACACTTTAAATAATCTTGTTGTGCGAGTTATCTGTTGAAATCCCCATGCATACATCAGCTGTGTGCTGACTCCCTCCGCCTCCCCGCCGCCCTTTTTTTTTTAAATAAAACAAGGGCGAAAAATTCCTGTCAAAGTTTATGAGGCAGCATATAATATAGAAAAGCAGATTTTTTAAATGTTACATTCAAGGTCTAGAGCATATCCTGCCTTGGCTAACTCAGTTGAACTAGAGTTCAGTTCAGCTCCCGTTGTTCTTAATTGGGAAACTATGAATGGAAGCAGGACTGAAGTCCTACTGCAGATTAAGCAAAAAGTGTTCAGCCTCTACTCAGAAAGCAGCATGCACTTAGAGACCTTTCATTATGCAGAATCCAGGTTGTAAATATACACTGAAGGCTTTTAAGAGTGCATGATATTGAACTATTAAGTTGACAACTCAAAGCTCCTATAGTCTATTGTGTAAATATGTGCTCAGAGTCTTTTCAGTCTTTCTTCAGGACTCTCAGCATGTAGACAGAGTGCTTCAAAAACTCAGCATGAGATGACATTTCTGATTCTTCCATTTACAAAATTTTCTCAACGATGGCACTGTACCATTTATGTTTTGGAACAAAGTCAATGATATGCACATTATTTGTGTGAGGAATGATGCTGTTACTGGATTACAGAAACAAGAAAACTGTCTGACATCCACATTGAAGGAGACAAAATTGACTATTTTTATGAGCAAAAAAATAAACTCCAAACAAAGAGACTAGATATTTCTATTGGAAATGCAGACAACTCCTTTGATACATGGCAACAGTGGAAATGGCACTACTCTTCCATATAGTTTATATTGTTGCTACCACAGCAGTTACGTTACTAAGACAAAACTTAACACAAGAGCAGTTCAACAATGCATTCTCTCCCAGCCTCAGAAAGGCAAAATATTGACCAGGCTGATTATGCGTTTAAGGGAAGAAAAATCACAAACTACACAGCATAATGCCCAACCACAGATGTTGAGCTCTTGTTTCTATTGTTGCCTAAAAGAGTAGGCTAAATTAATTGATTTTATTGGATAGCAGTGTTGAAGCATCAGCTAATAATAATAATAATAAAAGTAAAGTTAATATTTATAGCAAGTGACAATCCAAAGGGTAGACAAGGCACTTTCTATTGTGTGTTAGAGTTCATTCCTCACAAGAGGAATATGCTGGTTGACATTATTATTAGCACCAGAGCGACAGTACTAGAATGACAGTTTAATGTCGTGAGTGTTTATGTGCATGTATGTGTATAGAGAGGGAGAAGGGACAGAAACAGAGGAAGTAAAATGTACCAGGGACCAAGACTCAAACATCTGTTTTTCTACCCACAATAATTTTAGGGGGGAAATGTAAAAATGAGCATAAATAGTTTTTTGTCCATGCAGATGTTTTATTTTTCAAAATTTTCCTCAATAAAGCAGCACACAACAGTATGTAAAATGAGATTTAACGTAATTCACATTTTTTTAATTTTGTTTCTCTGACAATTCTTTCAAAGCTAGCTATTTGGAAATATTTGATAAACAGTTTCTGACATTTTCTGACAGTATGTTACGGGCAAGCTACAATTTGCCAAATATAAACCGAACTGGCTACAGAAGCTGAATATAAAACAAATTAATGAATACAATTTCAAACCATTTCCAATCCAGGATCCCTAGTAAAATATCTAATCTCCAAATACAAAAATAAAATAACCAGCAAAGACTTTGTTCATAGTAACTCTCAGTGAGCTACAGATAAAGGTATATGCAACATTTTTCAGCATATCAGAAATCCATTTTGCAGTGTTAATAATCTTTTAGTGCCCCCTTCACATTTAATCAAAGCAATTTTTTTCCCCTAAAGTCTCTCTCTGATTTTGATCTTATCCTTATGCTGTTCACTCAGGTGAATCAAGCACAAAATAGGAAGATATTGATACTACAAACACAGTGTAATGACTCAAAATTAAGCCAGTGAATTAATGTTCACAGGGCTGGGGCCAAAAACAGATTATACTCAAGAGTACAAAAACATTGTTTAGCCATGTTGTACCAAATATCTCATCTGACACAATTCTGTTCAGATTTTAGAGCCAGATTCTGCAGACAGTTCCCACTGACCTTTTCTCTATGTGGAGCAGTGCTTCTAATCAAAGCATTTACTGATTTGAATAACAGAATTAAATTATTTATGGTATGTTTAAAAGGAGACTCCCTACCCCAACCCTTTTAATAAATTTCTAGATTTTTAGGAAAGTCTGTGCTCATGCAAGTGTGAAAACAACCACACCTGTTCCAGCTAACACTTTCCAGGCTTTCTCTCATGGCTCTGCAGATTTGCTTTTACAGTGACCCAGGTAACAACCTTCTTACACTCCTATCTCTTTTGGAAAGCACTCAATCAAGATAAACTTTTTAAATACCAAGAAGCATCCATAATATTTCAGTTGAGACCAGAAAACTCATTTAATTGGAGACCTCAACTAAACACAAGCCTCAGATTTCAGAATAAGAAGGTGAATGCATTAAACAGAATCCATATTAAAAAAAACAGTGGGGGGGACATTTATTTGAAGCTTGGTTTGTCTAATAATACTAGTAACCATTTAACCATAGAAAAGCAGTCTTATAAAAAAAGAAGACAACTGTCAAAAGAGCATTTTATTTGCCTTCCTTTCCTAGAAATACGATAGTTCTTAATATGCATGCACTATGTGTTTTAATGGCAGATCATGATGCTTTTTGGAACGTATTTTCTAAGCTTTAGATTTAATCTGTGAATTATTTTTAAAGAGAATCATAATGACTGATGTAAATCTGAGAAGGAACACAGCTTCCAAATTTCTGCCTTTGCTAGCTGTTGTCTTAGAGCAACATCTAGTGGTATGCTGTTTCTGCATTTCAGTTAAAGTTCTGGAATGATGCAAACAATGCCAGAAGAGTTATTTTAATTAAAAATCTACACATGCACCCCCAAAAATGGAAGGAGACACATACCCATTTATTTTGAAGAATGATTCACACACTTCTATGTTTTAGTCTTTGTATTTGAATGTTGAAGCTTCAACACACCCTCAGCCTTTGCATTCCTGCTGAATATACCGGGAGTGTATCTATCTCAACCCTATGTGAAAACAACGTCCTTGCTTAGAATTCTAAGGATTTTATGTTACCTAACCAAAAAAAATTTCTTCCTTGCAGTAGGAATCCCATTAGTATTATTCCATGCATTCAAAGGGAAAACACACGCATAACGCTTCTTTTTCTACCCCAGCACCCTCGCTCACTCCTGTAATTTCATTGATTCCAGTAGGATTCTGCATTTCACAGGATTTGACTCTTTATTTGTTCTCCAATTATTAAGGCAAAATCCAAAGCAGCTTTGGCTTTGCATTCCCTTCAATAAGTTCTTCAGCAAATGCATGCCAAAACCAGAGGAAAACCTCTAAACTATTCAATCTGCTTCCTTTTTCTCTGTTGCCTAAAATGATAGCCTAATTAGTTGATCTTACTGAATCCCCTCCATGGTATTGGTGCATCTGTTAATACAAACAGAAATAAAGTTAGTACTTAAAGAAAACAACAACATTGGGAAGAATCATAGTGTTGTTTTCTAATGGCTAGAAAGGAAGAAATTTGTTTCTACGAAGGTCTTCAAGTATCTTGGTCATAGTGGTTGTGTAACTACGAGGGTATTTAAATAAATCTTTAAATACAAGAGTAGCATTACTGAATTCAACAGGACTGTTCCTGAAGACAACTGTTATTTTGCCTTTCACTATAATACTTCATTACAATAGCTTGGCTGTACATAGGCTTCATTGGTTAGTTTTAAGTTCCTGGAAGACAATGGAACAGAACAACCATGGTGCATTAAAAAAAAAAAAAAGGAAATTATTTCTTCTAAAATAAATCTATTGAATTAAATTGGCTCTTTAAATATATTTTCCCCTTTTAAAAACAAACCTATCCAAATTAAATTTGACATCACAATAAGCTATATTCAGTCCTATAAAATACAAAGTCTTCAGATGAGGATTGATTTCTGAATTTCATTAAGATCTAGGAAACAAGCCATCTTGATGGGAAAATGGAACTCAATATTTGTAATTTGTAAATAAAAATCTAAGTGAAAGCAATCTTCTGTAAATATGAATCAAGGTATTTCAAAATTATATATTTATTAATAGAACAAGAAATTTAAAAGCATCTTTAATGTGTGTAATTTCTGTTCATTTCTTTCCTATCAGCAAAAAACATTTCTGTGAGATTGCCTACCTGGCCTACCGCTTCCAGTTTCTTTTTCAAGATACATACTTTAAGTATTTCCCTTCAAGGACAGACATAGGGAAGTTTATTCTGAATGCTTGGAGTTGCTACCTGCTTTTCCAAATTCACGAGGAAACCTAGTTCTAAATATTGCATATTTCCATAGCACTCTATACAGGATAGCTAGTTATCCTTACAGCTCCCTTGAGAACCAGATAAGCTATATTAAGTCCATTTTACATGCTGTGACTCTGAAGAGGATAAAATGAAATTATTTACCTAGAGTCTCACAGAAAATCAGAGCAAGGGCTAGAATTGTAGGTACTCATAGAACCCACTAATCCTGTACTACTTAGTTTAAGGACAGTTAAGAAAAAAATAAAAATAATCAATACAATTCAGAATTCAGTAGCACCCTCTTAACAGAAGGCATACACAACTCAACCATGCTCTCTTCCTTTCCCTGCTGCTGTTTGTACATTGCACCTGACAGTTCCTAGCTCAAAACCTGATCACCATCAGGCCTTAGCCCTCCTTCCCCATGTAGTTCTATGCTTCAGCCATAGCACAGCATCATTCAAAGAGCCTGTAGGTAGCTCTGTGGCTTCTTCAAGAGGCACTTCACCAAAGCAGGGTACTCTGTGGGCAGGGAAATCAAACAAAGAAACTGTCTCTCCACAAAATGCTTTTTCTTTATTACAAGATAAAGTCATATCCTGCTCACTATTCCCTCAGGAAAAATCAGCCTTTTAGCAAAACCATAATCCTTTGCTGCTCCCAAGCACTGAGGGTTTGTAAGTCTCAGCAAGAATCCACGGTGGCATTTTAGGTTCTCAAAGAGTCACATACACCTACTGTCTGAAGCCAATGTAATTTATGTCACATTAATGAGAAACAGGGAGTTGAATCTACTTTTAGATGCCTAATGAGCTGGTTTGCTAGTGAAGACTCTACTGGTTATGGGACTAGAATAGAGTGAGGAACCCCTGCTTGCCCACAGACCTCCTGTGTGTGACTTTACAAAAGTCATACAGTGGCTTAGCTCTTCTTTAAAGAGGCAAGAATAGTATTCCCTTCTTCATGCAGCTGCTTTAAAGACAAATAAAGAAAAGACTTTGAAGTGTCTGAGTGCTGTAAACATGCGGTTAAAAATACTTCAAATAAATTAATCCAGAAGATTATGAATTCCTTCTTACAGTCATATTTATTTGATTTGTATGCTGTCCTCCCCAAAAAAGCTCAGGGCGGTTTACAACACAGGGATAAAATAGCTTATAAAACATTCCAAGTTTTAAATATTAAAAATGAGATAGTACAGCAACATGACCTCCTCCCAAAATACCCCCAAATTTAAAATAACCCACCTCACCCTTCCCAGTCCCACTCACTTATCTCTCACTTATAGAAGGACACCCCCAGTACAAGCTTGCTTCCCTTCCACTATTCACTGCCTCCGTCAAAGATAAAAAATAATTTTGCCATATTCAGTCCAGGCAGAAGGCAACCTTACATGCCTCCCTTCCTCTCTTTGCATCATAGGACCTTCCCTTTCCCAGGCCAAGTATGCAGTTTTTGTGGACCCTAGCCCATCTACTCAGTAGTCCCTTGCATTTACCAGCCCCATCTCAGCTCACAGTGCCGTCCCTCCTAAAGCAATCCATCCGGGCTGTCCCATGTCAAATTAAAGGGGCTTACTAGTCCAAACCCACTCCAGGTGGCTAGTTACCCTAGGTCAGCCTAAGAAGGTTTCTGAGTCCATTTCAATTCCAAGCAACTTACCACCCCAGGAAATACCACTGGTTGGATTGCCCAAATCAGTCCAGTGTACTATCAGCTCAAAATGGTTCCCAGAGCAAATACCACCTACAGCCCTTCATCTGGCTCATAAGCCCCAAACAACAGCAAACAATCTGTTTGTGCCCTCGCTGTAGCCTCTTTGCTCCCCTCACAGCCACCCCATGCCCCGTAACTCAAGCTCCTGTTTCCAGATTACCCTTTATCAAGTCAGCCAGAGTTCAACAGTCACTGCTGGGTGTTTTCTCCCTCAGCGGCTGAGGCTCAGCCCTTCCTAACCCCACTGGACATCCTGCTGCTCCAGCCCTTCTCGAGGCCTACTCACAATCAGCAGATCAAAGAGCCAGCTTTATCAGCTCTACCTCCCCAGAGTTCCTCTCCCCAGCGCTGCCAGGGCCCCTTTGCCAATTTTCTGGTGCTTGGTTTATATAGCCCTGCAGGGGTGGTACTTCTGGTTGGAGCTGCCTAGTCTTAATGGCATAGTTTCTTCTTTTTCTTCATTTCTACATAATGGGGCTATGGGCATCCAAATACACCTTCCCAAGCCTGTGCCACCCTTTCTCATGCGGCGTCATGGCTCTCCCACTCCACTCACATGGAGTGGAGTGGAGTGGAGTGGTCTGTTTCTCACCCAGGGAAGTGCTCTTCACAATATTTTAATGTCCTTCACAAGCCCAAATCTCCCTCTTTCACAAGGGGTCTTTGGCTGTCCCCAAAATCTATTCATTAAACCTTTCCCCTCAAAGAAACATATTATTCAATTAAAAAAATTATAACATGGAATCCAGTACCACTACCCCTGCCCCCATTCAATCCCTGCCAAGACATACCTTTCCCTTTCCAAATCAGGTGACCTTGCACTGCCTGCAGTGTGTCCTGGCCCTTCCTTTGCTCTGGGCTCAGCTTCCTACATATTATATGGAATATTCCTTGTACTATCTGGAATATTTTAAAACAGCATGTACTAAGCCCTGGCCTGCTTCCCATTCATGTTTTCTGAGCCAAAATTGACCCAAAAGGTATATTCATTCTCAAAGTGTGTTAAAAATTTAACTACAAGAATATAAATTTGCTGCACTGAATTGCCTTCTTAAAACTGCATGGAAAATCAACAAATAAGAGTGACTCCATACTGAGTACCAGAAAAGAGCCAATAGTATGAATACCCTATCAAATAGAATCCTAGGGTTCGAAGGACCCCAGGGGATCATTGAGTCCAACCCCCTGCTCAAAGCAGGAAAATACTCAACTACATCAACCCAGCCAAGGCTTTATCTAGCCAGGTATAAAAAAACCCTCTAAAGATGGAGAATCCACAGACTCTCTGGGTAGCCTGTTCCAGTGCTTTACTACCCTCCTCATCAGAAAGTTTTTCCTAATATCAAACCTAAACTTCCCTTGCTGTAACTGGAGACCTTTGCTCTTTGTTCTGTCATCTGCCACCACTGAGAACAGTCTAGCCCCATCTTCTTCGGGACTACTTTTCAGGTAGTTGAAAACTGCTATTAAGTACCCTCAACATCTTCTCTTTCAGACCAAATAAGCCCAGTTTCCTCAGCCAAGGTATATCATGTCCACTTCTGTTCCCACACCCACAGAGCCAGTCATCTCATCATAAAAGGCAATCAGGACCATGATTTTTCTAGGAATCAAGGTGAGGCTTACTGGTTTGTAGTTTGCTGCTTACTCCTTCTTCCCTTTCTTAAAGATGGGCACTATATTTGCCTTTTTCAATCATCCAGGACATCTTCCAATTGCCACAAGTTTTCTTTCTGGCCATCAGCTCTGCAATCACATGGGCCAACCCCCTCAGCACTCTTGGATGGACCGGTACATGTTCAGCTTTTCTAAATAGTCCCTAACTTGTTGGGTTTTTTGCCAATGTTGGCTGCTTACCTCCTCTGCAAACTATGCTGCGATGTGCAGTAGCCTGGAAACTGACCTTGCCTGTGAAAACTGAGAAGAAAAAAAAATAGTACTTCAGCCTTTTCCGCATCTTATGTCACTTTATTGCCTCCCCCATTCAGTAAGAGACCCACACTTTCCATAATCTTCCTCTTGTTGCTGGAGTACTTGTAGAAACCCTTCTTGTTACCCTTCACATCCCTTGCTAGCTGCAACTCCAATTGAGCTTTGACCTTCCTGGTTTCACCCATGCATGACCAAGCAATACTCTTGTACTCCTCCCTAGTCACTTGTCCATTTCTTGTAAGCTTTTTTTTTTATTTTAGCTCATTGAAGAGATTTCTCCAAAGCAAGCTAATCTTCTGCCATACTTGCTGGTCTTCCTATGCATCAGAATGGTTCATTCCTGCACCCTTAGTAAGGTTTCTTTTAAGTACAATGTGCTTTTTTGGACTCCTTTCCCCCTCAGCCTGGCCGTCCAGGGGATCCTGCCCATCAGTTCCCTCAGTGAGCCAAAGTTGGCTTTTCTGAAGACCAGGATCCTTACTATGCTGCTCTCCTTCCTTCCTTTCCTCAGGATCCTGAACTCAATTATCCCATGATCACAGCTGCCCAACTTGCTGTCCTCTTCTACATTCCCCATTAATTCTTCCCTGTTTGTGAGGAGCAACTTGCATGGCCCCTAGTTGGCCTAACACTTGCACCAGAAAGCCATCCCCAACACTCTCCAAAAACTTCCTGGATTGCATGTGTATTGCTATATTGCCCTTCCAGCAGATGCCAGGGGATTGCAGTCCCCCATAAGAAACTGGAAGCTTCCACAAACTGTTTGAAGAAAGCCTCATCCACCTCATCCTCTGGTCTGATGGTCTATAGCAGACACCCATTATGACATCACCCTTGTTGCTCTCCTCTCTGACCCTAACCCAAAGACTTTCAACAGTTCCATCTCCAGTTTCATATTGGAGCTCAGAGAAATCATACAGCTGTTTTACATAAAGCACAACTCCTCTTCCTGTTCTCCCCTGCCTGTCCTTCCTGAAGAGTTTGGACCCATCCATGTTAGTACTCCAATCATATGAGCTGTCCCACCAAGTCTCTATTATTGTAATCGCATCATAGTTCTGTGACTGCATGAGGACTTCCAGTTCTTCCTCCTCATTTCCCAAGCTCTGTGTATTTGTGTACAGACATCTGAGGTAACTGGCCAATTGCCCTACTTTCTCAGGAAGAATGAGAAGGCCTCCCCTGTTGCCCCCTTGTGTATTTTCCAGGTCTTCCACTTCCCCACTTACCTCAGGACTTTGGTCGCCATCCCCCAGTAAACCTAGTTTAACCTCACTAGGTTAGTAAAACTGTCTGCAAAGATGCTCTTCCCCCTGTTCATCAATATCCCATCTCTTCCTGGCAATCCTTCTTCTTGGAACAATATTCCATGGTCAAAGAAGCCAACGCCAGGCCACTGACAGATCTGCAGGATACATCTGCTCTTGCCTAGGCCCTTCCTCTTGACCAGAAGGATTGAGAACTCCACCTGAGATGTGGTCCTCTTCACCCTTGCACCCAGAGCCCTCTAGTCACTTTAAATAGATGAAATAAATGAAACTTTATCTCTATTATAAACCTTTTAGCAAGTCTAACAAAGTAATGTTTGCAAAGTGCCATGCAAGCACAGAATGTTATTAAATCCAAGGAGCGAGTGATAAAAAGTGGTAAAAACATAAAACAGGAATTGTAGGCTCGGAGGCCTGTACCAGCCATTTTACCAGGCCATAAGTTTTCTCTGCAACCATATAAAAAGGAGAACTCTTAAAAGTTTTTGCATTTTTAAATCATCTCAGCCTACTAAAAACCTGATGATATGTTAAGGTAGATGAATACCAAACACTACTGCAATTACCTCTATTTTATACTGCATGTGTACTATAATGCATTTATAAATATCTATTTTGTGACTAAAGCTTTTCAAATGGCTGAGTGGCTCATTTTAGCCTATGTATAATGTATCATTTCAAATGTAAAGTTTTGGTTGGGCTGGAATAATCTCTCTTTTTCCACCTATACAAGAACTGAGAAAAATGCTTATATGTACAGATAAGGATTTTTTACCCTTTCTCTCATAACTCAAAGATAGCTGAAAGTATTCTGCTGAAATTAAAACATTTTTTTCAAAGATAGAAGGTTAAGGTCCTAAAGGTGATTGTTACAGGAAGTAATAAATGTGTAAAAACAGAACTTTATAATGGAAACTGATGTGAAACCTCCTGTTGACCTCTATAATACATTTATACTGAAGCTGTGTTCTGATGTATCATTATTTAAATGCTTACTGAATCTAGGCATCTTTGGAACTTGAATTATGGAGCCTGACTTATTTTCCAGAAGGTTATAAGCATATGGGTAAAGACACACTGAAAATCTATAACTACAACTACAACGGAATCTGGTTAGTAAATTTGAAAGTCTTCCTGTCAGATGTTATATAGCAGTCTCTTCACCCCTTCCAATAACTTATCCTAAAAAGAAATTCTTTTCTAATCACCAGCAGTTTTCAGCATCAGAGAAGATACACAAGATTGCAATCTTAAAATTGTAGTACGATAAGTTGTACCATTGCCTATTTCTGTCTTAATCATTGTCACTAGCTTAGATTTGTGTAGTTCTATTTTCTGTTCTTGTCAACTCTGTCATGAGAATGATATCCAAGAAGTTTGATGCCTCATATATTCTGTGAAAAATGAGATAACCTACACTCTTTCAACCCTCCTCAGTGTCCTAAAGTTTCTTGACTGTGTAATATTACTCTTCCCATTTACAGTACCAGGAGCCAGTAATGCCATCTAATTAAAATTAAAATTCATGGGGCCAAAGTTTAAAGTAGACCTTCTATCGTGCTTAAGAACTGGTGGCACAATATGACTCAGCATGGGTAGGTAGATCTATTATTTACTTTTCAGGGCAAAATTCCCTTTTTTTTTAATGACAAGGACAAAAAATAACTTTGAATCACAACCAGAACAAACCACAACAATGGCAATATAGGAATTATAATGTACATACAATAGGAAAAATCATGTAGCAAACCATTCTTAAAAAAAAAAAAAAGAACAAAAAAAAAAGGAAAAAGAAAAAATATATATACCCACCACAGGAGTTGACTTAAGGCCCAGAATGCAGAATACTGAACAGGATGCTCTCCTTTTTATGACAAAGGCACCTACCATATTTACCCAAATCCAAGAGGATTCTGAATTTAAGACCCTCCGATAATTAAATTCTAGGCATGAAAAGTTTATAGATGTATAAATTTGTTATAATTTTCAAAGTACAGTACCAAATTGTTGGAATGTCATCCTAAATTCATCCCAGCAACTAGGGGTGAAGAGGCTTGACCTCTGTCCCTTGCAGCCAACAGCACTTGCACTCCTTTCCCCCTCTGCCAGTCCTCTGTAGCCTGAGCCTCCAGCACTTAAAATCCATCATGGCCCCAGCCTCATTCTGACCCAATGCACAGAGAACAGAGTAGCTTTGACCCCAACCCAGTCATGGAGCATCAAGGATTTAGACTGCACTGTGCATAAAGACAAGAGAAAGGTCAGATTCTAGGTCCCCCCAGTAAGAAAAGCTTAGAAGTGTGGTGGCACAGTAGGTGCACATAGCATTTCTTCCCTACCGTCCACAAATATGCAAAATGTAGAAGTAGCTATCTGATAGTACTTGAATACCCAGGAAGAAAGCACTTTGGCCAAAAATAATGGACAGAAATAGTGCAGCAGAGATCATGAGGTCCATCTTGCTTATTTATTCTACTTCGGAAGCCATCATTCCTGCACTCCTGGCTGTTCAGTGATGCAGCTTCAACAGGAGCAGGGATAAAGAATGCCCCACTAAGCCTACTGTTTAGCCAGGCAGTTAGGGCACCCCCACCCCCCACCCCAGGGATGTAGGTTTAAATTCCCTCAAACTGAAGAGAGTTCAGAATTCAGGTCTTCTGTTTCTTGAATAGTATGACCTCCGATGAGTGATGCCAGATCAATCTGAAAGCTAGATCCAGCTCAGGCCCTAATCCTAGTGCATAGGCCAGCCCAATGTCAACATGACTGGGGCTGATCCAACTGCATGGGGATTGGCAACAGGGGAATGGTGGCAGTGTTAAAGGTCACTTCTCCCCCACCACCAAATTTCCAGATCTGTGGAGAGACCCACAGGCCAGATAACATGGCTCTGCAGGATGGGGCTTGGGCACTCCTGTTCTAACCATTAGGCTGCCATGTAAAAGTTGGGCTGCACCACCCCACCAGTTAAGTGTGGCCAGAGTTCCACTTCATACTGAACTCAATTCTATCAGCATCAGTTAGGCATGTGAGGGGGATAGCTAGCATTTGGGGATCTTAAGTAGATTTTGTGTGTGCTAGCTTTTGTCTGGGTTGCAGTAGAATTTAGGTGGAAATTAAGCCCTTCGGTGCTTGATTTAACTCACATTTGAAAAGACTCAGAAGCCTAGGGCTAAACACCTAGGGAAGCAGGCCAAAATAAAAGCACCAAAGTAGTTTTGTCACAGCTGTAGTGTAGTTTGCAAGCTCGCTTTTGGGAACTTTGATTTCTAAATTGTGCATAAGTCCTGTTTAAGCTTGTGTGAGAATTATTTGAATTTAGCCCTGATATTTTAGCATTAATAATAGATATGTCATTAATTCCATGTTTTTTAATTAAGTCTATGATTAAATTTTTAAGTTTATTTTTTTTAAATGGCTTGCTACAGGATTACTGTCATTCCTATACAATGCAATTCCTATACGGCCATTGAGAAAATGTTCATGATGTAATTTGTTCTGGTTGTGATGTTAAAGTTTGTTTTGTTTTGTTTTTCTCATAAGCAACATGGGAATTTTCACCTGAAAAGTAAAGATGAGATGAGACTACTTCATTAAAGGTTATAATGTAGAAGTCACTATCTGATATCATTTTATGGAAAAGTTTAATTAAAATAACATGGCCTTTAGTTTTCTAAATAAAACAAGTTATTCCTCATGTGGCATTGTTCTAAGTAATTCATTATATAAAAGATTTTAAGCATTATACAAGGTTCATAATGTCATGCTATCATGTAAAGACAATGTCAATTCCTTTATACTATACTGTATACTCTACATAAAATTATAAGAGGGATGTCTTATTACCTGGCTTGATCAGATTATTCATACTAAACAATCTTAAATGGATTTCGTATTCTGCATTTATAGGAACTCTAGTAAAATAGCGTAAATTGATGATGAACAAGCCTGAAAGACATTTATTCAATTCAGACTCTCATGGCAATATTTTGTAAAACATAGTATTTCATCAAGTCTTGAACTGAAAAGATTGATTTGCTTGTCATGTTGAACAGAGCCTAAAAGTATTTTAAGGAACAATTGACCCTAAGCAGAGCACCAGCAAAGTCTTCTGGGCCTCTAGCTAAAGGCAGCTCAAGATTTCTGAGGTAACCCAAATTGTCTCTCTTATGAAACACTGCAACAGAGTTCACAGCAGACTGAAAAACTCAAGAAATTTTCCATAATTAAGGGTAAGGTAGACGGACTCTGCTGAAAGCATCATTTACATAAATACAGCTAAATTTCTACTTGCATCTTCTTGGGAGAAAAAGAAAATCAATATAGGCTTCTTTTCATATTATTTTCATTATCATTTCCACATTTAAGTATAGTCCAAAATTATGCAAGAGTAATTCTGGCTGAATGTTAAAAGATGAACAAAGATGACTATGAGATCACGTTGAGTACTAGACATGTATCTGTCAAACTATTGGAATGCACTGTCAAATATCTCTCACTGTATGTGCCTAAGGAAACGTACACTAAGGGAAATCAGTAAAACTAAGTGGTAGAGAATCTGATAGGGAAATTGTTCTGTGATGGGGTTGTGATCCTCACTTAGTGAAAGAGAGAGACTGTCGTTACAAACAGTCGCTTCATGACTTTGAAGCATGCTCCCCTCTGGCTCTACCCCCTCTAACTACAAGGGTGCAAGCCAGGGAAAGAATCAATTCAGGCTCCACAGTGGAAAAAGCCAGAGGTTGTGAAGTGATGCTGGCCAGCTCCCAATGGGGAAGAAATAAATCCTTACTAAAGGCTGTAGTGAGGACTGGAGACTGTAGACAAGCCAAAAGACTATAATTTGGACACTTTTTTAGAGGTTTGTAATATGCAGATGAAGAGACTGATAGTCCAGAAGAGGACAAATATTTGTTATCAGCATTAGCCAAAGAGCTAAGCAAGACTAAGGCCAAAGGAGCATAAGATTAATTAGCCTGCACCTGCAAGCAACCCAAGGGAGTCACCTGACCAGGAGGAGGCAGGGCCCTGGAAGAGAGATAAGGTAGCCCCAGAGTCAGGGCAGGCAGTCTGGATGTGGATGCTAAGCAGGGAAGAGTTCTCAAGAGGTTCCTGGAACTAAGAAGCAAACTGTGTATGTGTTAGGCCCAGAAAAAGCTAAGGAAGCTGAGGGCTGGTAGCTGATTAGGACCCAGGGTTGGGTAGTAGTTTTCTTATAGCCATGAAGGCTTGTGTTTCACATTTGGTTTCAGTATACTGAGAAGAATTGATGGTTTGGGGGGACTATAAGGGGTGCCTTGGAGGTCTCTTACACCGGTAGGAGGCATGGGGATAACAATCCCATAGTGCCTGAGAGGGGCAATCTAATTGCACCTGTGAGGGGTGCACCTAGCAAACCCAGAATGGTGATTCCATAGTGCCTGAGAGTGCACACCTAGAATGCCCAGAGGACATGAACCAGTCACACAGGACTTGACTATGAAACTAAGAAAAAGATTATACTTAGCTAGTCAACCTCTTCATCTTCCACTGACCATTAGACACCATGCAATAGTCATCAGAGTATATGCCCTGAGCCTTGATGCAGATGATGAAATAAGAGAAGGATACTATTCTAAACTCAACCAAGTCCTATTATCTGTCCACAGGGACAATAAGATAATTCTACTTGGTGATTTCATTACTAGAGTGACCAGGGAGTCTGAGCTATGGGAAAAAAGCACTCAGAAAGGAAGGGGTGGCAAAAGTCAATTCAAATGGAAATCTTTTCCTGAGCAAATGTTTGGATCATGATCTAATTGTAGCTGGGGTGAGGGCTATGGCCCTCCAGGGGCAGAAGCATTAAATGATGGCCCCGCTCTCTATTCCCCTCACTCCTGGATTTGTCCACCACACCTTAGTCTTAAGCGATAGAAGGCAGTGAATGGGAAAGTACCTGGTCTTTGAGTTAATCTATCATGTAGATTAAAGAGAGTCCCACCAGATGTCTTTGCAGGGCTCCTCCTCCCTTACACCCCTTACTGTGTCAAATGATGTAAACAAAAGAAGCAGCCAAGGAAGAATTTAGAAGACCCTGCTAAAAGCAATATTTTCCAGCACTGCCTTAGTGAGAAACTCTCCAACCTCCCTGATGATCTTGACACCCTTCATCACTGGGAGAGCCTCACAGAAGGCATCTATGAGGTTTGCAAAGAAAATAATATGGAAATACAAGCTCTCATTGAAATCAGACTCCATCTGGAGTCAGCATTCATTATTGTATGAACTGGAATTTCTTTAGCATCAACTGGTTATGTTCCAAATCAAAGATAACCAACACTTCCATTATTAATCTTCAATATGCTGAAAACTGTGTCATGTAAAACCTCAATTGGAGAGTTCCTGGTTACTCTTTACTGCTTCTGCATATGAAATGCTTGGATTCACTGTCAACTTCAAGAAAACCAAGCTCCTTTACCAATCCACCCCAAATGAACCACCTGTTCCTCCATATTAGATGGCAGTCCTTGGAGATTTTGAGCATTTCCCCTACCTGGGTAGCTGCCTTTCTGTGACAGAGAGCCTGGGGCTCTTGTCACTTCAAGGGGAAATAACGCTGTGGTTAGGACCCAGGGCAGCTAAAGAGAGGCTAGCTGTGGGAGGGCAGGCAAGAAACCTACAGTACCTGCAAGAAACTCAAATTCCCAAGAGTGGCTCCTATGATCAGAAAACCTGGAAACAGGAATTTAAATTTGGAGGTCAGGTGTTGGTAGTGTTATCAGATATTGGATCAAAATTGATGGCTTGGTAGCAAGGCCCTTACAAAGTGATCAGGTCTGACCAGTAGACTCTGAGGCACACCAACATGGAAAAAGACATACTAGAAAGGCCTGCAACACCCATGAGACACCATTAAGTGTTCTGTACTCTTACAAGCCTGGGGCAGGTGCCTGTTTGGAAACTGTCTGTGTAAACAAGATGCTAAGAACAACAAAGGATCCAAGGCAACTTTTCATTTTAAGGATATCCCAGAGAGGTCCTGACAAAAATACTGGATTTTTCATCATGAATGCTGGGGCAATGTTATCTCACAAGAATGGGTTTGAGAAATACTCAGTGCTGTAAGTCAGCAGAAAACTGATTCCTCAATGCAACCGGTGGGAAAAGTTTATTTCGTCAGTAAGTTGGCACTGAAGTCCCTTATATATTACATACAGGAAGATCACTTCATGGATCACATAGCTTTAAAATGGGTAAATGTAATATAGAATGAAAGCAATAGACTGGAAGTAGTTTATCAGCTCTTTTTGGTTACATATCCTACTGAAAAGAAAAAAGACTATCAGCCTGTTAAGAAGTATCCCAATGTAGACTTCCCTTCCAGGCATTGCAAAGGCATAGTTCTCTACACAGGGGATACATCATCTCTGAGAAGACAAAGGTATGTAATGGGGTTTATGAACTGAGCACAAGAGAAAGAACTTGGAAGTGAAGGACCCTTTGCAGTTTTGAAGCCCATTCACTTCTAACTCCATCCTCTGAGACTGCAAATGCTATAGTATTTGGTATGGAATAAAAAATGAAGAAAACCTGTACTTATCACATATACTTCTATTTATATAATAGTCTGAAGAAGCTTTTTATGCCCCATATAGCTTACAACCTTTAATGAATTCCATGGGAAATGTCTAGTGCACATATAGGTAAATCTGGTCAGAATTTTTCTGGGAAAATGTAGCAAAATTAAACCAAAAATTTGTGAATAAAACTGCTTAGATTCACGCAACTTTCAGCAAGCCAGAAGGGGACTTTCTATGCAAGTCTACCTGGATTTATGGGTGGACACTGGGCACTCAAGACATGGTGGCTGCAGTTTCTGAAGCTATGGGACAGCACTACTGAGGAGATTGCCCCAGATCCAGAGACGCTGCTGATTCCAGAATCTAAGACTAGGCTGGCAGGCATACCAGGGTTCCAGATTTCTAGCTACAAACTTGGGAATCTGCAGATCCTGAGAGCTGCATCTCTAACCAGGGCTTCAAGGATCTCTACCAGGGAGCTGGGCCTCTAATCCTGGAGTCTTAGGACTGGTTCCCAGGGTCTGCAAAGTGGACTGCTAAGCTGGGGACATGAAAACTTCCAGATGTCCAGGCAAGCTGGTTAAAGTCAATATCAGCAGTGTCTTAGAGAATGCATTTCATTTTGGAAACCCTATGTTTCAAAAATTATTTTTCTCCTACTATCAGTACATAAGAAATGTTAGATGCATTTCAGTTCCAGCTCCCAGGTGATTCAGTTACAGTAACCATCATTACACAGTTTGACACGGTAAGTAACCTGGCAAAATGGAAGGCAGGAAGATTAAACATTTCAGGAGAGCTGGTCAAACTTTAACAATTTGCAGTCAAAATTTTTGTTGAAATTAATTTTTGTAGGAACACATAAGTTCAGGAAAAATTAATAGGAAAAATCAAATCATTTTGGTATGACTGAACAAACATTTCAATCTAGTAATTTTAACTAATTTAAGCTTTTTTGTAGATATGTTCTATGCTGTTTTATATTTAAAAATCTAAAACAAAATGTTTCAACATTAGCAAAAATAAAGCAAGGTGGCTGCCCCAAATCAAAACACCCTGGAATTCTTACTTGGTATGAAATGTCAGCTCTTTTCTGAATTAAAATATTATAATTTTCCATTAAACAGAAATTTAAGTTTTTACACACCAGAGTGCAAACTTGTATGTAAGGAAAATATTTTCGTTTAGGTTTGTAAAACATACACAATACAAATAGATGGTTAAAATTAAAGAGAGTGAATGGAGCTGCACTCTCTGAGCCATAAAAGGAACAGGCTCCAAGTGTGCCAAGCTCTAGTGAACACGGGTTACTAACAAGGCTGGCACAAGTTTTACCCTGTGAAACTTGTGGCCGCAGGGGGCTCCACAGCTAAGGGGCCCCTTGTGTCCAGCTGCTCACCACCTCCCCTCCCCCTCCCCAATTTCTTCAGCTGCTTGCCATCCTCACCACTCTCCGCCACCACCACCTACTTCTTTGCGGCAGAGGCCCCAAAACTATTTGTTGCAGGGCCCGCCCCCAAATTGTGGGCCAGCCCTGGTTACTAAGTAAGAAAAGTCAATTTAGACTGCTAACTGGCATCACAGTTGATGATTATGGACTACCTCAAACATTTTAACTGTTCATTAATTTCATTAAACTTAGAAGGTGAGATAAATGTTATGAATCCAGCACAAGTATAAATGGAACATGCTTCTCCTTTCAGAACATTATTTTAAATTTATTTGATGAAGAACGAGTGCTTTTACATCAGTGCATTCCAAGGTGAGTCATTTTATAATATGAAAACCCAATCACCTCAACTGGCTGTGTTCCCACTGGCAAGGCAAAAAAGCTGGCCATTAAATTGCCATATAAAGTTACAGGGAGACCATTAGCAATGTTCAAGTTAAGGTTGTGTCAGCAATAGCCTTTCTATCATAAACCCCCATTTTTCAGGGGGTTTATGACTTGCCATAAAAATTGACTGTGATCTCTTATTCAGTAGTGAATATTTTTCAAATATACTTTAAAGAAAAATCTTGCCATTTTTGCAGCTTCTGCACTAAAAATAGAATTCTACTAACTTTGCCATACTGAAACTTAGAAACCCAGGATTAAAAATAAACATGTCAGCTATTTCAGGAGGCAAAATATAAAACATATAAGCCAATTTTCATGTACTGAAACACAAAGGAGACTAAGGTCTTGTCTTCACAGCTGAAAAAAACAGCCTCATTCTTTTACTTTAGGGTAACTAAAGAATGTCACCTTCCTCCAAGGTAAAAACACAATGGAGGCAACTACATCCAGATCTTCAGTTTACCTTGTAAAACTAAAATGCCCTGTTGTCACTCCAATATCTAATTCCTTGCCCCAGTTTTGATAAGAAGAGATATCTGAAAAAACTGGATTTATTATAGAATGAATATGCAATGTTTCAAGCAGCTCTAGTTGCAAACCAACAAACAAAAAAATCAACAAAAGCACAGATATTCTAAATGTGTAAGCAGAACTGAAAAAGGTTGGTCTACTCCTATCTCTAGAGCAGGGGTTTGAAACCTTTAGCCACATTCAGATGTGCAAGGACATGCATCGGCAACAGCACAAACAGTAGCGGCACACCTTTGTGCCACTACTTTGTGCTGCAAAACACGACCCTGCCCATGTGCTTTGTTGCAGAGCATTGGGTGTTTCTACACGTTCATTAATGTACCGTAGTTGTGGTGCATTAAGTTTAGTACTTGGTTAATACTAAATCAATACACCGTAACTCACACTACTGCACAGTAGTGCTGGCATATGGGTTTTTAGTGACACATACTGTGCAGTAGCCTAATACTACTGCGCAGTACCATATTAGCGCGGTTTTTGCCCGGCATGCTACTGCTACTGAGTATTTAAGATTCAAATTCAAATACCTTCTGGGTGAGGTAACTGTTCTAATGTGTGAAAGTTCTTCCTAACTGCTAAATTAAATTTGCTTTGCTGCAGCTTGAGCCCATTGCTCCTAGTCCTGTACCTTACAGTCACTTCCCATCTCCATTTTCTCTTCAAATGCCCCTCAGACTTATAAAATGCCCCCTCAGTCTTCTCTTCTCCAGAAAAACTAACCCCAGCTCATTAGCACCTCTCTTGCTTCCCAGTCCCCTCATCATTTTTGTTGCTCTGTGCAGGACTTTCTCCAATCTGTCCACATCCTTCTTGAAGTGCGAGGCCTAAAACCTGACATAGTACTCCAGGTGAGGTTTCACCACTGATGAATACAAGGTAAGAATCACTTCCCTTTATTTGCATGTGACACTACTATTGATATAACCCACTATGAGTTCCATTGGTTCATATTCAGCTATTTATCTTATAGCTCACTGTAATCCCTAGATCCTTCTCTGTAGAGTACTGCAGCCTAGTCAGTCATTCCCCAAACTGTATTTGCCATGAAATTACTCTGTCTTAAGTACAGGATTTTGCACTTATCCTTGTTGAATCTCTTATGATTGACTGTGGACCATTTTTCCAGTCTATTCAGGTCATTATGGATCCCTGCCCTCCAGCGTGTAGGCAACTCCACGAACTTGGTGTCTTCCCCAGATTCACTAAGCATGCACTGGATTCTATTTTCCAAACCATTAATAAAGATATTAAAGACCTAGGGCAAACCACTTGATACCTCCTCCCAACTAGACATTTTGCCATTGATGACTACTCACTGAGCATAATGATCCAAACAATTATGTATCCACGTTACAGTACTCTTGTCTAGTCTGTATTTCCTAAGCTTGTTAATGAAAATACTGTAGGAAATGGTGTCAAAAGTCAAGGTATATCACATGCGCTGCTACCTTCCCCCTGCCCCTCCTCCGACCCCATTCACAGAACCTGTCACCTTATCACAGAAGGAAATCAGGTTGGTCAGGCATGACTTGTTGTCGCATATCTCCGTCACTTGCAGGCCTGTAGGACACTGCCTGCCGGCTGACTCAAGTGAGACAGTTTCTAATTGGAGTTCTATATGCCCATACTTTCTGCCACGACTTGGTGTTTAAAGGAGTTGGTTCAGTACCTGGAGGTGTAGTTCCATTAGTCACCCCATAATCGTCCCACAAAGGTCCTACGTTCCTGAGGGCTCCACTACCCCTACACCCTCGCCCATTCCACCGATCTCTGATCAGCTGCTTGGACATGTAGGTTTTTCCATATGACCTCCATCCCAAGAAGAAAAAGACAAAAAAACAAAACCATGGACTCCTGGCCTGGGCTATTGTTCCAGCTCCTTTTAGCAGGGTGCAAACGAAATTGACAGTCGTGAGGTCAGTCTCTCTTTTCTTCCACTACTGTCTCTTTGGTGGCTCGCCCTGAGCCTCTTATTGGGGTCATCACAATTCCCCTTATCCCATTAGGTCCGTCTGTGACACTGTTTTTGGTTTGTGCCACTTTTAGGGACTTTACAGTACCAAAATTCTAGAGTGCCCCTCTATTAGAGGCTTTATGGTATCTTACTCTGCCGGCTCTGCTGGCTCCCTGCATGGTAACAAGTGGTTCCAAGTACCGCCAGGTCAGCAGTCCTCTCTCTAAGTTCCCTCTGGGGAGCTTGGAGCCTCTTACCGGCTCTCCACATTGCTCTCAAGGTTGCCTGCAGTGCCTGTTCCGGCTCTTCTTTATACCAGCGTTGGCGTTCCCAGCCCCTCCCCTCCAGAAACACCTGGCTAAGGAGGGTTTCTGCCAGGCTTTTGGGGGCTGTGGGTCTGGGGCCACTGACCCTTTGTTTAGCCCTTGTGCTTTTGGGCCCTGTGACTCTCTTTTTCTCACACTTGTCCTTAGTGAATCCATGCTGGAAGATCCTGATCACATTGTTCCCCTCTAGCCACTTAGCAATAAATTCCTTGAGGAGATACTTCATGATCTTTGCAGGCATCGAGGTCAGGAGACGGGTCTGTATTTCCCCAGATCCTCCTTCTACCCTTTCTTAAACATGGGAACTATGTTTGGGCTTTTCCAACCATCTAGGACCTCACCCAAACTCCATGAGCTCTCAAAGATGATAGTTAATGATCTGAAATGATCTCAGCCAGTTCCTTCAGTATCCTCAGATGCATCCTATCTCACTCTCTTAAGTAATCCCTAACCTATTCTACTATTGCTCTATGCTGTTTGTCTCTTCCTCTATATTGGTGCTAACTGTGCTTATCATGTGATAGCTGATTGTATTCATGAACACTAAAGTAAAAAATCATTAAACAATTTTGCCTTCTCTGCATCATCCATAACTAGATTGCCTTCTGTATTGCATGTTTTCTTTGGCCTTCCACTTTCTTCTGACACATGTATAGAATTCATCTTTTTTGCCATTTATAACCCTGACCAGTTGCATCTCAGATTAATGTCACCATTAAAACTCTGCCCACAAAGGTCTTTCTTCAACTTGGGGAACAGATAGAAATCTGAGGGAGTCAAATCTGATTAAATGACTAAATAGCTACATTGAGTCAAAGTCACATTTAGTCATTGTTTTTTCTGCAACATGGAACATGTAGGAAAATACATTGTCCTAGAGAAGCAGAACTCAATTCAAAATTTCCCATGGCCCTTCTGCTTGCAATAAGTCATCAAACAGTTTAGTACCATAGTACCCAGCATTCATGGCACTGTTTTTTTGAGAGGAACTCATCCAAGAGCATCTTTGGCTGCCCCCAAAACCGTGGCAATGATCTTACTGATTGATGCCACCATCTTAAATGTGTTGAGATTTGGAGATTGTGCGACTCCCCTGAATGCTTTGTCTCTGGATCAAACCAGTGAAGCCTATGTCCCATTCTTGCATGTATTCCTGCTTATATATGTTTGGGGGTTTGCTTGAAATGATCCCAAAAATTCTCCTAAAATATCAAATGGTTTTTCCTTTGGATCAGTGCTCAATATTTTGTACACCCATCCTGCTGACAAACTCTGTCATGTCCAAGTATGCTCACTGAGGATGGTGTGCACTTTCAAGTCTTGATGCCCACAGACTCAGCTATCCATGTTGCTTTTGATCTGTTCTTCATCAACACCCTCTTGGCTGTCCCAACTTTCTCTGGTATGGTGATCTCTTTTGATTTACCCTCAGTACTGGTTCTTGCTCACTTAAATACAGCAATCCATTTTTTTTTATTGTGGCATATGAAAGGGCCACCATGTTCCTACAAATTTCTTTTTAAAGTCAAGCCTTTTATACAGCATGCTTAATAATCACTTTCACTTCAAGCTTTTGATGACACACTTCAATACTTTCTCTAAAGTTGCACCCGGACAAAAAAATGGCCACTAACAAAGAAATACCACAAAATATTTATATTTTAATTTAGGAAAGTTGTTGGGCCGTGCGTATCATTAAATGGATCAGAGCAGTCCTTTCTGAATACCTAAGTAGGGCACTTTCATATCAATTCAATGACATTTTTGAGGACAAAAGCAAGATTAACCCTAGACTAGCTCACAAATTAATGGTTTGATCCTGAAAAATTCTGCCACTATAAACCCCCCCCCAAAAAAAACAAAACCAAAACCCTTACTTCTGTGAATAATCTTGTTATAGTTCAATTAGGGCCAACATTAGTATTTTAATTATGAAGATGCTACACAAATTACTGGTACCTATTCCAACCAGATGGAATCCTTTAAAATAGAATTAAGAACATTTGTGATGTGAACCCCACTGGGCATTTAAAAACACCACCATTAAACTTGTGAATAAAATATGCTGACTTCAGAATTCTGAGATGGATACAAGAGCAAATACAAATATTTATCTAGTTGAACATTTATCGTACTTGGCTTTATCATTGTAAGTATCCCTCCTTTTGTTTTTCTTAAACATGTTTAGAAATTATGCTTTGTGATGAAAAGTAAAAGTGGATGCTGTTTCCATAGCAACAAAAACATTTCTTCAGCTTCAAAACTATTGTATGCTAGAGATCAGTGGGGAAAAATAACACATATATAATAATTTTACTGCCTGCCATGTTTTTGAGATTACCAAGATTTGTCTCTGATAAAATATGGAAATGTATACCACAGTAAGAGCCATTGCAGGTAATGGGAGGGTGCTGTTGATATTGTAATGAACCGATAGTGCAGTTGTTTCATGCACCCCTAAGCTCTGGGGATCACAGCTGTCTTGATCCTCAGGGCCTGGGGGCTTTACACTGGGTATGGTGTATCCCTGCAGCTGTAAGCCCTGTCAGCTGACAGGGCTCTCAGCCCCAGGAGAGACCCTGCTACACGTGCAAATTAAATCTGGATAGCAGTGGGCTATAAAATTAGTACATATTTTTGAGTTCTAGCTTTATAGATGTCTATGATAGGGGACACACTCAGGGTCAAGTCTCACGCTGACCCACCCACCTGTCTATGAGGCAGTCTGCCCAGTCTCATCTGCCATGACTTTGCTATTACACTAAACTGGTGGTACATGCCCCAATGCCAGGGGTCATTATCCACAGCTCCATTCCCTACACCTTGGCTACACCATGACCCATGCCTTGCATATGACATCCAAGATGTAATCATATCCTGGCTCCTAACTCTGGCCTCTCTCATTGGGCTCCATGCCCCTCACTTATACTGGGCTCCTTACCTCCCCACACACAGTTAGGGCTCCTAGTCTCTGGGCTCCTTGTGTGTTCACTATGCTCAATGCTCCTTGCTATGCTCCATGACCTTTCCCAAACTCTGGGCTCCTTGGTCCTCATTCACTCTGGGCACCTTGCCCCGCTTTGGACTCCCTTGGGTTCTGCTGACCTCCTTGCCAGGTTACCCACTAGGTTGTGGGGTTTTGAATTATAAGACACCATTCCCTGCCTTTCAACAGGGTGGTAACTGGCCTGGCATTTCTTGGGGGCCCCATGCCTCTAGGAGCCCTAGCAGGCCACCATTCCCAGGCAGGGTGCAATTTCAAGCCATCCCTCCTTCTCCATAGCTGCATCCTTACCTCCAAACTGTGTCAGGAGCAGCTCAGCCCTATGTTGCTTCTTTGGCTGCTCAACACAGACTGCTGCCTCTCTAGCCTCTGTCTGAAAATGGCTCCCCACATCAGGCACCTGGTGGCTGCCTGCTTCTGCCCTTAAAGTGGCAGGCACCAAAGGTGCACTGCCACGCTGTCCTTGATTTTTCTGTCTTATTAAGAATTTTAATTTTCTGACTTATATTCCTACATTAGACAGGAAGGTTAGAGTAGAACTGCACTTTCTGTGTTCAATTTAATGCTGCTTCCTTTTGATGTATTGCTAGTGGCTAGATAAATAACAATGAGATATTTGATATGCTGAAAGGATAGACAGTTGTTTTTAAAATGTGGGTGAGTGTTGTTCTAAAACCTTACAATTAACTATTTCCCTAAGGACACCAGCTAATCACTTGTCACATACAGCCCCTATTCTTGTTTTCAGTACGGATGGCCCTCCATGTTATAAAATCCCAGAGGTTAAAGGGAGTTTTGACATTGACTTCAATAAAGTTTTCATCCCAGACCTTGATGCCACTACCTCATGGTGCCCATGCAGCCAAAGGCTTGAATCCAAAAACTAAATTTACTGATTAGCTCTATCTCTGGTTGATTGGTTGGCAGCCTTGGCTTATTTTGATGCAAGATCAGAAATTGTATCAAATGCTTCTTTTGGACCAAAGATTTGGTATATCATTTTGACAGTTTCTATATGAGGGGAAGGGATTCTTCATTATAGGTGTGTTTCAGTGTTGCTTCAGGATTATGTTTTCCTGCTTTTAAAATAAAAGAGGAGAAGTACTGTAGAGATTCAAAGTGTCCTCTGACATTTATCTTGTTTCTAAAAGTGAGATTTAGTAGGTACTATGATTCTCTTACCTTTCATGAATGCACTTTAATTAAACATGAGATTCTTTATTAGCTTTTTGAGGATTTTGACTTATTTGGGGCAGTCATTTGTGCTTCTGAGACCTGTACTCAGTCACCTCTCTGATTTTTGCTAATTACATAGAGTGGATGATCATCCACTTCAGACAAGGTTTTAAGCACTCTCAATTAATTTTGTATCAGGATGGGTTTTGATGTGAATCAGGTCTAAAGTCATTGAAAACATAATGCAAAATCTGAATGACTGGATAAAAACAAGTACATACTTATATCTAATGTAGACAAAGCACAATGTGTGTGTGCGCGCACGTGCATGCACACACACACACAGAGTCATGTAATTAGAAGGCAGCAAAAGCTCCATTCAACTAAAGTCCAGGTTCTCCATTAAATTCAAAACAACAGCAAGCAGAGTACACATCGTAGAAACTGCTGTGATGGCATAAATGTATAGATAAACATGATACAACAAGCGTTCCCTAGGGTTCTTTTGTTAGCTCTGAAGGTAACATACACTTCTTCACATGCTTTTTCTACATACTCCTAAAGACAATCAAATATTTCAATTTCCTCATCTGCCATTCATATGTTATATAGCCTGTCAAATAATGAGGGCCACAAAAAATCCCAAAGTATTCTATGTATGTTATGTATATTTATAGAAGAGTAATATTATAGATTATTTAAAGGAGATTAAATATTGTATTGGATCAGTTTTTCCATTGCTGTTTTGCCTCAGGGTCCAATACAAAAGGTTTCAGAGAGCAAGAAAAGAATCCTGATGAATAGATTTTAGATCTTTTAAAATAACTGTTCCATATATAATATCTGAATGTTAAGGCTTAATGTATTAGGAACTCCCAGATGTAGAATGTTGCATCCCCATCAATGAATGACTCCAGAAAATATTCTCACCATGTGCAAGTATTCCAAAACAATCAAAACTTCAACCTGTGATGAATAAAATTACTGGACAGAGAGCAGTTGATAGAGATGGAGAAAATACCTTAGATAAAATAAGAATAAGCCCTATCCAAACTTTTACCAACTTAGCTTAAGCCAACTTCTTGAAGTTTAAATATTTAATCCAAGATTGAAAAAGTAACTAGAGATGGTTGATAGTCCATTTTGGACATGTGAAACGATCCTGTTTTTTAAGGTTAGATACTTGGTACTTTCTGAAAACTGGACTTCAAGAGTACTGAAATGATGCACTCAGACACTGCATACATCTTATTCCTACATAAGCTACTACCTCTTCCTATGATAGAATATAAGGTCTCTCAATCTAAGTACACAAATTCCACTGACATTAGACTAGAATATGGCCAGTTATTTGTTACTGCAAATTTCACAGTATTAATATTGGAAGGTATTAAGTTATTCTAACCATAATTACTGTATAATTTCCAGCATTAAGTTATTATGAGAAAATTGTAGCGTGGAAGACAGAAATGAGCATCTACTTGCTCTACTGTAACAAAATGGCATTTACTGTGTAAGCACATGGTCAATATTTACTCCGTAATGATGATGAGCTTTTTACGTATTTGCTTACATGTGCCCAATAAATGTGTACAGGACACCATTAAACGGCTTGACAATAATGTATACATGCACATTAGAAACACCAGCTCTTAAAACCTCTTCTCTAACACCTGGTACATTTCAAATACTTCTAAAACTATTTGCTACAATTTGCATTCAAAATGCCTGAAGAGTTGAAGGGGTTGGCCTATATAGTCCTCAGCCTCTTTCCATTCTAAAGTTTCCTAAAGGGATAATGGTGCTATTTAGAGAACTGGAAATGTATCAGTCTCATGACATGTGAAGAAAAATGCCTGAACTAAATATCCTGTCTACTTTTATTTTCTCGTTTTCTACAATACATCTTATTGAGAACACTGAAAAACACTGCTTCAAAACAGGCATTGTAAATTCTGTGGATACTACAATAAACTACTCTGGGTCTATAGTTCACTTTCAGAAGATGAAAAAGTCGAGAAAATGGAAAGTCCAAGATGCTTTTTTAGACGGGTACCTCAGAAACAAAGGCAGTTCCATTCTGAAATGTGCCAACATGACCAACACAGTGTGGATTTATGATTTTGTTTGTACAGTGAAATTTACTGATCATGAATACCTGAAGCCTTCCCCTCAACTTGCCATAAGGCATTTTAGGAATCCTGGCACAGATGGCAGAATTCAAGCATGTAAGGGTGAAAGAAATATTGCCAGGAAAGGAGGAAAGCACTTGATGACTTGAGGGTGTAAGGGAGGAGAATAAAAAACAATTGGTGTGGAGCAACTGTAGAATTGTAAGAGAGTGAGAGCAAAATTCTGCCTGCATCTAATTCAATGAGAAAAACACTAGCTTCTTTTGTAGCAGAAAACCTTGTGCATTGGGCTCCCAGTTTCTGTATAGTATTAAATTGAACTAATGTAATTTCTACTTGTCTAGAATTGATAATGAGGACACACTGTAGCCAGGGCAGTAAATCAAATTGCTCTCCATTGTAATTATAACATCATTACTCAGTAATTCTTCGTGTATAAGGTACAGCTGAATAACAAGTACTGGGCTTTTATTGGCATAGTATGAAGACAAATGCAGTTTCACAATCACCTTGAAAATATTGCAATTTTGCATAAAATCTGTTAAAAGACAAGATTTGATTTCCTGAAGCAAAAATGATTATTTTTGTACAGTGAATGTTACCACCTATCTGTTATATAGATCTTCAGCAGTAGATCCAAGTGCACGTCACAAAGATCTGTATCACTATCCCTTATTTTACAGATGTATGTTAGCTCCCCCCCACCAGTTTTGAAGTTTTTATAAATACACAGTGTGTCCTCATTTTCTCAAGAGGGTTTTATTTGTTTTCACATAGATATCAAAATCAATTAACTTAAGGTATACAATTTTGCTACTTTTCCCAGTTGTCACAACTATTTCTAAAACAAAGAATTAAAATAGATCAGAAGGAGAATTATTATGCTGCACCAATCTTCAAATTATTGCTGGAATTTTTCCTCACCTACTGCCAGATACAAAGAGCACACTCTGTACACAAGTTTCTCCTACACTAAGCAGAAAAGGAAGCTGTCAGGCAACTCTAAATTTCCCTCATTTCTCAGTGCAGATCCCATGTGGGCTTTCTATAGATGGAGGGGATGGTCATAAAGGTGGGCACAATTTGGGGTGTGTCGCAGGGCACTTAAGTGTCCTGCGCCTAAAATGGAAGCCACCCGTGAGAGACCCCTAGTGGTGAGAAGGGGGAGGCTCAGCTGCCAGTCACCAGGGCAGCACAGGTGTGGGTTGCCGAGACAACCAGTTTGGTCAGCTGACCAGAAGGGGGCAGGGCCTGGCCTATATAAACAAGCCAGGCTGAGGCCAGAGGTCAGTTCCCCTCTGGCAGTTGAGGAAGGTGGAGCTCTGTTGGAGGAAGCTGAGTAGGGAAGCCTGATGGCCTGAGAACCTTCTGCGGGATAATACAGGGTGGAGGAAACCCTGGTAGGGATATGAATGATGGATAGCCAGTGGGCTTGGAATTTATGTTGTAGCCCAGGAGTGGGAGTTTTCTATTTTGTTGTTGTATAAGACCGGAGGACCGGGTGAGGCTATAAGGGGTTGGAGGAGGCCTCATAGGGGCTCCACGGTAGTGTGGAGACCCAGCGCCGGAAAGGGCGCCACGTTTTGGGGTGTATCGAACCCAGCCCCAGTGTGGGCAGTATCATGAGGGAAAAGCCCCAGTGCAGGCGCAGGTGAGAAGCCCCAGTGGAGCACAAGACCCGAGAAGGGGGTCTGGGGGGGGCCAAGCACAGCTACGGCCACCTGAGCCTCAATTATAAGGAGCCCACTGGGGCATAAGACCCAAGAAGGTGGGTCTAGGGCCAGGCATGACTACGGCCACCTGAGCCTTGGTGAGGAGCCCCAGTGGGGTCTAAGACCCAAGAAGAGGGTCTGGGGGCCAGGCACGGCTATGACCACCTGAGCCTCGATTGTGGAATCATGGAGGCGAGGCCCAAGTGCGGGTGGGAATCATGGAGGCAAGGCCTCAGTGTGGGTGAATGTGAGAGAAGGCCCAATCACAAGAGAAGGCCCAGTGGGGCTCGGCCGCGAGAGAGGCCTGGGAGCGTCCACCGTGAGTGCGGGCGAGGATAAGGAAGGAGAGGCCAGAGAGCATCTGTGAGGATGCAGGCTGCCTACGAAGGTGAATAGACAACATCCGGGACATCTGCAAGGCTTGGGGCATGGCATTAGGGGTGGTAGGAGCCATGTGTAGCCCTTGAGGCGGGAATGCACAGAGCCACCGTAGACAGGGCACAGACTGGAGTACTTCAGGGGTACTGTGTCAAGGAGGATAAAAGGCAGCCTTCCTTAATATCTTTATCATCAAAGATGTGGCGGGCGAGAACGAGGCTGCATTGACACCAACTTGACACGGTAGGGGGACGCTAGGGGGGTTCACGGCACCCCTAAATCCCATCCTGCCACAGGGTGGTCTGAAGAAAATATGCATTCTTCCCAATGCCCATGATCCTGGTCCCCACCAAAGACATCCTGGTGAAGTTTTACTGTCTTTGGGGAGATAATTTTATGTCCAGTAGGAATTCATGATTCTGAGGCTACTAGGGAACTGGTGGTTCTGTTATGTCTACAGATATCTACTGGCTTGATAGTGCTTGTTGTGGAAGGAAATTCTCTTTTTCCAAGGAATGGTGTGGAGGAGATACAATTTTCTTAGAGATTTCCCTATTTTGAGAAGTTTCACAATGGGCACACATAATCTACCTTAAATTGAGCTGACTTCCATTTTTTTAATTAACCCTTCATTCAAAGAGATCAAGACCAAAAGTTTGATTCCAACCTTTGATTTGGGCATTCACAGGCACTGAAAATGCAGTGATCTGGACATTCATGGTATTCACTGCAGCTCTGTGGGGCTAACAGAGCATCTATACATATACTCAAGGATTGGGGGGGTGGACTTTAATTAGAGCAGCTCTGAGAGCCACTCTAATTAAAGTGCCCATAGCATCACATGTATTCAGCACCCCATGCTTCAAAATGGCTATGGGGAAGCTTTAACTAAAGCTTATTCAATGAACTTTAGTTAAAATGCCCCTGCCGCCATTTTGAAATCTGGGGGCGCTGAATACTTGTGATGTGGAGACTGCTGGAGTGCGCTATTAGCATTCCAGCAGACAGAGTTAATTGAATCTGCTCCGACGTGTGCTAATTAGCACACATTGAAGCAGAGATCGGTCATGTGTATAGGTGCCCACTGAACCCTCCTACAAGTAAGTATCTAAGTGAGTATAAAATACCCGCATCTAGCAAACCTGTGCTTGAATGACAAGAATAATATGAAAGATATGAAAACAATGAGGCTTGGCAAGTTTTAATTTATGTATTTGTCTATTTTCCCCAATTTTAAAATATTTATTGAAATGTTTCAAAGCAAGAAGGAACTAAACAGCTTTGCTTCAGTATTGTTGTATGGAGAGTCAACATTTTATCCTTAATTTAACCTGGTCCAGTAAAGGCATAAACCATTTCAGTCCTACATCTGTCATGCAGTACTTCCAACTTCACTAGCTCTTCTCACTCACCTAATCTCTTCCCAAATGCTCAAAATAGGTAGTAGTGATCTCATGCAGGCTGCATTCTTCCCCACATGGTAGTCTGTGATACAGTGGGCATGTCTACATGGGATGCTGGCTGCACAGTTATTATGCAGTCATTTAGTACTTGTATAAACACATACTAAATGACTGCACAATAACTGGAATTACTTCACACTAGCATCACCAAATGGCTTTTAAGTGACACTAAGCCATAGCTTGTTACTGCTGCATATTAACATAGTGCCATGCTTCCTGCCTTCATGTAATGAGCTAGTGCACAGTCAGCATCTCATGCAGATGTGGCCAGTGAGTAGGTCAATGGCTTTGTTTCCTTAATCACTCCATTGAGCAAGTGTCCTCTGTAAGAATTATAGCCTTAGTTATGAGGGTGCATCCCCACAAGTATGCACATGCAGTCTGCATTGCCACAAATCGCACATATTACACCACACATGGAGGCCTTCACTGCACTGCTAATTTGCAACACAGTGAGTTTTTTGACATTGGCAGATCCCAGTGTCAAAAAAATCCATGCCAGAAAAAATCAGGGCAGCATATGGCAGCAGTGCGTGCCCCCCATAACTAGAGCCTGGCTGGCCAGAGCCACACTCCAGCTGCCATCCAGGCTCTGCATGCCCGGATCACCACTGCTGGATCCCTGGGATGTCCCCAAGTCCCTAGGTAAGGCTGCTGGGGCCAGCCCAGGTGTTGGCCCCAGCATCCTCTGCCCCATCTGGGGTAACTTGATGTACACCAGAGCATGCATGCAGAAATGTTCCCCAGGGACAAATAGCAGTGGCAAATATTTGCAGGGAATGCACATTCCTACTCATGGGGACGCACCCTAAAATTTTATAGTTTTGGATCAAAGAACTCTTCTCCAGAACCAATGGATAGACTGACATGCTTTCAAGTGTAAGAAATATAATAAACCTTCTAATTACATTTCTCTCAAATTTGAGTTTCTCTATCTTTTGTTGTATTTGCAGAGCTTCCAGCATTATACTCCTCAGGGATTCATTCAAACAGACATTTTCAGTTGGTCCAAAATATATTGTGATTCTGAAATAAGGAGAAACACATTCCAGGAGTCAAGGGTGAGTTCATCAGAAATTTGGAGGTGACTCTCAAGTATGTGTCCTGAAGCAAGTTTAAGGCAGAAATTTAAAGTGAAGGATTTGCAGGGGAATTAAGGAAACTTGTCTCCCTGGGGCAAGTGAAGCATCCAGTGTCTCAACTTTTTTGCTGTTTATCACCCTGGTACAGTGGATGCCAGATTTAACAGAGATAACTGAAATGCGTTGCACAGAGATATGGAATGAGGAGGGGAGAAAAATACACCATATGCATAAAAATTAAATAAATTCAGAACAGACTAAAAGCTCAAAGGGATAACCTGAGGTCAAATTAGCAAAATTTTAAAAGACATTTAATTTCATTAAGTCATGTTCAGCAGCTTCTAGCAATTTTTTAACCTATTTTGCTTTTAAATGTATGGTTTCATTAAATGCATCATTACTTTTATGGCCTCTGTAATCTATCTCCTTGTTTCCCCCTTTTTAAACATGAGAAACAAACTAGACAGACAAACATTTATACTGATGAGTTTCCTTTTAAGTGTGGGTGATGGCTTACAGGCAAAAGAATGAGATACCACTTCATGATATACAGTAAAGGAGATAGCTCTAGCTGTACCAGTGGAAAAAAAAACACGTCAGAAAACATTGCATCATTGCTACAGGAAGGAAAAAGATATAGACAATGTGAAGATGGGATGCAGATTTTTTTTCTGCTTCATATCCATATTTTCTCTTTTGATTTGTATAAGCTTAACGATGGCAGTGTTAGTTGATTTTAAAAGCCTTCTGTTTTTCTGCAATTCAAGTGTAGAATATGCAAGCATCTACCTGCTTCAGTGCCTCTTCACTCTTCACCACCAGCTGTGCAAAGATTCATCAGTCACATTCAGTTCACCACCACTCTAGTGATACTTCCAGGAAATGGTGTCTACTGGTGCCAGTTTTGATAAGAACATTTTCTATTAGGAACTGGATTAATGCAACTCATACCTCATAAGAACATAGGAAAGTAGGGCTGGAAGGTACCTCATGAAATAATTTAGTGTACCCCTGTTCAAATCAGGATCATGCCTGACTAGACCATACAGGTGAAGTATCTAACTGGCTCTTTAAAATTTTCAGGGATGCAGATTCCAGAACTCTACATAGCTTAATTACCTTGTCTCATTAGGACCTTTCTTATAAGTCTTGCTTCCCAGGCCCCTCATAATTTTTGTAACTCTGCACTGGACTCTCTCCAATCTCTACACCCTTCTTGAAGTGTTGGGTCCAAAACTGAACACATTACTCTAGGTGAGGCTTCACCAGGGCCAAATAGAGGGGAAGGATCACTTCCCTTGATTTGCATGTTGTTGAAAAAAAAGTCAAGAGCACACTGTTGGCTGTCCACTCTAAACCCCCGAAGTCCTTCTCTGCAATAATGCAGCTTAACCAATTGTCCCTTAGTCTGTATTTTGAATGCAATTATTCCATCCCAAATGCAGGACTGTGCACTTGCTCACGTTGAATGTCATCTGATTGATCACAGATCATTTATTCAGTCTATTCAGAGCATTCTGGATGCTAGCCTTAACTTCCAGAGTGTATGCAACTCCACCAACTTGGTGTCTTCCCCAGATTCACTAAGCATGCACTGGATTCTATTTTCCAAATCGTTAATAAAGACATTAAATAATACCAGACCTAGGACAGACCACTTGATGCCTCCTCCCAACTAGACATTGAGTCATTGATGACTACTCATTGACCATGAAGATCCAACCAATTATGTATCCACCGTACATCACTCTCGTTGAGTCTGTACTTCTTTACCTTATTAATGGGAATACTGTAGGAGACAGTGTCAGAAGTATATCTCTTCAGCTGGTCTCCTAACATTCTCAGTGCTTGTCACCTTATCACAGAAGGAAATAAGATTGTTCAGGCATAATTTGCTCTTGGCGAATCCATGCTAGTGGTTCCTGATCATCCTGTTCTCCCTTAGCTACTTCTCAATAGATTACTTGAAGACCTGCTTCATGATCTTTCCAGGTATCGAGGTCAGGCTGGCTGATCTGTAGTTCCCTAGATTCTCCATCTGCCCCTCTTAAAGACAGGCATTTATTTTTCCTTTTACAATCATCCAGGACTTCACTCAACCTCCATGAGTTCTCAAAGAAGATAGGCAATGACTCTGAAATTACTTCAGCCATTTTCTTTAGTACCCTAAGGTATATTCCGTCTTGCCCTACCAACTTGAAAGCATTTGCTTCTCTAAATAATCCCTAACTTGGCCTGCCATTATTCTAAGATATTTGTCTTCTTCCCTAACTTGGCGCCAACTGATAACTTGTCATCTGGTAGCTGACTTAATTCATGAAGACTAAGGTAAAGTCTAAGTCATTAAATATTTCAGCCTGTTAGCAAACTTTAAACAGGGTGGATGGGTGAAAAACTCAAATGGTCCTTTGGGTCATTCCAACCACTATGAGAGGTTTATCGATTAATTGACAAAGCTAGATTAATAGCCGAGCATAATCTTATGGGACAGCTCTTGACTACTGCAAAGCAAACTGGCCAGGCTTTCAGTCTTCATCAGCAGGTATCCTCCAGATGGTTCAGCAGTTATGGCATAAAAGTCCAAGATCCAAATGGAATCCCTTGATTTTTATACCCTTTCTTAATCATAATCTCTTTGCATGCTTTGACTGGGTTCTAACCAGTCAAATGCCAAATTATCACCTTAGTACTGTGGCTTTTAGTTGCTGTTTTCTGGAAATGATGATCCATGTCTGCTCAGCCTGTTGACTTATTTCATTCATGCCCGCTCAGCACATTAGGGGCATCTCCTTTCTTGTTGACAAGTTTCAGCCGTGTATGCTAGAGGGTCCCAAACTCTTGCTGCTGATTAATCTCTGTCAACAAATTTTCATCACATATCCTGGTACCAGCCAGATTTTGCTGATTTTTATGCTTACAAGCCTTCTGTGCATCATCCATAACTAGGTTGCCTTCCATCTTCCAAAAGGAATCTATTCTTTCTCTGCTCTTTCTCTTACTTCTTACAAACATGTAGAATCCATTTTTATGTCCCTCGCCAGTTGTATCTCAAGTCCACCCTGTTGCTTCTTAATTTTATCCCTCCATGCCCATGAGCTCCTCTTATAGACTTCTTATAGTAATATTATAACTAATTACCCACTGTTTGTAGGATTCCTTTTTGAGTTTCAACTTTTTGAAGAAACTTCTGTCCAGCCAAGCTGGTCATCTGCTGCACTTCATTTTCTTCCATAACACTAGGATAGCTTGATCCATAACACTGGGATGGCTTGCTCCTTGTGTCCTTAAATGGGCTTCCTTAAAATACAGCCAGCTCTCCTGGACTCCTTTTCCCTCAGTTTCATCTTCCAGGGGATTTTGCTCACTAGTCTCATGAGCTTTTAAAGTCTGGTAAGGTTTTTATAAGTATCTTTATTCTGTTATTCTCCTTCCTTCCTCCCCTTGGGATTTTGAACATTTATTTCATGGTCACCGGCCATTTAACTGGGCATTACTGCACAGTCCTTCAGTACATTTTATACTTGTTTATACAAGTACTAAATGACTGCTCAGTGAGATAGGCAATGACTCAGAAGATAGGCACAGTAGCATTACTGAATGGCTTTTAGGTGATGCTGACTGAGCAGTAGCGCACTACTACTGTGTAGTAGCATCACATCATTCTTCCTGACATACAGTGCTACTGTGCATTAGCAGGGTGTGAAGCTTTGGTTGCCGCTTCAATTTAGAGAAGATTCAGCCCAATTCAGAGACTGAATACAAATCCAAATCAAATTGGGAAACCAAAAAATCCTCCAAATCAATTTGGAGCCTCTGAATCAATTCAGAAAAGATTTGGAAAATTTTTTCGAGATTCAGAAGGCAGTCTTGCAGGGAAACAGAAACTGAGAAGAGAGAGGGGGGTGGTGGGGAAAGACTGACATCTGTAGCTGGCTAGTGACTGTGATCTTTCCCTGAGTCCCCTTCCAATCATAGTGCTCTGTGGGAGGGACATAGAAACAGCATATAAGCCTCTGTCTGCAGCCCCTGTCCCTTTTGTGAGCTGTTTCTGCCTGAGCAACAGCATCTAAAAGGTACTACTGGGCTGGCTTGGCTTCCTAGTCAGTCTCCTGCTAGTCTCTATTATTGGAAAGGATTGGATACAGCTTGTTAATTACCCTTGCCTAGAATCCCTCTACTTATCCCTATCCAATCCATTTCTTTCAACTTATTCTTCCCTCAAAAACCTCTTATTTTTTCTTGTGTTCTCCCCCCCACCCTCCTACACACACCCTTTTTAAAAAGAAAGCTGTGATTTCCCTGGCAGTGTGATCCATCACTATGCAGGAAAGCACGTATATTACAGACACACACATACAGTAATCAGAGAAGAAGAGATATTAGTTACAGACACACACATACAGTAAACAGAGAAGAGTTATTAGTTAGTTACATATACAAAGAAAAGAAGAGATATTACAGTTGAACACACACACACATTTTCCAGCACAGCAAAAATTAATCTGAAGCGTGTGGGAAAGGCAGGGGCCAGATCTTCTGTCAGGAGTGGGAGAGGGCCTAGAGGGGATAGGGGGAAAGATGCAAGTTCCACCTCACTTCCCAACATAGATGCATCCTCTTTCCTGCCATTGATGATTCTTCAGCTGCCAGTGGGACCAAGGAGGTGGGAGCAGTACCTGTCCCTGCACCACCTCCCCTAACACCAGAAATAGGCAGCAGCAGCAGAATGACAGTCTCCTCCACCCCAACTTCATTTCCCAGCATAAGCCTCCCAGTGCCAGGGGAGGAGCTGGATGTGGAAGCAGACAACCTGAGTGCCTTAGCAAAAGAAATTCTGGGGTGGGGAACAGGAGGAATCTGTTCCACACCCCTCAGAGTTCCCCTAGAGCCAGGTCTCATTCTCTGGAAAGCACCTCAGAGGAGGTTGAGGCTGTGGAAGAAAGCAGCTCAGCTGAGTCAGCTTCTCCTGTTGTTGTGCCTCTGCAGGCTGAGTAGGGGGATAAGGCAGGATCCCCACCCTCAACTCAGAAGCACATGGGTAGTGTAGTGTGGAATCATTTTGATGTGGCAGATGATCCCATGTATGCTATCTACCAGAACTGCCAAAGACAGATCAGCCAGGGTAAGGAAGTGAAACACTTCACCACGGCAATGCTACTGCATTTCAGGAGGCAGCACCCCCTTGCCTTTGCTCCTCCTCATCCTGGCACCAGTGGGAGTGTGCCCAAGGAAGTCCCCTTCTCATTCCAAAGCCCCCATCCACACAAAGAAGAGGCAGGTCACCCTGGAGTGGTGGGGGAAAGCAGCAGACAAAGGGAGCATGTTCTGGAAGCGAGAGAGGGCACCCAGAGGATTGGGGAGAGGCTGGCTCTGGATGTTCAGCCCTTCTCCTTAGTTAAGTGGCCAGGGTTCAGGTGGCTCAGGGCACTAGTGGCCCCATACTATCAAGTGCCGTCGTTAGCAGGACAGTGGTGCCCTACCTGTATGAGGCATGCAAGGAGAACTTGAGAGAGGAGCTACACAAGGCAGGTCCACAGGTAGCTCTGCACATCACCTTGGACATCTGGAGAAGCCAGGGTGGAAATCATGTCTACCTCTCCCTCACAGGGTACTGATGCCATCAGTCAGACTGTTGGTGGGCTCTCCTTCATGGGATGAGTCCCACATGGCAAGGGACATCATGGGCATGGTGGCTCATTGGGCAGGGAGAGCTCACCCATGAGTTCATGGTCACCAACAATATGGCCAATATCATCAAGTCAGTCCATGAGTTGTCATCTATTGTGTGGCACACAAGTTTTACCTCATAGAGATGCCTTGGAGGGGGACAGCTGCTGGTGATGGCACCAATACTGCCATCCAGCTGATTTCAAAATGCAGAAAGGTGGCAGGCTGCTCCCACTGCAGCATCAAGGGAGACAAGATGCTTTTGGAGAAATAGGCAGAGCTGAGCATCCCACAGCACAAAATCATGCAGGATGTGGAGACTTGGTGGAACTCCACATACCTGCTGCTGAAAAGGCTGGTCAAGCAACAGAAGACCATCCATAAGATGGCCTTGCTCAGGGAGACTGGAATCAGTGGCTCCCATAACAAAGCAGAGTGGGATACCACCTCCCAGATCTTGGTGGTCCTCAAGCCATACCTCAAGGCCACCAAGACCCTCAGTGCTGGTGATGCCCTCCTTAGGCAAGTGATCCCCATAATCAAGGAGCTTGAGAACTAAATGGAGAAGTTCCAGCAGATCAACGCTCCTCCCTGAGGCAAGCCACTTTCACCAGAGGTGCAGGCACTGGTAAAGCAGCTGAAAAGGAGGGCATCAAAAAATGGCTAGATCAATTGTGGTCCACTACGGTCCACTTTCTGGTGGGCATGTGAGACCCAAGGATGAAGGGGAGCATGTGCAGCACCAAAACCCTCAATCACTGGACAGAGGTGCTGGTGAACAGTCATGGAAGCAGAAGGGCAGAGGCAAGGGGATGTAGAAGAGGGGTATCCACTTTCTTATTCCAGCACTCCCAGCAGCACCCAGACCCCTCCAAGCCAGCTGCTGCCAATGATATGGCTTCAATGTTGGGTTCCAGAGGTACCAGATGTTGTGACACCTCACCGCACCTCCTTGGATCCTGGTTTGGTGGAGCAGCTGGTGTTCCTCAAGGTGAACCTCCTGCTGACGGGCTTCCCTGAGCTCTACCTGCAGACAAAGTAGGTGCCACCCTCCTCACTCCATCTGCACTTATTTCCCTTTTTTAAAAACATTTCATGCCCCACTCTCAGAGTTGGAGGTGGCACTCATGGCATCACCAGCCAGCAGGGGAAGAACATCTCCCTGCTGAGTTCCTATGTCAGGATGAACTTGGAGATATGGACTGGGGCTATGGGGAAAAAGGAGGCCACACATCCTAGGCATGACCTAAAACTGCACCCTGCCAGGGTCCGAAGGCCTTGTGGGACTGCTGGTGGTGCAGCAGCCCCCAAGAAATGCCAGAACTGCAAACCTCCCTGGTGAAAGGCAGGTAGGAGGCACCTTATAACCTCCAGCCACCACATGCATACACAGTCCCGGCTAGAGAAAGCCCAGCCCTCTAAGATCTTTGAGTGTCCTGAAGCTTACTGGTTGCAGTGGAGTTGTGAGGCTCCAGGTGAGCTTAGCTGCCTGGGATGCCATCTGTGAACATGAATGACTGGTGCCTCCTAAATCTGAGGGAGGCACCTGCAGAAGTCACCAAAGGGGATGCCACCAGCCCTGCTGACAGCATCTGTGTCAGCCACTGGTGGGGCACTGGTCCTGTCAGGGGGGCATGTGCACCGCCTACCAGTCACCTATGTCTGCGAAGCATGGGCTGCAGTGTTAAGGGAGGTATGGAGCTGCGGAATGGATGCTTGTCACCCCTAGACATCAGGGGCCTAAATGGGCAGCCTCCCACCTGGGAAACATCAAAATCAGTTTTCCATCATGGCATGGCAAGTAAGAGAGGGGTGGGCAGTTGGCCCAAAAACAGGTGGGCAGGCCGAGATCTGACCAGCACTGGGAAGGGCCATGCTCTTCCCAGATGGAATGAATAGTGAAAAAGCCAGAGGCTGGCATGCAATGCAGGCAAGAAAGCCAGTCAATGAAAATGGAAATTGAGGTGTCAGGGGGTGAGGGAAAGGCATGGGTGGGCATGGAGAAGGGGGATGTAGCAGGTAAAAGTGAAGAGGTACCTGGGGAGTCAGCTATCAGGCAGATTAGTGTGGGTCATTAATCCAATATCTGCTGCTTTTCCTCAACCCCTTGCATGTGCTGCTGGCTTGGCGGGCACTCCTGCAGGGAGCTGGGGTATGCACACGGCAGCTGCCAGCCACCGCACCACCTCCCTCTATATTTAAGTCAGTCCCCAGGTTATCTCCTTTGGCCAGGATCAAATCTAGCAGAGTGTCTGCTCTGGTTGGTCCATGTACCTCCTGAGTCAGGAAGAGCTGATCAAAACAGGTCAGGAAGGACTGCAACCAATCAAACTTGGCTGAGAGTTCCACCCAGGAGATGTCTGGATAATTAAAATCACTCATGATGATCATGCCATGTTTATGTGCAGCCTCAGCCAATTCTTGGTGACTTTCTGAGTATATTTTATTTTTCCGATTTTATTCTGCTATGACAACTTACAAACTGAAGCTGTTCACACTCAGTCAGAGTTAGTATCTTGGGTTTTTTTGTCTTTGCTCTTTTTTAATTTACAGCCCCTGCTGAAATGGTAGGATCTGCAGACATTATATTGGTGTGTTTAAAGCTTTCTATGATTTCTAAATAAATATTTTTAATCACGTGTGGCTGCATGAGTGAGCAAATCCTTTTTTAAAAAAATCAGTTTTCTTGAAGCTGCCAATTTCTTGTGAGTCAGAAAATATAAAACTTTTACTTAGGAAGCTTTAGAACTAGAATTAGCAACCTGATGATAGACTTCAGCAAACCACAGAATATTTTATTTTCACTTATCCCACTGAAATACTATTGGAAGTCTCCTTTTCAGGTACTTGAAAGAGGGAAATTATGAGGAGAAAAGTTCCTGTAAAATCCAAATACAAAGCTTTAATCATTGAAGTCCATTAATCTTCATTCCTTTGTGAAAAAACACCATGGTCAACATTTACAAATGTTGCCTTTTTAAATTAAAACATTAATTTTCCCTTTTCAGAATTGATAACTTATTTTATTCAGTCCCTATTCCTTGATTATTTTATTAATTAAGGAAAAATAATTATCTTTGAGATTTTAAGCAATATCATGGTTACAAGAGGAGTAAACACAAGCATATTTTTTCTTACTGGCAGGAAAGCAGAGCATGACCTGACAGCCCCTACATCAATGAGATCCTCTCTAGTGACTTCAACTAGGTGTATTGTTTTTCTAAACATGCAGGGCTAGATTTATGGGAGTGTGGAAGTCCCTTCCTTTTCTTTCTCCATCCAGCTACATGTGATGGAGATTATTAGATATCTAGCAGCCAATCAAGCATGGCCTGGGTACTTGGCTTTGCTTGGCAGTCTCCCATAGCCTGGGGAGCCTATGGGGTCTGCTGGAAGGTGTGCAGGAGTGTCTCCAACTTGCTGCCCTCAACCAGTGGAGGCATCCTGTGTGCCCCTCACCACTCCAAAGAGCAAACGTGTGTTCTGTTTACTACTGATCTAACCTATGCCACTTGCAGAAACCTACCTACATTACTCCTTTGGGATTTTTGAATGTCTGTACCTGGCCCAAGTGCAATCAGGACCCCATTGTACTAATCACCATACAAACATGGAGCAAGAGGCAGTTGCTGCAGGTTCACTTTCAAACAGATGGGCAGTGAAAATGAAGTCAATCTGTGAAGAATTGTAAGAGAGATGCACATAATTTCTTTCAGAACCTGATACTTTTTATTTTTAGTTGTTTGTAGTGATGCTGGCTGCCACATTTTCCATTAAAAGTCCAAGTTTAGCTAGGGACAGTTTTTCCATCCCATGAGTTGCTTGTTTTCAAAACTTTTCCTCTTCTTCAGCAAAGCAAAACAAAGACCCGTTATGGTTTTTTTGGCCGGGGAGATGGGGAGAGAGAAATGCCAGAGTAGCATATAGACTGACCATTAAGGCACCTGTATTGTGGGAGTTACCAGTTCAAAGTCCTCTTCTGTCTAATTCAAACCATTTTTCTGACCATAAATTGCACCCAGCAGGTGTGAAACTCAGTTATGGTTTCAAATTACATTATCTAACAACAACAGCATCTCTCCCCACATCACATTTTGTTAAAAAAAATCTGGTTCTATATCATGTGCTGAAATTACTGAGAAGGTTGAAGGAAAAATGGTTAATATTTTTTCCCCCCCCAGAATGATGTTAGGGAAAGTGACTTAGGTTCACCATTGTATATAACACTGAAGAGCCTCAGGGGTCGGGGCATAACTTGAAATATGGCAGGAATCTGAGAGAGATCTTTTGCTAGCTTCATAAAAATACAATGCATCTATAATGTTTACTCTATGGCATTGGGTTCTTGGGATGGGATACTCACTCAGACCTCCATGCCTTTAAGGTTCTGTCCTTGTGTCACCATTCAGCAGAGATGGTGGGGTGGTAAACAGCTTTATCTTTATTAGGAACAGGATTTATCAACTCACATGCTCACAGCTTGCAGGGAAAACTACAACTACCCATCACTGCAAACCATATCCACAGGGCATCAGGGGAAGAGACTGGGTCATCCTACTTCTGACCTGTTAAAGGTACATTCCATATACCACAATGTCCAAATTATAGACTTGAAAATGGTCATTTATACATTTGCAGTGGTACTCAATTTTAAAGAGTGATTAGTGATTGTTGGCCCCCAGTTAACTTTTTAAAGGCTTTTATTTTTCTCTCAGAGAGGATTTGTCCACCCATTTTGTTATATTTAGATAATGTAGTGTTTCTACCCTTTTAATGCTTAGAAGTAAGCACTTGACATTTGGGTTATATGTTTAGGAGATGGTGTCCACCTTTGATAATGAGGTTTACTTCCGAGGCTCCCTTTCAGAACCTAAACTCACTTGGATGAATTTGTTGCTACATTAATTGGCTTTTCCCTATCCCATACAGATCTTGCCACATTCCTCTATTATTTTTCTGTGTCTGTCTGATGTGAGTATTATAATATACTCCACTTATTCATCTTTCTCAAACACTTACCTTTGCTCCATGGCCTGCTCAGGCTATCAGATTTTTTTTTAATTTTTTGTTTTTTGATGTAATGTATAGAATTGCTTTTGATTTTAAAAAGTCATTATGCTTGGATTTTTGTTGTTTTTATTAGCTTACCTTCCCTTTCTTGAACCAGATTCATATTTACTGTATTTATTCCAATATAAGACAAGGTCCCACCCAATCACCATGGGAGAAAAAAGCCTCTCCTTTACATGCATAGAATCCACATTAAACACATTGTCTATCATTAAACTACCGCACAAAACAGCATGTGCTCAGTAATGGAAACTAACTATGACATTAATTAAATCAGCTGACATTGAGCATGACTATAAAACATATGACCAGTCTGGGGCAAACATATTGATGGAAACCTGTTACACCTCCACTCAGCTGATAACTAATCTCATGAATACCCAAAAGCAGGGCTCTTCCCCAACTCACCTGCCACATCTTGCCATTTCACCTGTTGCCAACCAGTCTTCAGTCATCTGGTAAATCCGTGGGTGGACTCTGGATGTGGTAGGACGAACCAGGCATCCTTCCTATCGCCTTTTGCCCTACTCCCAGGGCCTCCTGACCAGAACTTTTACCTTTGTTAGAAGTGTTCCTAATTTGCTGGCCCAATGGGCCTCACAAAAAAACAGAAATCAAAAGAAAAGAAAACAAGAGAGGGCCTGGCTTTGAATGGCTCAGCTGAACCCCTCCAGTAATCTCCCTTTCAATTTCTCCTTTCTCCAGAAAGGCAGCAAGGGAGTTCAGGTTAGGGGCAAGGAGTCATGGCATTGCAGGGCTCTGATCCAAATCTTAGGACCTGCTTCTCATGAAGAACTTTATTTCTTTCAGATCCTTGTCATATTTAAAATATCTTCTTGAAGGGAGACACAACAGTGTACAAGTAATCCAGCAAATTCTTGGAATGTATTTGGGATAACTTGTTACTACTGAACAGCATGCCTGTGTGAATAGGGAAGTATTCGATTTGCATTCAGATTTGGCCGATTCAGAGGATAGTGATTTGATTTGGAATTGTGGATCATAGTCCTGAATCGATTCGGCTGAATCGGCTTCAGAAGATTCGGCACTGATTCAGAGATTCAGCCGTATACTATAATGGGGAATCACTGAAATATCTATACCTTTGTAATTTTTTGGCAGATTTGGATGAGGACAGTAACCATGGTATCCCCTTCTGAGGGCATAAGGCCTGCCAAGTTTCAAGGAGTTGCTGGGAAAATGTACCTCAAACTGTTCAAAGCAAAACTTGTGATGCTTATGTGACTTTGTGTGTGTGTTAAGGCACAGCAGAATCAAACCAGCAGGGATGGTAGCCTGTAACAGTGGGGCCTTCCTGGTGCCAGTTAGATCTCCACCTGCCCACCTGTTTTTGGTCTGGCTAGCTGCCTGCCCCTTTTTTCTGCCACACCTTGATGGAAAACTGATTCAGATGTTTCCCAGGTGGGAGGCTGCCCATTTAGGTGTCTCGGGATGACATCCATTCTGCAGCTCCATACCTCTCCTTACACTGAAGCTCATGCCTTACAGATTGCATTCTTCACCCCCATCAGCTCTGGTCACCTCTCTGGGACTTTTGGCTCCCCCTTAGGTCCTGGCCGTGCCTTCAGGCCAGTTGGAATTCTGAGCCTCTTGCTCTGGGCATTTCTCTCAGTGGGCCCCTGGCCCTTTGACCCCCCTTTGGGTCCTGGCCCCAGCATGGACCAGTTGAGGGTATCTCTGATAACTTTTATTAGATCAACAGAATAGTTAGAGAAATATATCTTAGCAAGCTTTCAGGCTTAAAAACCATTCATCAGACTGAGGAAGCATCTAGTTGGTGTGTATGTGCTCTTCCTGGATGGAATGAATAGTGAAGAAGGCAAAGCCCGGCATGCAATTAAGGCAAGAAAGCCAGTCAGTGACAATGTAAATTGAAGAGTCAGGGGGTGAGGGACAGACTTGAAGGGGAGAAAAGGGGGGGGGGCTGTAGAAAGTAAAAGTGGAGAGGTACCTGGGGAGTCAGATGTTATAGTGTGTCATAAATCCAATGTCTATATTGAGTCCATGTGTTTCTGTATCCAAGAGGTTGATGAAGTGAAGTTCATAGGCTCGTCTATGAAAAGTGGTTTGTAAATTCAAACAAGCACCAAACCTTGCTAATCTCATACCAGAGGCAAACTTCCTACAGCCCAAAACACACTGAATGGATCCAGACCATGCCATCACAAGAAATGCAAAACCTAACAACATACGAATCCAGTCTATTACAGACAAGAATACCCAACTACCTGTGAGGGCACATTTCTCACAAGGAAGCCACTTTGTCTCCAGTCTCTCAGGCCTGATCCTCAAAGGGAATTTACAAATCACTTTTCACAGATGAGCCTATGAACGTCCCTCTCCCTCCCCCTTTGGACAGGGCTGGGGATTTCCCACCCTTTTTGCAATCAACTCCTGCAGGCTGGAACTCTGCCAGCCTGCAGAGCTCTTTGCAAAACTGGGAAATCCATGGGTTTCTCTGCTAAAAGGTAAAATCCGTGTTTTCTCTGATTATAATGGGAAATCTGTGGTTTTCTCTGTTCTTCCTTGGGAAACGGAAAACCTGGATCCCTGATAATCAGGTATTTCTTCTGCATGTACACAGACAGAAACCATATATTTTCTTTTGAACTGCCACTGTCAACAATCTGGTTTGGTCTCTTTGTTACTTACCAGCTCACAAGCTACTTGTGCCTTCATGAAGCAATATGGTGGGCACATCTACATGTGCAATTTGCTGCATAGTAGACTAATTTACTTCACAGTAAAGTGTCACCATCTCCACATTCTCCACAATTAGGGCACAGTGGATTAATTTACTACAGTGTAGGATAGTCCCTTCAGACACAGGTACCATCTGATGGCAAAGTAAATTACTGTGCTTAAACCCAATGTAGATTGTGATGTCAGGATTAGTTTACTCTAGCTCAAATTGTGCCAGAGTTTATTCAGTCACATTAATTGCACATATAGATGTGCCCGATGTGACACAATATAATCTGCAGCAGATTTGGTAACTACTTATTTAATGAACTCAGAGATTATGGGTTCACAGGCATTTGAAGAGGTTAGGAGAGGTTAAATCAAGTTAAAAATGGCCACCCAATCTAAGGTAAATTAGGGTGGGGAGGGCTAGTGGAGGGGCCTTGGAGTGGTCAGGGGGACAAGTAGGGACTACATGGGAGGACTGAGGGGCAAACAGGGTCAGTAGTGGGGTTGGTGGGACCCAGGAAGGTTTGCTGGGATGACAGTGGCTTGTGGGGTCCATGGGTGGGGCTTCAGAGGGAATGGGGGTGCTCTCTCCCACCCCCCAGGACCAGGGGCTATTTTTAGCCCCCGACCCCCCTCACTCCAAGATGATCAACCTACCCCAGCAAACTAACCCTCCCCCACACCCTGCCAATCCATCCCCCCACCCCAACTTACCTCCTTGGCTCACTAGCACTGCCAAATGCCGGTAAAACTGACACCATGAGTGGATTGCAGGATGTGGGGTTTGACAAACATGTGGGAGGCTGCCCAGTCCCTGGGGGGGGCAGTGATATTGTCCATCTGAGGGTGAAGGGAGAGGTAAGAGGGTTAAAAATAGCACAGTGCCAAGCAGAAGTAGGAAAATTGAAGCCCCAGGGCTGAGGCCAGCAACTGGGCTTTCCAGCCCTAGGGCTGCGCTTGTAAAGTTCAAGACAGTTAGATCAGTCTAAAAATGTCCAGCCCACTCTAATTTATGTATACCTTGGAGGTAAGGTTAACTTAAATTGGGTCTGCCATTTTAAGACCAATCTAACTGTCCTGAACTTCTATACTGTTCACACTTAGATCAACCTAACTAAGGTAAGGTCCACACCTACACAAACAACGTTAGACTGGGTGGCCGTTTTTAACATGATTTAACCTCCCCCTAATCTCCCCAAACATCTGTATGCACCCCATGAGCCTGAATTGAATAATATGGAAGTATTTAAGTAGTATTTAAATAAAATGCAAATCAAATCAAATGATGAAATCACTCCATCTATGCTATAAAACTGGTTGATGCTTAATCCTTTAGGGTACTTTGATATACACACATGAAAAACACAGCTTAAGCAGAATTGCCCTTGTATGAACTGAGTCTTGCCAGACACAAATATCCCAAGTCTTTTTGCATAGCCATATATGATACCGACATTTAGAGTTGCAATAAACACAATTAAAGTGCAAAGTAAACTGGTATGAAAACTAGCTTAATACCAAAAGATATTTTAAGATTTTCATTAACATTTTTCTTTCAGTAACATGTTCCCAGGTGAATTTATGAAGCTAATACTTTTATCTAATTGGGATTTTGCTGCAAACTAGTTTTAAGTCATCATGGTAATCTGTCTAAGCAGTTAATACAGACTGCCATTTTTTGTGGCTTTCTGTTTATAATTTGTCATTTCAACTGAAAGGGTGTCCAACTTTGCTACATGGAATATTTTTTGTAAGAAGGAAATGTGTTTTTGTTCTCCTCACATTCAGAACAGCTTGAATTTTTTTTTCTTAAAGTAAAAAAAATAATGTTCTTTTGGGGCAGGGACAAACCCAGGATTATTTCATATGCAAACTGAAAGTTTTCAGAACCTATGAGTAACTGAAAAACTGGGAATTCAGAAACCTTTATGCAATCATAGCTATAGCGGTAATGCTTAATGCTGAGTAGTGACTAACAGATGCTGGATTTTGTAATTGCCAGTTGGTGGTCATTGGCAGCTAGATTCAGTCCAGGTATAGGAGCCCACACACACCTAAGGTATGCAAAATCTTTTGTAGCAAAAAATGCTGGAGGTCTCATAAATATTTACATAAATGTTGTGTGAGGATTTTCGCCTTACCGTAAGTCATTTTAAGAGAGATGTAGGTCTCAAATATTATTTCAAACTGCATGGAAGCCTCTGCTACAAAGAACAACACAATAGTATCTGAAAATAAGACCTTGCCCCATTTCTGAGACACCCAGTGGGTTAAAATATTAAATTAATATTAAACAATGTATATAATCTACAGCAGCAGAATTTGTATTTTATGAGTGTTAAGCTGAAACCAAATTTCAAAAGCTTTTGTTCCAAGTCAAGGACTCCTAATTTTCAAGGAGTTTCTAATTTTAACAGACCAACGTCTATCTTAAGATTCTGTGATGTGAAGTCTATCCATATGGAAATGTTTCACAGAAAGAACAAACTCTATTTGCTCTATCAGTCATCAGCAAAGAGTGGTATCATAATGCATAAATTTCTTTCCATAAAGCATACTGTAATGCCTTTATTAAGTTACCTCAAATAATAGCTTTTGATCTATTAATAGTTCACTGGAGGAGGAGAGAGTAATGATCCAAGTCCTCCACCAGCACCAGCTAATTGCATACTTAAAATAGCAGGAATAAAACTCAGGTTCTTAGGGGTTTTATTCTCAATGAGCAGTGCCACCAGCTCAGCCAGCAAAGCAGCCTACTGTAGAACTGTTTGTTTTAGACTGAGGAATTCTGGCCAAATATTAATGTGAAGTTATTTTCATGCTCCCACCTGGCTCCTGGCCTGCATTTGGCTCTCATTGGAAATAATTGCTGTAAATTAATATTTGCTGATGTTTCAAATATAATGGGAAAATAAATTGGCAGGGACTATTTCCAGTTTTATGTTGTGAACAACAGAGCAAGTCTCAGATACTCCTTCAAGCGAGTGTCATGATACACATGCAACTGTATCCAAAAAGGGCACTCCTCGGGTTACACAAGAACTTCTGCAGTTTCCTTAGCTTGATGTAAGATCATAGAGGTAGCTGAGACCTCAAGAGTTGCCTAGTTCATCTCACATCTCCATTCTCTACACAGTTATAAAATACATTATACCTAAACCAACTCAAACGGATGTCTGTCCAGCCCCCTCTTGAAAAGCTTCAGTGAAAGAGATTCTGCAACTACCCTAGAGAGCTTGTCCTATCATCTATGGTTCTTAACAGTACAAAGTTTTTCCTGGAACTTAACCTAATATTGCTTTGCCTTGTGCTCTTTCTACAATAATCCAGATGAGGTTTAACAAGTGCCAAGAAGAATAGTAATATCACCTGCTGTGTCTTCCATATAATATTTCTGTTAATGCAGTACATTTGATTTTTTTTGCCAACCATGCTGAGTTTGCGATCAATCACAATCCCTACATCCTTCTTGGCAGTGCTACTGCCTAGCCAGTTAGTCTCCATTTTACATATGTGCATTCAGTTTTTCTTCCCTAGGACCTCACTTTTTGTTGCCATACAGATCCTTCTGAAAGCTAATCCTACTCTCCAATGTATTTAGAATACTCTCCAACCTATTACACCTACAAACTTCAGCATAAATCTCAGCATTCCAGCAACATCATCAAAAAAAAAATTAAATGCCACCAGATTCTGAACAGAGACCTATGCAATCTCATTTAAGACCTCCATTCATCCATCCCTACTATTGGCTTGTGGTTATTCAACCAAAGATTCATAGATTGTAAAGCTGGAAGGGACCTTGGAAGATCATTGGGTCCTGCCCCCTGCACCTGGCCAGGAAAGACGTGTGGGGTCAGGTGACCCCAGCAAGATGACTATCCAATCTTCTCTTGAAGATTTCCTGGGTAAGCGATTGCACCACCTCTGAAGGGAGCTTATCTCACAGTCTGGACAACCTAATGATGAGGAAGTTTTTCCTAATGTTGAGCCTGAAACAGTCTTCCAGGAGTCTGTGGTCATTACTACTGGTTCTACCCAAGAGTTCCATGGTGAACAGTTGTTCACCAAGCCCCTGATGTACTGGTAAACTGCTACCAAGTCACCCCTCAGCCTTCTCTTTTTCAGGCTAAAGAGTCCCAGGGTCTCTCAGCCTTTCCTCATATGGCTTGCCATTCAAGCCTCTAATCATAAGGGTGGCCCTTCCATGGACTCTCTCAAGTTGTACCACATCCTTGTTAAACTGTGGCACCCAAAACTGGATGCAGTAGTCCAGTTGGGGGTCTCACTAGTGCCCAGTACAGCAGAAGAATCACCTCTTTGGTCTTGCTGGAGATTCATCGGTTGATGCATACCAGAGTATTATTTGCCCTGCTGGCAACTAAGTCATACTGCCAGCTCATATTCATGCTGTGGTCTATTATTATCCCCAGGTCCCTTTCATTCGTAGTGATGGTCAGGTTGGCATTGCCAAGCCTGTAGGTGTGCAGGGGATTGTTCATCCCCAGGTGGAGCACTTTACATTTCTTGATGTTGAACTTCATCTGGTTCTGACTCGCCCAACTTGCTAGCCTGTCTAGATCTGTCTGTATCTGTAGCCTACCTTCAAGTGTGACCATGCTTCCCCATAACTTGGTGTCACCTGCAAACTTGGCCAGTGACTCTTCACCCCCTCATCCAAATCATTGATGAAGATGTTGAAAAGTACAGGATGAAGCACCATCCCCTGTGGGACACCAATGCCCACTTCTTGCTAAGATGACACCGATTCATTCATTAGGACTCTCTGGGTCCTACCCCACAGTCAACCTCGTACCCACCTGTCTCTTAGTTAAGCCCACTATCTTCCAATTTTCTCATGAGAACATTGTGGGATACCAGGTCAAAGGCTATTTGGAATTTTTTTTTTTGTGATGTTGGATACTGCAGCAGCCCTTGGGGGTCCACCACCCCAGGACCTAGTGCACCCTTACGGTTCAAACCACCTGCCTGTCCTTTCCCAGCCCCACATCACCTCCAGTCTCTTAGCTGCCATGAGTCTGATGTTATTGTAACCCTGGCTATAGAGCTACCCATGAAGCCACAACCCAACTCCAGATCCCTGGAACTACCCACAGCCTGGAACCACCTTCCCTCCTAGAGTGAGGGAGATTCCCCTCACAAGAAGGCACCTACTGTCCTTGGACCTTCTTTACACACCACACTACTTACAGCTATGTGTATTTACAAAGGTTTAGAGAAAAGGTTTAATATACAACTGTTAAACTGTCAGAAACTTATTCACAACCTGAGTCAATAATGTTGTACATGATGATGGCCTCAGGTACATGGGTAGCCTGGACCAAATGCCTGGGAAGGCAGAACTGCTTCCATGCCCCTCCCACAGGAAGCTTGGGTGGGTCCTTGCTGTGAGGGTCTTACAAGGCATGCCCCAGGGGTTGCTGTGCTTCTGGCAGGTGCTCCATTGGTGAAATTCCTGTACGATAGCCTACTCTGCCCAGATGCTTTTCCCCTGACACACAGGGAGCAGGGTCTGAGCTGGAACTCTGTCAATCCCCTGCCAATGCCTGCACACCCACTTGCCAGGCAGTCAAAAATTGCCCCCTCCCTTGGGTCTTAACTCTTTCTCACAGGGGCCCTGCGCTATGTGAGGAGAGCTAGGTCTGCCCCACCTAGGTTCTGTGCTTCCTGCCTGGAGCACTTCCCCTTTAAGGCAGTACTCCCTCAGTCTTCTGAGCATCTGTCAGTGCTTCAGTTGTCCTAGCCTTAGCCTGATTTTCTCTGGCTGCACCTTAAGCCTTAGTTGACTGGTCCTGACTTGGCAGCAGTCCCTCCCGGGGCTCCAGTTTTACCCCACCAGCATCTGCCCCACTAGCTTGGGGCTAGCTTCTGTTACAAATAGTAGGAAGTGCCACCCAGGCACCCTCACCCATGGCCAACTCCTTCTCCCCTGTAGCCACAACCAAATCCTCTGGTAGAAAAAAATCCAACACAAAACAGAGACCTACCTGTTGTTGGCAGTCCCTCAGAGTCAAAGATGATGTCCATCAGGCTTGATGGGTTGTCAGGTGTCTGAGGAGCCTAGTTCTGATTATACACATTCTTTAACAATGGAGACATGTTGTTGTGTGGGGGAGTTGGATTTGTAGCCCCAGAGTGGTCTCCTTCTCCTTCCTCCACTGCCGTTCCACCTCAGTATCGAGTCATTGGGCCTCAAAGTGGTGCACACCTTGGTGGACCAGGTGGCACCACACCAAATGGTCAGTAGCTTGTTCCTCCTGGGGACCTAATCAGTTCTAACTTAAACAGACCTCTCTGGAACTCATGCCCCACTTCTTAGGTTAGCTAGTTCTTCCATCCTTCTGGCCTCAAAATGTCCCTCATGCTGGCTTGGCTTCTTGCTACAACCAGCTCTCTCCTGGGAGCTCTCTGTCCTCTGACAACCAGGGCCAGACTGCCCCTACATGGTCAGAGACTGAGCTTATGTGTCCAAGATCAGGCTTCTGGCCATGCGACTGGATCTCTTGCACCCAGGATCCAGGTGCTGCAAACTACATTATTAACAGCCTGGCCTTTTTTAAATCTTGGCCTCAGTCCCATGCAACTACTACTTGCTGCCATTTCTAGCACCTAGTTTCCTGTACTACCCAACTTCCTAGTAATAGGGGCACAGACTCCTTTCCAGGGTGCATCTACACAAGATGTTAAATGCACAGTAGACTTATTCTACTGCGCATTAGAATGTCATGGCAAAAGAGTAGCATTAGTTACTGCACATTGAGTTAGTACCTATTTTATACCTCTCATCCATTGCGGTAAATGCCCTGATGGAAAATATGCAGGAGAAACCAAACAACTGTGGACCAGAACGAATGCACACCGAAAATCTATCAAAGACAAAAATATCCAATTGTCTGTGGGTGCACACTTCTCACAAGACATTCACTCTCTCTCCAATCTCTCAGTTCTAATCCCCAAAAGGAATTTATACAACACCTTTCATAGACCAGCCTATGAACTTCACTTCATAAATCTACTGGATAAAAAAATCATGAACTAAATATAGACACCGGATTTATAGTACGTTATAACCTGCCTGCCACATTCCATCACCAGGTCAACTTTTCCTCCTTTTCCACCCCTTCACCTATCTGTCTCACACCTATTGTCTCCCATTGCCTCTGTTCCTCTCTGCCACACATTTGCATTTTCACAGACCTGCAATTCTGCCTATTGGCTTTCCAGGAGAACACAAAACAACAGCAGACTCTCCCTATGCTTGAAGAAAGGTGTTTGTGCCCAAAAGCTTGCAAAGAAAATGTTTTTCAACTATTTCGTTGGTCTAATAAAGGACATCACATTTACCCAGAAAACCTTGTCTGTATATGTCCTTATACCAACATGGCTACAACCAACACCCCCTTAAAATATAGTGATTTTGGTATAATAAAGAGACATGTCAATTTGTTAGATGAACTCTAGTTAGGCTACCCTTTGTACCCGTGGCTCAGATGATGTCCATTAATCACAGGGTGCCTATAGACATGTTCTGATGTGTTCTAAATAGAGCACATCAGAGCAGACGCTGCTCTGCATTCTAATTAGAATGCTCTAGTGTCACCTCACTGTCATGTGTATTAAGCCCCCATACCTTTCAAAATGGCCACGGGGCACTTTATCTAAACCTCATCAAATGAACCTTAGGCAAAGCTCCCCACAGCCGTTTTGAAATATACGGGGGCTTAATATATGTTCTGGTGACTCATTTTAATTAAAGTGGCTGTCCAGAAACGACTCTAATTAAAACACCTCCACACCCCAGAACACATGTATAGGCAGCCACAGAACTTAGTAAGAGGCAATGCAAAAGCCAGAGTCAAAAGTGTGCACCCCTAACTGTTCTCCAGTGAGTGTACAGCCCCTTTCTGCTAGTCTCGTGTGCATCCTTAGGGAGCAGTAAACCATTGGTCCCAAATTCAGAGACTACAGCTCTGGTTGGCCTTTATATTGGGTCATTCACATACCATAATGGATAATCCCTGCACCCTTTCTTGCCATTGCTTCCCCTATTACTGCACAGCCATATAACCCACTGAAATCTGCTCACAGATTCTAATCAGGAATCACCTGTACTACATTTGTCAATCTGCTAGATTCACTCAAATAAAATAGCTATGACACTTTCAAAGACATGAGAAGAGATGCATTTCGAATCCTTGTAGACATTTATGCAACAAATCAAGTGTTTCTGGAACAAATCTAAACCTAATTGAAACAAACTATGCTATATTGCTGTGACACTAGAAGGATCCTCCAGGTGTTTTGCGAACACCCAAGATGCCCGACAAGGATGGGCATGTGTTTGTAATTTCTATCAATCCAAGTTTCAAAAGCAAATTGAAGTCAAGGATTAACCCACTCACTTCAACCATTGATCATGAAAGAGATACTTGGAAATCAGCCTAAAGAAAGAGCGATGTCACTTTCTTTATTTCCTTGCCAGTAACAAGGAAGAGTGGGCAAGTCATTGGAAAAAATATTATTTTTTAGAGAAATAAAATTAATCCCTGGTTTGATGGGGAGGGGGATTGTTTTTTATAGTTTTGTTTTTGGTTATGGGTGCCTCTAGCAAAATGGAATGTGTTGTGCTTCAGCTGGCCAAACATCTTAATGTTCAGTGAATTCTGAACTCCCATGAAGATTTTCAATGTGAAAATGAAGTTTACAGAAACACATTAGCAGTGCAGTCCAAGTGCTACAATCCCATTAGCAAAGTGTGAATATTAATTTACAAGCAAATTAATTTATCCTAAAAATCTAATATTGAGAGCCAGAAGTATTCCACCTACTGCAATCCAAAGATCCTATCTTAGTCACCAGTTCAGGAAAGTGTTCAAATTCAGGTACTCAAAAAAAGGGCTGATTTACCAACATCCTTATGATTTACCACTCTCCATCTGCTGGCAAGAGAACATAAATACACCACTATCTGGAATGACCACAGGCTAAGGAAGAAACCTAAATTAGCTTGCATAAAGTAAGTCAGCTGTAGACCTCTCTCTCGTTTGGAGGAGGCAGCAGCAACATATAAGTGAGAAGAGAAAAGTAAGACACTGATGACAACCCATTTTGATTGATTATGTGATGATGCAGAGAAAAGTTAATGTTCTTCTCTAGGAAAAAAAAAAGCACTTTGAATCACCCAAGCCCTCAAAGGCTACATATAACCACACTGCAGGAAAAATTATCCATTGCTAGTTCTCAGCCCACTAGGGGATTAACCTACTGATCCTTTGAACAGATAGAGGGATGGATCTTATATGCTGTGAGAGTTAACTTTCCTGTATTCCACTTTGCAGTGATGGGGTATAACCATGTGTGTATTCTGCTGCAATTGTGCTGTAGGGAAGGTAGGAATATGTTCAATGTTTTCCAGGAAAACTGGAGAATGGAAAAGGCCACACATTAAATGTATTGGATAGGGAGCCTGGGGCATTACCAGAATACACTATTATAGGGAGCATATCTTTGTGGGGAATTAGTCAGGAACCAACTGATGCCTTCTTTACTCCTCTGTATTCAAATCAGTTAGAGTCTTTCTACTCCTTCTCAGTCTTTAGGCACCAGCACCAGAAACATTAAGAGCACAAGAGAGAAAGTTTCCCTGTTCTCCATTCCAGGATCTGTCACCACAGGAGTTCCTGACTACAAAGAGGAACAACTGCAGGAAAAGTCTTGCTTCCGCCTTTTTTCTTTTTCCCCCTGGGCTGGAGCATTTGCTCTGTGGGATAGCACAGGTGCAGTCTGTTGGCACTGGATTTATGACCCAAATACCTTGTTCCGAGTGGACTCAAACCCTCAGACCAACCACAACCTGTCCGTTTGATAACAGGCAAATTTTATTGATACACAGTGATAACAGATAAGAATAATGCAAACAATTATATATTTGATGCAGTGTTTAGCTGTCATCAGAGGGAAGGTATGCCTGGCCAGTACATGAGCTTCACTCTGAGGTTCTTTCTTGAATGTCGGATGTCAGCAGCTGGGAGGTCAGAGGCCAAGGCCTGCCCCTCCGCAGTGGAGTGGGTGAGACAGGTTGGTGGTATGTCCTCTGTCCACAGTGGTTTCAGGTTCCCCTCTTGGGGACCTTTTGGTGCTCTAAAATCCCTTCTTTTGTATTCTTTGCCTCCTGATGACTTTTCATTTCTAGCCATCAGTGATTGGTTTCTCAGTGGTCATATTTTCCACGTTCTGCCCTACCAGCATATTCCTTTGTTTCACAAGCCCATCATATGCACACATCCTAATTTGTGCTTTTTCCGGTATTCCCCTAATTTGGTCCGTTTCCCCCGAAACCAAAATTCCTAAGAGCCCTGCAGTTGGGCACTGTGACCTGGTGCCACCTTATTTTATGTTATGGAACAGTGGCTTCAATTCAATTCGCTTCAATTCCCAGCCTGTGTGTTTGCTCACTGTTTGCCCATATCAGACACAGCGGGCCTTGAAGAAACTTTGTCACAGACAGGTTTTTAGAAATCAGTTGACACCGCTGTTGCCCTGGATCATTATTCTAATACAATATCTACTTCACCTACAAGCCAGTTCATAAAAACAAACCTCCAAATATCATTTTCTAGCCATCACAGTCCACTTGGCTATAGGATCAGAGGGGGGTTAGAGACAGAATCAGTGCAGACAGAATCTTTAGAGAATACAGCTGCCAAAATTTAATAAACCTCTATGCCAGCCGTTATTTTTCAGAGGCTCACAACTCAGCCAAAATTTTTACAGGACCAACAAAAGACATATTCATGATGGTAGGGTGATCTCATATACCAAATTTCCAGTCCATGTTCCAAACCACGAAAATGCTGCTCAAAAGTACAACAGAATCCATCTCCCACTACCTCCATCTCATTTTTAGGAAAAGCAGAATTGTTTTAGCAAAATATTCTGGGGAAAAACAAAGAACAAAACAAATGAGCTTGACAGACACCATGAAAAAATGCCAGCCTAAGTGGTTTAAGCATGCCCAAGCTCTAAGCTCCTGAAAGCAGAAACAGAAAGGACTGGGCAACCTTAACTAAAGGGTTCAGTACCAGCTCAGCCTGTAACAAATAAGAACTGATATGAAAGAGAGAGAATAAAAAATTATGTTTTGATCAATCCCATTAATCAATTATTTTTGCCCCAAATTTAAGTTAATTGCTCATGAAATAGTCATCTCAGTCTGCTAGCAAACAGATGAGAATATCTGTACATTTGAAGAAAACTAGAAGTTTGAAGAGAAAAAAATATAGTTCACATAATTAATGCACTGTTTACAAGCCTACACAGGCCTTTCACAAGACCTTTAAGTACTAGGTTTTTTCACCTTTTTATCTGGCACTGTTCAGAGAATGGCAGGAAGCTGATAAAAATGCTCAGTGGAATTTGCCATTCAGTTATCTGTCCTTCTGTGGCCTTCAGAGTTTACAATATTTTTTGGCTTTCAACAGGATAATTATATGTGAAAAGGCTCCCAGTACCACACACAAGCTTACATTATGGCATATTAGAATTAAATGAGAGGAAAAACTCTTCATTATATGGTTTTTATTGTTATTCATTCATGCATTCATTTAACAATACTGACTCAGACTCCTCTGTGTGTGTACTCTTAAGCTCCAACAAACAGTTTATCTCCCAGCGCTTCATTCACCCTGCCACGTTAATTAAAAGCAAAAGAATAGCTCTTATTTCTGTTATTCTACAGGAGATGAGTGAGCTTCAAAAAGCTTTGGATTCTTATCAAAGCCTTAAGAGAAGATCCAGAAACACTTTACAGAAAGTGCATTAGCTCCATCTTGGGTACTAAGGCCTGTTCTCTTCATAAACGTGTTGCCTTCTGGAGAGCTTGGAAAGGGAAGCCAATCATGCTTGTACTGTCAAATGAAATCAATTCAAATGATTACTATTTGCTTTACAGTTCACAGTGAGTGCATTATAGGGAGACCAAATCTATGACAAAAATAATTGAAAACCTATCTTAAAATATTCAAGGATAAGCATGTACAATTTCCCACATTCTTGTGGATTTATGCCTCTAAATATCCAGCGTTCATGTGCGTATTAAATACAGTAGTTCTACTTTAATACCATCCTGGCTTTTCATAAATAACTAGGATTGGGATTACAGGTCACATTTTTGAATGCCCATTGAATTCAGTGGAAAGCCTCCAACTCACTTCAACGCACTTCAACCTCAAAGAAGTATAAGAAACAGCTCATAAATATAGGCAATGTGGCAAACAGGGAAGTAACAGGATCCTGATTTGTAAAGCAGTCAAAAAAGTTTTGGGGAAGTTTTTCTTCTCTTTTAATGTTTGTGCAAATACCTAGGGCTATAGAGGCCTTTAACTAGCTGTGCTTATTTGTCAGTATTGGGTCTGGGAAGGCCTTGATCCTGATCTAAACTTCCATAACCTAGGGAGTTCAAACCAAGGCTTTCCAGTTAGATTGCTGACTAACACAAACACTCACAACTTTTAAGAGGAAAGGTTTTAATTCTGTCCTGAATTATGCTATGGGGCATAGAGGAATCAAAGGGGATAATTTTTCAGCAAAAACAGCCTTGATTCCTAACCTAGCCTCAATTTCTGAAGATTTGTTACTCTCCAGCTGCCTTACAAATTACTTCATGCAGGCACACATTAGACATTTTCTAAGTGATTATTCATATTTTCTTTCCAACTACATTTTGGTTTGAGGCAAATTAGCCTTTTGTTTCTTTAATATAGACTGGCATTCCTTTCTAAAAATTGCAAAAGCATAGTCAACCCAAAGAATGGAATAGGATGTCATATATATAAGATACTGAGGATAATGTATAACATGCAAGTGTAACCATAAGAATATAAGAATTTTTATTCATTTGGATAGCTAGGATGTGAATTATAGTCTAAAATGGACAGAAATATTACCTGTAGCATGAAAAGCTTTCCCACAAACATAATCAGGGAATTACTACTTAAAACCAAGAAGTGGAAATAAACTCTAACCTAAAACATTAAAGGATGGTATCCTTGTCTGGGTTATGATGTTCACTAAATCCCATAGTATATATAGAAACAGAAGGATTCTAAATCACAAGTTTGCCAACAATTGAATAAATCTTTGTTGTTAAATCAGATTCCAAAAGATTATTGGGTTTCCAGGACTCTGCAAAGACAGAACATAAGAACATAATAGGAGACAGAACTTTTTTTTTTAAACAGTATACCTTAACAATGGAATAAGGATCATTATTTCATGAGCCTTTAAGACTGTCCTCTCTCATATGCCATTGTTTTGGATGATGTCAAAATCCTTCTTTACAAAAGAAGATCAGGTTGATTTTTCTTATGCCATTTTATCTGGAAGTACAGAACAAAACACTCTAGAAATTATGGACCTTGCTAGATTATACTATGAGTTATTTCCTTTCTCCGGGAGATATATTATCCACAGAAAGTAGAGGCCAGCAAAGGTCTCCTCTTACTGCTATTTTTGCAAATATCTGTATAGAAGTGTCATTTGAACAGCATACTGTGCCGGAATCCAATTTGAGGCCAAAATTGTAGCTCATATATGGTGATGAGATTTCATCACTTTTCTTTGCCCCTTTTTCCTACCCATTCTGCTTCTGGAATCTCTATTAGGTGTCAAGTTCACTAAATTGGGTCAGAAATGAAAGAAAGGAAGCACTGACTGTTATAACTAGAACTCAAGAGTTTTATTCCTTTTTTAATTAGCTCCTTAAGGATTTTCTGCAGTGGTTCTGGGTTCATTCATACACATATCAAACTATGGTTTGGTTACCCTAATTCTAAAGTATCTTTTAAAAAAAATCAGTCAGCTGTGCAATTAGGCAAATATAAATTAATGGGAAAATGTAACATTTTATATCACAACAACTAAAAAGGACCCAGTCAAGGATACCATCTGCACTATAGTAAGCACCGCTTACATGCACACCCCACAAAATGTGTTTTTTTTCCAAAGAGGTTTCCATCTCAAATGACAGATAATACCTGGTTACAAATAGGGTAGGGGGGAAAATGAAGTGTGAATCTACAGTAGTTACTGCTTCTTCCTTCATGCCACATACTATTTCATTCTCTGAATATCATCCTGCTATTCCCACACACAGTAAGACGCCGAGTTACACGGTGGATACGTTCCTGAAAAACATTGTGTAAGTTGAAACCATGTAACTTGAGGCATTAAGTCAATGGAATACAGGGGGATAGGATCTGGGACCAAGATTTGATAACATTATTTCATAATAAAAGGATATTTAAACACAAAATAATGGAATTAATAGCCTTTTTAAAACCTTCATTCCCGGCTATGTGCTCATATAGAGATAAAGCTTTAGCCCTAATTGCTGCACCATCGACAGCTGCTCCTTTTGTATTGGTCATTTCGTTGATCCAAAGATTAAGGAGTCTCTGAACCTTATCTAAATGAGGAATTCTAGTCACCAATGACACTCTTGAACTCACAGGGGTTGTTTTCACACAGTCTCTAATTTTTTGCTCACTTTATTAATGGTACACACAGTTGATTCACTTAAACTGCCTGTATTGGCAAGCAATTGGTGCAGCACTATTGCCTTCTCTTAATTTATCAAGGATTTCTATTTTCTGGGCCAGGGTGATAGACTTATGTGCTCTTTTGGGCACAACATCAAAGGCTTCCTTTAACACTATTTTCACAAATATTCAAGGGTTAACGTAATCAAAAATGATGGACAATCTTGGAGGAGACAACAAGTGATGCCAACGCTATGTAAGCAGGCTCCAGCGAACAACCACGTAAATGTGAAGCAGGGTATCATGTAAGTTGAAACATGGTCACATTATAAAGCGTGTATATGTGAATCGGTGTAACTCAAAACTATGTAACTGAGGGTCCGACTGTACATTAGAATAAAGAACTATAAGTCTATGACATTACAAACTAAAGCATTTCCTAAAATTAAATTAATACTCTAACTCCATGTATATTCAAGAGTTTTGGATATATTAGAAAACTAGTGCTGACAGAGAATTCAACAGGTGCTCAGAAAGTTTGAGAGGATAGCTCACTCTTCCTATACCATTCAGACCTTCATCTCTTTTCTAAGATTGCCACCAGAACAACACATTTGGCATGAACCAGTGGTGATAGTTTGGTGTTGAGCACACTTGTCCACTAGGAACTTCACTGAACTCAAATAATTTCCCATTCACTGAGCAACTATCAGAAGGGAAAGCCATTCAGGTGCATTTGAGAGACTCTACATGTCTACACATGAATTTATGCGTGCCTAAAGGCACTTTAACGTGGCTTACTGGGCAGACTTCCCTGGTCAGCATCCTGGACGGCCCCCAGAATGCCGCAGCAGCGTAGCTGTGTTAGAATTGCACAGCTTGCATCTTGCTCTTGATAAGAAAAGAATGCTGCCCAAGGTTTCTCCCTCTCCCTCCTTACTCTTTCACATGCTGATTACAGAAACTGGAATTTAACTGCATAGCCTTGGGGAATGAACTGTTGATGAACTCTTGTGGTATTGAGCATGCTTAATTAGCTGTTGCATATTTACCTCTCAACCCCCCTACTCAAATAACTAATTATACTATACATGCGATGTATGTGATGATGTAGTTACATGTATGTTTGTATGACACGGAAGTAAGCTGCAAGAACTTCTGTGTCTGCGCACGCGCCCAGGAGATTTGAGAAGATAAATGCCGCTTGCAAACACAATCAAGGGCCGGAGGCTGATTTGAGCTAAGCTCCCTTCTCTGGCCTTGCTTGCAAGCAAATAGACCCTTAAGTGCCGACTGATGTCTGTGTGTCTGTGATCTCTGCGCGCCTCCAGGGAATGAACCGCCATTTGTGCAACAGCTGGGTGGTGCAGCCCAGCGCCGGCTGAGCAAGTGGGAGCCTCCAGTCCTCTCAGACATGGTCACCCAACCCCGGCCCCAGCCCCAGCTCGAACTCCTCTCTGTGTTCCTCCCCAACATCAGAGGACAGCAGGCAGGAGCCAAGCCTGTAGGGCCCCACGCTGCCACCAGGCACCAGCAAGTTGAAGCAGCAGCAGGTGGTGCTCTGCAAGCACAGACATTAGAGCAGTGGTTTCTGCAGCAGCAGTCCCTGCTGGCATGCGGTAAAAGTCAGCAAAGGGATCAGGATGTGTGAGGGCTCCTGTCAAAGTACAAGGAAAAAGCCCCTGTGACTCTCTGCAGGGGAAGGGGTAGCACAGCATGGGCAGGGCCTTCGCTAGCGGCTCCCCCATGCCCCTCTCTCAGACTGGAATTCCTGGCAAGTCAATTTGCTGCCCTCCCGGGACTCAGGTAGCACCCTTAGAAGCCTATGCTGGAGATCCCTCCCAGGACAGCAGGTGGGCAGGGACTGCATTTGCCACCAGCCCTAGCAGGCTAGGTGCAGCATGGCTGGGGGCTCAGCCTTGGATCAGGCAGGCCAAGGAGAGAGCTTAGCTCCCAGCCACATTGTGCTCAGCCTGCCCAGACTGAGCTGTGCAGAGCCCCAGGAGCTGACACTGCCTTTCCCACCCGCAATGTCTGGCACAGAGGCCTGGTGCTTGCCCAGGATGGAGGTGAGTGGAACAGGGAAAGCCATGCCAAGGCTGGGGGCAGATGTAGTTCCAGCCCACCTGCTGTTCTGGGAGGGAGCCCCAGCATGGGCTTCTAAGGGCACCTGAATCTGGGCAGGCAGCAAGGCTTCCCACTCCTGCAGGATGCATTGCCTGGCAAGCAAACCCACCCTGAGGGAGAGGCATGGGGCTGCTGCTAGCAAAGGCCCTGCTTGCACTGCACTGCCTCCTTCCCTGCAGGGAGTTGCAGAGGAGGCCTTTCCCCTGTGCTTTGACTGGAGCCCTTGTAACCCCTCCCCCCTCTGATGACTTAGCACACACTGACAGTGACTGCTGCTCTGGCATCTGCACTTGCAGAACAGCACCTGCCACTTCTTTGTCTTGGCAGCACCTGGTAGCAGTGCGGGACCCCATGGGCTCAGCTCCTATCTGCTCAGTCATATAGCATTAAGGTTCCTTACAGCATCTACACATTAGTTCAGGCACCTTAACTAATTGTGTCTAAATTTGTTGCTTTATGCAGGCACAATTAACCAAAAATTGCCATTTTAAAGAGTATTAAGGGTGCACACTTGTAGACCCATGCCCTTAATGCACCTTAAAAATGGCTTATTCACCTTAAATTGCCATGTGTAGATGTGCCCTCTGAGTGCCAAAATGTTCATTATAAAATACCATTAAACAAATTTAATGTGGATGGTCTAAGCAAATTAAGATTTGACCTTTTTAGGTACATTTCACACTGCATCAATGTATTATAAAGTTCCAAACAAGTTGTGGTAAAGGTGACTGGGAAACAGGTGGATCTGCCATTGACTGAGTTTAACTCAGCTTTGTGAAATAATTCAACAAGGCACTTTAATCAGATCATGCATCACACTATTGTTAGGCTGAAAACAACAGTGTTCCCCAGCATACCTAGTGGTTCTGTACATGCTATGACATTTTTGTAATTTACGGAGTTTCCTTATAGTTCCATATGCTCAGTACATGATAAGGCCAGACGGTTCTGGACAGTTTAAACTTGTGACCCATAAAGACATGGTGACATAGTTTTATTCTTTGAGCATGCCCGATTCGATTTTAGGTTATATAACTGTTTGGCACCCCAAAAAAGCAACTGTTATCTCTATGAGGGATTCAGACTTTAAGTGGGTGAGAGTTGAGTGTTTGATAATGATTGGATAGGATCAATGATTGACGTGACCCCTGAATAACTGATTGACTCCTAAAAGTGGTGGGATTTGGGGAGTATAAGAGAGCTTAGACCTAAGGTTTGGGGGTGTAGTCAAGGGTGACTTTGGAGGTTGTTGGTTGTGTGGGTTAGAGTTTGTGTGTGTATTTTGGTTGACTGAGTGACTAAGGAATTGCTTGTTGCAGACAAGTTTTGAATTCATGCTAGAAGTTCCTCAAGCTTGCAGCAGAGCACCTCAGAAAACATCTCAGTTGAGGCCTGATCCAGAGGGAACCAGGGCTGTTCTAAATGATCCGCTATTAAGACCTGGGTAACATATTCAGGTACTTTGATCAAGTACCTAAGTGAAGGGGAAAAAACTCTTGAGGGATGTAGGAGTGTGTAAAGCTGGGTGCTTCTTTCTTTTAAGTAAATTTGTTGTTAAGGTAACTGTTTCTGCAACACTGTTGCATGAAAGGGAGAGAGGGTAAATTGATTTCTATCCCTCTTCTTTGTTTGTACACTTATCTTTGTGTATGTGTGCATATAACTAACAAGAACTAATGAGAGAGAGAGAGAGCGATTTTGTTAATTCTTGTTCATTGTTATAACCTAGTCTTCTTGTTTAACTTCAGTTGGAGTTAGTGATCATTACTTTACATATTCACCAAGATAATCTGGGCTGTAGGTTTAGACTACTAAGAGAACAGGGCTGCCGCCCCTTTTACTGAGGATAAATCTTAACACCCCTCATTTACATAATTAATATTGTTTCCAACAACTGCAGGCATACACAGAAGCAGATCTTTTATAAAGTTGGGTACGAGAACAATGACAGTGCTTCAGAGGTGGCTGCACCTTCTGCTCCCATTTATTTTCCTCCTCTTCTCCCCAACGAAGGTGGGCAAATCACATTGTGGGAGCAGCAGTCATGGATATTTTAAAGTCCTAAAGAAGATAAAAATTCCCCCGCTTCCCCTCTGTGCTCAAGGGAACATCCCTTCTTCCCCCTCCTCCTCCAGCTGCTGGTAGCCCCATTATCCCAGAGACAAGGGGAGCTCCTGTCCCTCTCCAGCCAGGGGTTGGCCTCAGCCCAGGACAGTGACGGCAGCAGCAAATAGGCATGTTTCCCTCTCACCACCCCTGGTCCTGGGCTGGTAGGGAAAACTGTTGGGGACCAAATAACTTTAAAGAGTCCCCCGCTGTTGCTTCTGCTACATGGTCAGAAAGGAGGGTAAAGCTACACCACTGCACACTCTCTGGATCCACCCTGCGTATGCTCAAATTTTAGGTACCAATTAAAGTAAGGCATGGGCTTAGACACCTTGAATAAAGGTGCATCCCGGGTGTACACGGGTTTGTACTGCCCTCTCCAATTGAGATAATTATTCGCAGAGCAGTATGCTACGGAGGGACACAACAGCCCAGCCACCACCTCTGTCCCCTAGAGTCAGGCCCAGTCAATCAATTAATAAATCTGTATATAGTTAAGTATCACAACAAAACCATTAACAGGTAAGGACATAGATTATCTATATATGTACAGATTTACAAGATAATAAGCCTTATATCATACACACACAGTTATCATTTATAAATACAGATGAACAATAGAACAAACCAGACCAAAGGATATTGATTGGGCAACCTTATAACTCTATTAATAAGAAACTATTACTTCAAATTATTTGCATAAACTATAAGGCACAATCCAAAACTATAACCAGCAGTCCTTAAACTACTTGGATGCCCTCCAGGTCAGGGGCCCACTCCTAAGGTACCACTACAGGAAAAGAGGTGAGGGGAAAGAAAAAGGAGGGGAAGACCCCAAAGACTCCTAAGCTCTCCCCCGCTATCACCCAGCAGTAGCCCACGTGGTACCTTCACAACTCTTGGAGGGGGGGAGTCCCTCCCCTGTGGGGACCCTCTCTCTAGGGTAACTTGCTACCTCACAGTCCCAGAGGGTTGCCTCCTGTTCTCCAGGTTGAGCTCTATTCCCCACCAGGTTTTCCTGCCACCCAACTCTGCTGCTGCCATCCTAGCTTAGGGCCACATGCACTGCTGTGTGTAGTGGGTGCTTCACCTTGTGCTAGGGGTTGGAGGCCTCGACAGCTTTGTGCAGAACCAGGGCACGGTCTGTTCCTGGACACTCTGGGCAGCACCATCTGCACTGAGCTGCTGCCCTGTGCCAGCAGCTGTAGACTCAAGTCATCTCAAGGAGCTCCTAGAGAGTCTCACCCTCCATGCAGCACCTCCTGCACCAAGCTCCCAGCCTTGTTTCGGGGATTGAAGACCTGAGCCACCCCAGGGGCTCCAAAGATCCTGCTCCATGCACTGGCCTGTACACCGTCTCTCTGGCTGCGTGCAGCTCCCAGAGTCTGGATGCCATGCTGCACACCAAGAGCCTGACCACTGGAGCTGTCCGCCACTCCCTGCTGACAGAAGTCTTCAGGGGCTTTTCTGGGCTACTGCTTTGCCCTGCTGAGCAGTTCTCCTCGGCTCTTCCAACCCCCACTCTTCTCAGTCCCTGATGCATCTGCCCCTCATGCTCCTTTTATATGCTCCAGGGCTCTGCCCCTGAAGTCTTCCAGACCTGACAGTTTGCAGTCTTCAATCAGGTCCAGGGGAGCTCTTCTCCCCCTCCCCTCCGGAAAGGGGGAATGATGTTATTTCTCTTGCTGCCTCCTGATTGGTGGATGGGCTTCACCAATCAAAACAGCAGGATCTCAAGCCTGGGACTCAACCCAAGCTCTGAAAGGTAAGCCTGCTACAAAGGTTTGACTCTACTTCAGTTCCCAAGGTCTAAAGTGATGCGGATAATTTTTTTTCCCCACTTTGTAACTGTTTGAACTGCAGTCTCTCAGGATTGTGAAACAATTCCTGTGGGGCATCTACTGCAATCTCTATTGGGATGGGCAAAATGTTTGGCTGAAAAAACTTTCAGCTAAATAAATAGATTTTATAACCCATAAATATTTTACAAATCAGTATCAATTCTGACAAAATGCTCAGATTGAAAATAACTTTGAGAGACAAAATAGTTCACTTCTATACTTGATACCAAAACCATTAAAAATTTTGTTTGTTTATTTTTAAACCAAATTACTTTGTCTGTAAACAGACAAAATAATTATGCTGCTCTAAAAATAGCGCGCTGACTAGCAGTAAGTGTATAGCCAGTGATCAGTTGAAACTGTTTCATCTGTACCAGGTAAACAGCAAAACCACAACAGCTTACACAAAAATGAAACAGCTGTTAAATTAACACTATTTAGTTTCCACTTACTGGGGGCTGGAGGGAAAAGAGCAGAAGCATCTCTTTTTCTATTATTTTTCAATTTAGTGTAAATCGCTTCATCTGTCCAACCTTTAAATTGGACAGTTCATTCAAATTTTAAAAAATTAAAACCCTTACAAGTATTTGAATCCCAAATTAAACCATTTCATTTTGGATCAAACCAAAAGTGATTTTTTGATTTTTCTATTTACCAAAAATGTTTGGTTAACAAAAAAAAGTATGCAGATCAAGCAGAAATAGTATTTGTATTTAATATCTCAGAATCAATAATAAAACTCTTAATAATTGCCCAACTACAGTTGGAATTTCTGTGCATTATATAGTAACATAAATAATCATCCTCAAAGTTAATGGCCATTTTTGAAAAGTGGTTCTATTAAAAAATAACCTGAATAATGAATCAAAATAGGTAAAGTTAAAAGAGAGTGGCAGAGTAAAATAGAGGCCAAATACAAGATTATCTAAATGTTAAAATAAATGTCAGCATTGGAAGTAATGACTTTTGTAGCAGAAAATAAATTTTTCAGATATACTTTCAGTAATCACCTAACACTTGAAAAAAATCCCAGTTTCAAAAGAAAAGGATAAAACTTCAGGAAATTCCATTATAAGTATACCAGCCACAATAAAAGCATTTGTGTACAATGGGATATTCAATCACAAAACTCTGGTGCGAGTTCTTTATTTTAACTGTGCCTTGTATATTCTGGTTTTCTAAAGTACTGTTTACAAAAATATATATAGTTAAATATATATAGGACCTTTCCACTTAAACAGAGCATGGCCACTGCTATTCAATTGCCACAAAGTTATTCCCAGCCTTAAAGCAGTATTTTAAAGTACTTTTTCTTCATAAGATATAAAGAATTTCTAACAAGAACTCATTTCAGATATCTCTAAATTTTTCCATTTTATGACTTCTACTAGGCCTGCCTTGTCAGGATTTAACCGTGAAGCATGAAGGTAACAAATCCCTGGCTCTAAAGAGCAACAAACCAAAATTCAAACAAACCCTAGAAAAAGTAGGGTATGAAAGAGAAGAGCATGAATAAACAATACTGTGAATGCAATCTTCTTAAGCAAGTCAGTAAACAAGCTAAGGGAATTAGAAAGCTTGGCAACAGTATTTGTTGTGCTGCTACAACTATCCTGTAATGAATTATAATGATTAGAGCTACCAAACAAAGTGGCTCAGTTTCTGTAGAAAATTCTCCTAACCTGCTGCCATTAATCAGGCTTGCCTGATTGTATCATTAGGACTATGACTTTCAACTTTTGTGCCTAAATAGACAACTTTAAAAAATTTTTACCCGGCTGCTTCTTTACAGAGGTAAACTGCTTTGGCTAGGGTGGTGTACCCGATGTGCTTAGGTTACTTTTACTCTCTATATTAATAAAAGATAATATAAGGGATTTTGAGGTATATGTTTTATGGAACATGCACTGTGGCATGTGCCTTTTAATATACCCTAAATAAAAAGCAACTGGTTCACCACAAATATAAGAAGGGTTACTATTCCTAATACCTCAGGATTCTCTCATATTTCATCACCTGACCATCTTAGACTTATCTCCCAGAAAATCCCAGACTGTTAAATTGTGTCTCATCACAGTTCTGGTGTTTCAGATTATTTCATCTTTTCTGAAGAGTCAAATGAAAGATGAATATCCCACTTGCTTGTGACGGAGCACAGAATAAGAGTTAAACCCACGCTCTTAACTATTGTTGATCCCCATGTCACCATTCTCAAATTCTGGTAAGAATAATTCTATTTCATCCTGTTATACCTGGATAGGGTAAATGGTTCTTTTAAGAATATACTTCTGATTCTGGAGAGCATGTCAAACATTATTTTGTACTGATTTAAATAGGACCTTTACAAACCTTGGCATAAGTTTCTGTATGGACTACAATGTATTATGTCTTTAAAATTCCTTTATGGGCTATGAAGTTTGTAAAAATATATTAAATATGTAAAATATATACAATTTAAATCTTTCAGACACAGTAGAAATACTACAGGTATTGTACTCAGATTCAAAGAATTGAGAGAGGGAAGCCCTGAGCAGCACAGAACCACACAAGATTTTCTACATCATTTCCATGGTTTGAAACCAGGCTGGATCTCATTTATATCTATCATCAACTGTGCACATAAAGAGCAAGTAGAGGCAAGAAATGTTAGTCTCAACCAAAAGACAATTTAGGTGACTTCACTAGCATGATGGAAGGAGGACATTTTTTCCACCCCAAAATTTGCACTCTATGAAAGAGAGAACAGCATCTTGTGCATACTAATCACCTAGAAAAAGAGGTGTTGGTTAAATATTGTTAAAGCTTGAGAAGAGGTAAAAGAACATTTTCCATTTTTCTGTTCCTTTATATAAACTTCCCTCAGTGCAGAAGATGGCAGGTCCATTTCATGAGTCTGGCACACTTACACAATGCATTTTGTGTGTACAGTACAGTAATAGGTCTCCAAGAATACAAGTTACAAGTTAAACCTAGGTTTTAAGAACAAAGAGAGAAATAAAACTTCTTTGACAAATTACAAACACTCAGCTTCTCAGCCATGCTAACAATTGACAATACAGTCACAGAATCAAGCAAATTGGACTCAGCCTAACAAAAATCCATCATACAATATTTCCAAGACTGACATAGAGAACTGCAGTAATATACATTCACTCTACATATTGTCTTCATAGGCAAGTGGGGGTCATCACTGACCACAAGATGAACAGGAGCCTGCAATGCAATGCTGCAGCCAGTAAAGCGACCAAAACGCTGGCTTGCATCCATCAATGCTTCTCAGTCAAATCCTGGGAAGTCATTCTCCCTTTGTACTCGGCCTTGGTGAGGCCACAGCTGGAGTACTGTGTCCAGTTTTGGGCTCCACAATTCAAAAAGGATGTGGAGAAACTTGAGAGAGTCCAGAGCAGAGCCACGCGAATGATCAGAGGTCAGGAAAACAGACCTTATGACGACAGGCTGAGAGTCCTGAGTCTCTTTAGCCTGGAAAAGCACAGGCTCAGGGGTAACCTGAGGGCCACCTACAAGTTTATCTGGGGGAACGTTTGTTCACCAGAGCACCCCAAGGGATGACGAGGTCGAACAGTCATGAACTACTACAAGATCATTTCAGGCTGGACATAAGGAAGAATTTCTTTACTGTCCGAGCCCCCAAGGTCTGGAACAGTTTGCCAGCGGAGGTGGTTCCTGACTTCCTGCCCTTTGGGCAGGGGAGCTGGACTCGATGATCTTCCGAGGTCCCTTCCAGCCCTAATGTCTATGAAATCTCTGAAGTGGGTTTCTTTTACTAGATTTCTCTATCAAATTCATTTATGAGATTGTAATAAGAAAGAACTTTCTTGAGGGAAGGCATGTGTGCTTCAGTGATTCCAAGAATTATGCTGAAGTCACAGGGCCCTTGTACACGAGATGGTAGTCACCAGGTCCACGTGATGATAATGTCATTTGTATGGCTTAATGGCATCACATGTTACACATGCACCAGTCTTGTGGGTTTTAAATGAGTTTGCATTGTTGCAAATTAAACTATATCCAGATGTAGTTTTGTTTGCAATGATGCATTGCAGCTGTCAGCTCACCCTTTGGCCATGGGAGAGGTGGGCAGGCTGTGCAAAAAAAAGGATCAGGCTCCTCAACACTTCTGCTTTCAGCAAATGCCTGCTGAAGGCACAAGCAGTGAGGGACCTGATCCCTTTTTTCTTTTTCCTTCAGTGGAGCCTGTCCACCTCTCCTGTGGCAGGGGGGCAAGCTACCAGTGAGCCGAGCAGCCTCTAAGCCATGGAGAGCACCAGTCCTTACCTCTGCAGCAAAAGTGTCCCCTCAGGCCACCTGGTGAGCTGCTAGCAGGCTAGGTGCTGCTGCAGCTTAGAGGCAGCACCTGGCCCAATCCAACTGTTCCCCAAGCCCAGCTGCTGGAAGCCCACCAGGTACTGTTCCCAAGGCAGGCTCAGGGAACAGCTGGATCAGGCCAGGTGCTGCCTCTGAGCTGGGGCAGCACCCAGCCCACTAGCAGCCCACCCAGGTCACCCCAGGGAATGATGCCACTGCAGAGGGAAGGACTGCGGCTCCCCACAGCTCAGGGTCTGCTTGGCCCACTGACAGCTCACCCCCCAGCTGTGGACAGGGTCTGGCAAAAAAAGGATCAGGCCCCTTGCCGTAATGTGACAGAACAATTTGAAATGGTGGGTTTCAATTAAAAAGCCATGGTTTCAGTTTAAAAGGCATAGAATAAAACCCTGAGGGCTAAACCCCTGTCATGAGTACAAGCGCCCAAAGTTTACAGACAATATAAAAAGCAGTCCACTGGTATCTCTAATCCGGGGGAGCAGGTTGAGTGATAGCCATCTATCCTTGTCAAAGGCCCCCTCTACGCATGCATATAAAGGTGCGTTGGAATCTAATGCACAATTCACACAATTGCACTTCCCACCATGCCACATGTGCATGGGATGCCACACAATTATATGATCACAGATTAGATCCTCTTGTGCCTTACTGCAAGTGCAGCAGGAGCCTGATCCCAGCAAGAAGCAAGTTCCCATGGCTGTGAGCCCTTCACTCCTCAGTTGATCTTGCAAGGATCTATCTGCCCCAGGGGCTTACTGGAACCCTAGGTCAGGGAGATCACCCCTGCAGCCATCCTGCCACCTGGGGGTTTGCTGGGAGGCATACTGCACAGACCCAGAATCTGCAGGGACCCAGCATCTTCAGCTGGAACTCTGAGTCTCAGCAGCTGTGGGGTGTTGCCAGGAACCCAAATCCCCAGCTGCTTGCACTGAGGGATAGGTAGCACAGGCAGATAGGGCAGGAAACAGAAAGCATGGCAGCAGGGCAGGCAGGGAGCAGAAAGCAGAGCAGCCGATTGGAGAGGGGAAGGGGATTGGAAGAATGGCACATAGGGAGGGTATGAGACTAATTTGTGGCACATGTGATGGGCCAGTAGGGGGTGCTCCTTCATTGAGCCACCCACCTCACTGCACCTGACCACCTTCCAGGCTCCGAGTGCCTCCCTGGGGGCGCCTCATGTCCAGCCAACCCCCTTCCTGAGCACACCTGCTAGCCTGGGGGTAACACTGCCACCACACAGGTATAGGCTTGATTCTGGTTCTGCACACCCTGGGAAACACAGGCCTAGTAGCCCTTGAGGGTACTTAATTCACTTCAAGAAATGGGATGCTTCCCTCAGTCAGAAGCACAAGTAGTGATCTCCCTTAGTCAGCCAAACCAAGGGGACCCCAAGGCATAATCTAGACCCACTCCCAATAAGTCTCCCATGCTAGGTACAAAGGAGAACTTTACTGGCTACAAGGGGTAGGGTTGGAATAGGGTACAGGTTAGAGCAATATCAGAGAACAAACTGAGTGACTGGGATAGCCTTTGATCACGCATCTGAGTTACCGCAAGCTATACATCTAGTTAGATCTCAGGTAGCTTATTCACAGTATCATCCAAAGGCAGGTGGAGATTCCCTCTGGAGGCAGGCAGTTTCTTGATCAAGAGTTTTGAGAGAGAGAGCAAGTTTCAGATAGTCCAGTTCTTCTCTCCCTGAGTCTTCCTCATGGCTGCTGCCTCTTCCTCCTAGGCAGTCCTTAACTTATATAGCCCTTGTGACCTCATTTACCTGGTCCAATGGAAGCCAGCACCTGTTGGCTATCAGCCAACCAATTTGAAATGCATCACTAGTTGCTGGGCAGACTGGCAGTTCCTAGCTCCCCAGGTAGCCCAAGTCCCTCACCCAGGTATGTAATGCCAGTCAGGTAGGCAAAGGGAGCAAGTTTCCCCGCTCCCTCAGAAATGTATCCAGTTCAGGTTACCTAAAGAGAAAGGGTAAGGTGTATACCCTCTGTAGGGCCCATCTTAACCAAACTGTCACAGAACAGAGTTTTTGGGGAGAAACAGAGGTGGCCTTTTGCCACAGCACACATGCCAAAAAGTTTCCCTAGTAACCTATATCTCATAACACAGCACAGATTCAAATTCAGAATGAAAAAAAAGAAGGTGATTTTAAAAATTGCCTTGGCAGTATTTTGGGTTACTACACTAACTGTTTATGTTTGAACATTAAGTATAAGTACTCTTATTCAAGTAGTTGTTCACCATGTTGGATTATGAATTCGATTTTGAAACATGGTGAAAATTGTTTATTTTTATGATATATTACAATATCACAAACAGCTGTAACGTAATAGTCAAATTAAAAGCTAAAGCTGACTTCACAGTCATTCTGGGAAATGTGAAGTGCCTAGTATTTTTACCCATTTGAGTCTTTTCTCATTTATACTGGTCCATGGCAGCATCCTTCTAACCCCACTTTTGGCAGTAAGATGAGATAGCAATCTTCCCACTGCCTATGAACTGCACAAAAGTTATCACCCATTTCTTTTTCTGCCTCTCTATCAGTCAAAGTTTAGTTTCTCTCCGGAGATGCTTACCTGCAATTGTTCCCACCATCAATTTGCTGTAACCTAGGCAGGTTGTCATAGAGAAGCAGATTCTATTAGCTTATTATCAAAAGGGACAAAAATTCATTCACCTACTCAATGCAGAAGGCTTTTCTATGACACATAGGTCATGAAGTTCTGGCCTCAGATAACAATGTTGCAGAAGAGAAGATTTTATTTTTCTCACAGTCTAAATGTTGTGACACCCTTATGCTTGTCAGGTCTGAAACTCTCCAGCAAAGTTTCTCTCTCTTTCTCTGTCTGTCTCAGGGTGATTCCTTACATTTCCCATCCATCCTCTCAAGATAAATTCAACTCCACATATGGTGAAGTGGAAGCTATGACAAAACAGTAAAATAGTCTGAAACAACTTTCACCACCCCTTACTGTTAGTTTGGTAATTGCCATTATGAATCATTCACTAAGCACAAAGTGAAATGCTTTGTCCTATGGATGCTAATTTCTGCTTATCTTTAATATATCCTGTTCTGCAAAATAAAACCAGAAGTTTTATTCACCCTGTAAGTCAGGAAAATACACTGTACTGTACACATCATTTTAGACAGACAGACAGACATTCTCCTAGCACAAAAAGCTAGCATGCAAGAGTTCAAGACTTTTTCTCACCCTCAGAAGCTGGTTCTTCCTGAAAAGTGAAAGAACATCCAGTCAGGAAGTTCTGTCTCCAGAGAAGTGCAACAGCTGCAAAGGCCCACTTGGCTGCAAACTGAGCGGGTGAGCTGTGCCTAAAAACTTTGCAAGAAAGGTTTGCAGAGGGTGCAATAGCTTTCCCAAGCAGAAGGGTATGCCATGCACAGTCCATGCTTTTTATTGGAACATTTGAACTGTGACCAGAGCTCCCATTGCAAACCAAGGGCACCAATTAGCTGCTATTCAGCTATAAAAATGCTGAGGGAGGGAAAAACTGGAAGTGAGCAATGCCAGCCTGGAGAGAGGGGCAGGGACTCAACCCCCCATCCCCATCCCCATCCCCTCCCCCCCCAGGCAGAGGGAACAGAGCTGAGTTTTGCCAGAGAGCAAACATCAGGATGAAGGAGAGCCTGAGATATCCCAGGAGAAGCTGATTCCCTACCCAGGTCAGAGCTGTGCAATCAGGGACACAGATACCCAGGGAAAGAGTGTGAAAGGACTGGTAAGCTGGCTGGGAAAAGCTGCCTGATCAGAGGCCTGTGGAGGGAAGTCCTCTGAGCTGGAAAGGCTTATACTGCAGGAACAGACCTGAAGAGGGCCCCTGTCTGCATGCGAGGTGCTGAGGGAGAGAGGCAGCCCAGAGAGGGAGCGGGCTGTGAGAATCCCAAACCCTCATGGGTGCGTGAGGGGGCACTTACCCTCCTGCAAACACTAGGAGCTACTTCTCAGAAGGAAGCTAAGGAAAAGAAGCCTGTTACTTGCAGTGACTGATCAAAGACTTGTTCTTTGCCGAATTATCAAGGGAGACTAAAGAATCCACTTTCCCGGGAGCAGCAGAAGCCTCACCTGCACCATCTACTGGTGGGTCATAGTTAAAACTGGTGCCATTTTTTGTTATGGGAAGGGGATTGTGACTACAGGGAAATCAACCTGGGATATGGGAAGGGAGGGGGACTTTTAAAGGGTTATCACCAGATGTATGTATTTATTGAAGCTGTTTGATGCAAGTGGGACCACTCAGTGTGCTGGAATTATTCACCTAATGTTGCAGTTGTATATTTTATTCAAAGTGTTGGTTTTATTATTAATTACTGGGGGGGTGTATACGCAGACACACATTTCTTCTTTTGAGTAATCATTTCTTTTATGTAAATAGTTGTATATAATAAAGAACCCAATGTGTTTTATTTATTGGTTGTGGACTAAACTCTTGGATGGTAAGAGTGAGGGACACACCTCTCCATGGGACACCTCAGTCAGCAGACCTGCCTGAGGGGGTTTCCTAGGGCTACTGGCACCCTAAGGACCCAGAATCCAGCATGTCACCTGGCCTAACATTACAAAAGTTTGTACATCATTTCTTGAATAACTATATGCTTCACTCAGGATCCTGAGGGCCCCCCAGTAGCCCACAACCCTTAGCTCTCCCTCCCTCACTTCAGTGAGGGAGAACAGTGGCTCCCTGATGGAAACCTGATGCTTGGCACCTGAATAGTGTCCAGATTGCTTAAGTTATCAGTCACCTTTGTGCACAGACTTGGGTCACCTGATCCAACAGTCTCAGAGACGTAAGGCCGGTTGCACAAAACTGGGATGACCATGATGGGCCACAGTCAGTGTTCCAAGGAACCGGGCTGAGAGCACAGCCCCAGTTTGCCCACAATAGTAAGGGGGCAGAGAGCATGCCCCACTTCCTGTTCACATCTGCAAGCTGCACACAGCCCTGGTTGGTGCCCTGGAACTGATCATACTCCCAGCACAGGTTTGAGAGCACAGCCCTGGATCACCTGCAGGGAGCCTTGCCCACAGGAAGTCACTTCCCCGCATCTACCTTCAGCTGATGCAACATGGCAAAGAAGTAGCACTCTATTGCCCCTTGCCTGGAGAGATGGCCTTAGAAGTGAGTGTTTTTCTCCACCCAGGGAGCTGAAATGTTAGTATTCTCCCCCTTCTCTCCATGTTTTCCAGTACTGCATATTTCCTGAAATGTACCATGAAACACATATACCAAAACTGAGAGATACACTCATATGGAAAAGCTAGTCTTATCACCACCCTTCCCAAATAAGGGACTTGTCCTTTAATTTGCACTTGAGTGTCTACAAGAGACCAGAGAATCAGAAAATGCCTGGGAAAGGCAATGTGTATTCCTTGGATCCCATGGCCTCTGCCAGCCTTGGACTTGTTTGTATTAGCTCATATTAGTTTGTTTAATTATTAAAATATAAATCAAGAAGAGAAATCAAGACATTCTATTCCTAAGTATATACCCTTTATCCAGTACTCCGTAGTATCTGACCATTCTAAAAAAAATTGTGTGAGCTAAGCAAACTGTCTGCATCAAGATCTCCATTTTGCACTTCACCAGCTTTCACTCAGGTAATAAGACCATTATTACTTTTTGTTCCTGATGGGTTAGGTTTTTGTAGGTTTTTTGTGGGGGAGGGGTAGTGTTTTGTTTGAGTTTTTGCAAAGAGAGAGATTGCTTGGAAACAGGACTGTTAAGCAAAAGCTAAGTTAGAGCTTTATCTTACGTCTAAGGCTAATCATATATTCTCACTTATCAGATCTACTTGTAAAAAGTCCTAGTCAATCCAAGAAATATTTACTATTCACTCATCTCTCCTCTAAAACATTTAAGATTTGTGATGGAATAACATGAGGGCATCTCTCAATTACAGGGTATCAACAACTTTACTGCTGAAGTGCCCTTTATAAATTCCCTTAATAAAATGTGCATTTGTAGGGAGGAGGGGGGCTCTACATTCTTCTAACCTTCTGTTAGCAAATAAGGAGATGGTTATTGTCACTCCAATATATATAATAATTATTCAGAGCAGTAGAGATCAACCTTTTAGAGTACTGGGTCTAGTGCTTGCAACCAGGCTGCCCTGAATTTCTGGTAGAGGAGGTGGGGAAGCAAGGTGGATCTACCTTCAGCTGATGCAACATGGCAAAAGGAGGGGAGGGTGGAAGAGGGAGAGAGAAAGCCAGTGAGACTGAGGAAGCTGGGTAGGTGAGGCTAATCTTCATTAGGACCACTGTGCTGACAAGTGGGGTCAATGAGAGACTTCATGTGACTGCAGGGACAGGGAACTGGCTGATGGAGCCTGGGCTGGGTCAGGGCCCCAGCTCAGGCAGGGCTGAGAGTTAGCAATTACAGCAGTGTTGCAAAAGGAACAGCACTCCTGGGGACAGAGTACCATCACTCCAGGAAGTCGTTGCAAAAAATTGGAGAACAGGGTAGGAACTACTGGGGATGGAAGAGGTTTCAAAGGACCCCAAGAGGGTTCCCTGCCCAGCTGAGGTGGAGAGTTAGCGGCCCTGAGAGAGCTGGGCAAGGCTACAGTCGGTCAAGGCAGCAGGCCAGAAGATGAAAGTGAGTAAACTCAGAGAGCTCTGAAGCATAGGGAGAACAGTGCCAGATCAGGGGATGTACCTGCGAATCATGGTGGTTAAAAGCATGGTGAGGCTTGAGGCCCAGGAGCATGTGCCTCAGAGCGGAGGGCCCAGTGGCAGAGAGAGAGTGGATGGCCACAGAGGCTGGCTGCATACACCTCAACTGGCCTGGACAAGGCCAGGGCCCATAGGCGGCCAAAGGGCAGGTGCCTACTGTAGAATGGTCCAGAGCTGTGGAGGGCCTGGCACCACAACTGCGCCCAATCCCAGGGCCAGGGCCAATAGAGGGTCACAAGGTCCCGACACTGTGTGGACCACGGATGAGTGGTGGAGACCAAGGCTATCCTAGCCCACGTGATGGGAACTAACAGTTGCCTGAAGGTGGAGACTTATGGAGCTGGGCCTGTGGTCAGATAGGGGCCTGGATGAGCCTGAGAGAGAACTGGGATGAGAGTGCAAAGGCACCTCTGAAGGGGGAAGGCTACACCCCTAGGGGAAACACAGAGAGAGCTCAGAGGTAGACAGCATTCCCTCTAAGTTGTGCGGCTGTGCAGGCACGCTCATGCCACACACCACGCAGTTTACAGGGAACACTGGTGGTAGAGCAGGGTGGCCCAACAGATTGGTCCTGGACATGACAGAAAACTGTACCTTGCTGGGGTTGGATGGTACAGTAGAACTGCCTGTGGTAAGGCAGCCTCCAGGAAATGCCACAACTATGCCCCACCAGTGATAGGTGAGGATGGGGTGCTGGAAAGCCTCAGTCCCTGCTGCCTTGTGGGTTACCTCATGGACGGGAAAGCTAAAGGATCACACCCTGAAAGAAAAGCAAGAGGCCTGAGAAAGCCCATGGAGGCCAGGAGGGCCCAGGAGCCCCAGGGACTAGAAGGAAGCCTGAACAGAGTGGCTAGGGTATTATAAGGAAGGTCTGAGGCCTGACCTAAAAGAAGGACCTGAGCATACCAGAGCCAGGCCTAAGGCATATGATAGGCCTGAGCCAGGCTATCAAAGATAAGAATAGGCCTCAGCTCTCAGAGTCAGGATATCAAAGACTCCCTCTTGCCTTTCTTCTGGCCTCATAATTCTTGTACTCTTGACTGCCCAGCTTCAGCAAAAGGGTGGAAAGTGTCCTTAGCCAGCCTATGCTGTAGCCTGGGGTTAGAGCATTCTCCTAGGAAGTTGAAGATGTGGGTACACATCTTCTGAGGGGTAGAAAGAGAGAGGCCCAGAACCCTGATCTCCCATACCTTGGGCCAGTGCTCTGTTTACTAGACTGTCAGGAAAACAGTCAAGAGAAGGGCAAGCTTGTATGTTCTCAGTCACATATCTTCAGAGGTCTCTTACGCACCTTCTTTAGAACAGGATCTGAACATTGAAAATCGTAAGTAAATAGTAATGCCAACAAGATGGGTAGTCAGGCACCCAAGTTCCTGAGAAGGGAATTCAGTCATACCTCTGTGCTTTAATAGCTCTCATTAGCAGCCCTGAATCACCTCCAGGCTTTCTGAGTCATGTTTGTCAACACTAAACATCCTTTTATAGAGTATCTAGGCACTCACACATGAATGAACTCCTCTTAGATGTCTCCAGGTTCTCTCTCTATTGACCATACAGGGATCCTGGGCATTCAGCTATGCCACTTGGATCTCCTGGAGAAAATAAGCAGAAGTTAGTCAAGACACAGTCAAGACAGTTTGACTCCTGGCCTTTATCGAACAGAAATTGTGAGCAGCTTGCTGATGGCCTACATTCAGAAACAGAGGATATATGTACAAGCATCACGTTTAGAAAGCCCTAATCAAGCTTAGGGTTATGTAAATGGCCAGGTGTGCAAGCATTAGCAGGGGTTAGGTCACCCAAAAAATTACATACCTGATCTAAAATAAGTTCTCATGAGATGTGAACCCAGCCTAGTGAATGCTTGGACACATTCACAGCATAGCCCTGGGAAAGTGCAGCCAGCCTTCACAACCCCAGAGCTGTGCTGTTTTTCATTCCCATAATCCTGATCAGGCTACTTTAACCCCACCCAACTAGTAGCCCTTGAACTAGGCAGCCCTCCCCTGGACCTGCCAGCTGTCCTAAACCCACCAGCCCCTCCCCCACTCAATTTACTTGCCTCTAGATGCCTGCACCTCCTTCCAGCAAACAGGAAACACTTGTATGCACAGATCCCAAATCAGGTGTAGGACACTTAAACTAACCTGGTGCCTAAGCCTGAGCCAGGCCCTGCAAATGTTTTTTCACACCCAGAAGCTAAATTTTTCACAAACGTTTTTCAGTATGAACTCTACTGGCTAATCACAGGTACTTCACTTATGTCTTGAGAGACTGAATCCAGCTTGTAGACACACCTCCAAACAAGGCTGTCTTGAACACCCTATCCTTTGAACTTGAATTTCAAATGGAGTGTTTTCTGGTTGGGAACAGAGTCATTACCTTACTGGGTGAGACCCTCCATTCATCTAGGTCAATATTCTGTCTCTGACAACTACCATTACTAAGTTACGTTAACCTCCCCAAAGAGGAAGCTTCTTCCTACTGTCAGTTAGTTTGGGCTACATTTTATATATATCCAAAACAGTCAAGACTTTTCATTGCCTTGAAAATGTGCTCTTTCTTTGCTCTAAACTGATACACAACTCTGAACGTGAAGAATTAGAATACCTGTTGAGAGTACTAAAATAATTCCCAGATGACTTACCAAAAATTCTTCCATACAATCCTCACATTTCCCCAAAATCAGGCCCCCAAAACTGGGGTGTGTTTATTAATTGGGGGCAATGATTTTCTGCTTAGAATAGAAGCACTGTGCTTTGATTGCTGTTCCACAGTGCATCATCTATACCATTACTGTTCAGGAAACTGAGGTTGTTGATTGACTTGATCACTCATTGATCTCCACTCTGCTGGTGTTAATGATCACCTCACCTTTTTAATGGTCTCAATATACCGCTAATCAATTTTGCTACCTCCTAGCTACTCCAAGTGTCTCTCCTCTTGTTTCACAGTCCTGGAGAGTCTTTGGGCTCCTGTACACATGCAGAGAGCCTGCTCCAATGTGCTGTAATTGCATACAGCAGACTCCAGCACATAGGCAACACATGGGGGGGGCCACGGGGAGCATGTGCCCCCCTGAGATAAGCCGCCAAAAGCTTCTACAAGTGGTCACCCCCCACTACCAACGTGGCCACCGGCCGCTACAGGCAGTCCCCGCTCATCGCTGCTGACACTGTGGATGGTGGCTGCGGGCAGTCCCCACTCGCCACCTGCTGCTCACCATACCCCACCACCAACACCACCATGGTTGCCTATAGGCGGTCCCTGCTCAACCCGCCCTTGCTGCTGACATCAATGGGCTGCCTGCGGGTGGTCCCCACTCACCACTGCCACTCCCCTACCGCCTGCGCGTGGTTGCCATGCCCCCCCAAGCCTCAGTAGGCAGTCATCATTCATGCTCCAATGTCATGTGTATCAGCATCCGCATGCTGAAAAATAGTGGTGGGGTGCTTTAAACTAAAACTCATTCAATTAGCTTTAGTTCAAAGCGCCCCACTGCATTTTTCAGCGCAGGGATGCTGATACACGTGAGGCTCCAGGTGCTTTTAATTAGCGTGGCTCTCCACACACACACACCTTCCAGAGCACATCTATAATCTCCCTTTAGTTCTCTCCAAAATCATGCATCCACTCATAGACACCAGTCTTCAGCCTTAGCTATGGTTTAAATTTTAGCTGAGCAAAAAAGGGAACAAGAGTCAGCTGAAGATTACTCTCTGTCCCTGCTCTATGCATCCATAACTTAAGAAAAATATTTTCTTCTTTATTTTGCCTTTAAAAAAACAAGGTGTGTATTATATTCTGGGGCATGTTGTATATGAGAAAATACAGTAATTGAGACTGAAATGTGACTGCACTTAACATCATGCATACATTTAGGGTATGTCAAGACTGCTGAATTATGGTAGCACCACACCCAAACATTCCATGCACACTATTACCAAACTGCAAGTAATGTAGAACCCTAGTAGAGCACTGTGATGCCTCTCAGAGCTTCATGGCATACACACTGCACCACAGTAAAACATCCACCCAGTTTCTAGTTCCAAGGGATGGGCACAGTATGTCTCAGTGGCACTGAAATTGAACACTATAGACGTACAAAGTGAAAAACTGTCCCTGTCCCTCAAGAGCATATACAGTACTCTAAGTTGACTGGCTAGACAAAGGTGAGAGATGAGAAAAAGAAGGCATAGCAAGCGAAGAGACGTATCCTAAGTAGCATTACAAGATTGGTTGGCAAAGAAGGAATAAGACATACTTTCCTGACTCTCAAAACAGCATTCTGATCACTGGGCCATGCTGACCTTTTTTTTAAATACTGTTTTTGCTCCTTCTTCTCCGTAACTCACAGACTCCATGTCATCAACAGATTAAGTCAGATTTTGCTTTTCACATCATTTGCAAACTATAATTTTAATTCTTTTATTTCTCAATGTTTTGATGTACTAACATTTCTTTCATATTATTTTTGGAGAGACAGAGAGAGACTAGATATTTAAAACATCTTGAATGAAACTTTGATCTCATTTTAAACAGAAAAAAAAAAGGAGGAAGGAATTAAAGTTAGTAAACATTTGTCATCCTTAAACTTCATAGACTGACCAAAGTGGATATATTTATATACTAGAAGTGCCCAACTTCCAGTCCTCAAGCTATATGTGGCCTATGGGCCCATGTGATCCAGCTCCCAGGGTTCCCCATGGCTCCAAAACTTTGGTGGCAGAGAAGTGGTTCCACCTGCTGCAAAATATCTGGACCCATGGGGAACCCCAGTCCCTGCACACTAGATCTGCTACCCAATACCAACACACAGGGCCATGGCGGGTGGGGAAGTACCAGGCCCCAGAGTCTAATCCCAGTGTATGCGGAGTGAGAGGGGGCAGTGCCAGGCCCCCAGGACCTAATCCTGACATGCTGGGAGCAGGAAGGAGAACTGTCAGGCCCCCACGGACAAATGCAAGTGCACAGAGAAGGGTGGGGGTGGACCCCAAGGCCTGATCCAGCCTGCAGACAGGCCAAAGCCAGTGATCTGACCCACAGGGCCAAAACGTACGTGTGTGTGCACACATGCATGCATGGTGTGCATACACAAGCACGCATACATCACAGCCTTTCATTGGCTGAAATTCACTGGGTAAAAAAAAATTACTCCAATCTGATCATTTGTAATGGTCCATCGACAATGCATTGGAGGGATATGGGGGGCATGTGCCCCCCTACCCAGATTTCTGTGCTGACAGTGGGGCACAGAGCTGCAATCTGACCAGAGCCCAGCAGCAATGGGGACGGCAGTGGCAGTGCTATTTCTGTGCCAGTTGTGGAGCATGGGGCTGCAGCCCAGCTGGACTCAGTGCCCAGCAGCAGCAGTGCAGAGTTGTGTCCCACACTGTGGCTGTGGTGTAGAGTTATGCCCCCCCTCCCCACATCAGCACTTACTTGTCACCTATATAATGGTCATTATAGTTTCAAGATAAAATGTTGACAATATCTGCAATCCACTTTGCTCAACAAAATGCAGCATACAAAGATCATGACAAATTTTATACTGGAACCCCAAAATCATGCACATTTGACATGGCAGGATGTGTTATTTTGGAGATCCTAGATTAAATTCCTTAGATTCTACCACATGTGCCAAGACTTTTAAAGTCACACAGTACAGCCTGGTTTTAGGATGCGGTCCCCAATGCCAGACTGTATGGCAATGCTTTAAAGTGCCAGCATAGAGAGAACCCATCAGCTCTCTGCACTACTCCACACCCCACAAATACATCATAAAAGCCCCACTGGCTTTAAACTTGCCTGTACACAGAAAACCTAGGATTGCAATCCTGGGCTCCCCACATGCCAGGACTTAAAAGCCGTTCCATGCAGCAGACAGCCCCTAATGTCAGACTGCACAGTGTGCCTTTAAGGGTATCAGTATACACAAAGGGATCTGAGGACCTTTTTCTTCAAATCCCCAAAATCATGCATCCTGCAATCCAAGAATACCAATCATGCAACTAAATTAATATCCGCCAGCAGATTCCACTGTGCCCATACAGCAAAATCTAACTTCTATAATTATATTTGTATGCAGGCATAGGTTGCACATCCAAAGAAAACTGAAGGTGTTGTCAATATTTTACCTTGAAAGGGTAATGATCAGATTGGAGTATACATTTTCTTTTTACCTGTTACTTTTCCAAAGCTTTAAGTACAAAATTAGCCATTCCATTAAATGGGGCACATATCTGTGGTTAGTTTGCAATTTTATGACATGATAAATTAATTAAATGTGTGGCATATTACAATTCACCATGCAGCCAACAAATTAATCTTGCAATAAGTATAACATCTGCCAGGGACCTAACATTGAAACCAGAGATGTGACTGCAGTACATGGAGTGCACACAGATTTAATCTAGCTAGCTAGCTACCAATAGCAATAAAATACATGGAACACGGACTGAAGACACAGTAACAATAGGATAATCACCCAGTTAAGTACCCACTGGGCTCGTACAGCCTTCACTAACACTTATACCACTTCAGCTTCACTACTATCCTTGAGTGCATACACATATCTAAATTGGCTTAAAATAAGGTGATTTAGGTCAACTTTAAGTTAAGCCACCTCGGAGCATATGCACATATGGCTCTTTGATATGGTAGCAGCCATCACCATGTACTTTCAGTCTTAGCATCAACTTAAGAAATCTGACTCAAGATAATATACCCTATATATGCAAATATATATAAGGTGTATTATCTTGTGCAGACAAGGTTCTTTGGGTTAGACCAACTAAAATAGTTGGAAAAATTCTTCTTTGCAAGTTTTTGGGTACAAACATCCTTCTTCAGGCAGAGGGAGTATCTGCAGTTGTTCTGTGCTCTTTCTGGAGGAGCTAGAAACAAGTATGCAAGAATTCAGTCTGTGAAAATGCAAATGTGTGGCAGTGAGGGTGAGAGACAATGGGTGAGAGACAGGTAGGGGCTGCGGAAAAGGTAATGGTGACCTGGAGATAGAATTTAGCTAAAAAATTGTAGAGAGGTTACCTGGGGTATCAGGTCATTATAATGTGGCATAAATAAAATGTCTATATTAAGTCCACGGTTTATTGGATCCAGCAGGTTGATGAAGTGCATTTCGTAGACTTGTCTGCAAAATTTTGTAAATTCCATTTGAGGATTAAAACTGAGAGAGCATGTGGTTGTTTTAAGAAGTGTGTCCCCACAAGTAATTGAGTATTTTTTTATTTGATTTTTGGTGTGTGTTCATTTTGGTACACAGTAGGCCTGTGCAAATAGGGAACTATCAATTCGGCCAAATAGCTTCAGAAGATTCGGAGCCGATTCAGAGATTTGGCCATAGAGTATAATGGGGAAATCAATGAAATATCTATAACTTTGTTGTCTTTTGGCTGATTCAGATGAAATTTGCAGGGATGATAGCCTCTGCTGATGGCATGACATATGCCAAGCTTCAAGGTGATAGGTGCAGGGGATTTGGAGAAACTGCACCTCAAATTTCTGAAAGCAAAACTTGTTTCACATGTGCATGTTAAGCCACAGTGAGGTGAAAACTGCGGGGATGGTAGCTCTTGCTGAGGCCACAAAGCCTGCTAAGTTTCAAGAAGATAGGTACAGGGGTTTCTGCCCCAAGACAGACACAGTTGCACCCATGACATGACTTTTGCTCTCAGCAGCCAGAGGTGCAGGGCCCCAGAACCCAGAAGCCCCTGCACCTATCTCCTTGAAAGCTGGCAGGCTTTGTGGCCTCAGCAGGTGCTAGCAGGCCTGCAGCTTTCATCCTGCTGCGCCTTAGCACACACAGTGTCACCTGTCACGAGTTTTGCTTGTCCACAGCTTGAGGTACAGTTTTCCCCAAACCCCTGCACCTATCTCCTTGAAACTTGGCAGGCTTTGTGGCCTCAGCAAGAGCTACCATCCCTGCATGTTCAATCAGAATCAGCCAAAAGACAACAAAGTTATAGATTTTTAATTGATTCCCCATTATACCCTATGGCAATATCTCTGAATCAATTTGAAAAGCCTAAAGCTTCCAGCTGATTCGATTCTGATTTATAGATCTGGCCTCCAAATCATCCGAATCATCTCTGAATCTGAATTGTGATCCAAAGCTTTGCACACCCCTAGTACACAGTTACTGTTTGGTTTCTCCTACTTATTTTCCATCTGGACATTAAGTGTACTGGATGAGATATATTACATTTCTGGAACTGTAGGTATAAGATCCAAGAATGTTGATGGTTCTGTTGTGGGGTGTAGTTATTGTGGGAGTGGTGGAGATATGGTGGCAGGTTTTACATTTATTGTCAAGGCATGGCCCACTCAGTGTGTTTTGGGCCATAGGAAGTTTGCTTCTAGTAATGAGATTGTTGAACTTTGGCGCTTGTTTAAAAGCTAGGATGGGTGGTTTCATAGTTGTTGGGGGCTGGAAGGGACCTTACAGATCACTGGGTATAACTCCCCTACACATGTGCAGCAAAGACTGCTTGAGATGCTTTGGTAGATGCATACCAGTGTTTGATTAGTTCTGCCAGCTATGGCATTGCATTAGTGGCTCGTGTTCATTTTGTGGTCTATCACAACACCCAGGTCTCATTTAGTTGTGGTATTAGCAAATATAGCACTGCCAAGCCTGTTAGTATGTTGGGGATAATTTCTCCCCAGATGGAGCACTTTACATTTCTCCATATTAAATGTCATCAGGTTGATGTCCACCCATCTCACAAACCTGTCCAGGTCATCCTATACTGACAGCCTGTCCTTGAGCATGACCACGCTCCCCCATAGTTTGGTATTGTCTGCGAACTTTGCCAGAACTTTGGTTCTGGGAAGATCTCTTTAAGAATTGGGTCTTCTCCTAATATGGGCTGCAACTGTTTGAGGATTTTCTGTATATATGTCATAACTAATGACAGCCAGGGGTTGCCTGGATAAAGGTAATCTCCAGCCCAAGGGGGCACTGCACCACTGCACTGGACCACTCTCCTGGAGCTGCACAACAGTTTTGAGCCCCTCATATCAGCAGATGCCAGTCATGCCACCAGCTCCAGCATGCAAGGATGGAGAGCCACCAGCAACTATGCCTAGAAGAAGACACAGAGTAATCATGATGGGATTGTTGAGAAGGGATGGTCTACACCTCCCCCAGAAAGAGCCAGAATAGTTGACCTACTCAACAGGGCTTTAAACTAAAATCGCTGGGGGACGGGTAGTCAATTAGCAGTTCTAGCCCAGGTCATGTCAACCACAGTAGAAATCATTTAGGTAGCCTAAGGGAACCCACTCCTATGACAGCCCTAGGAAAGGTCACGTCCCATCAAATAAGGGCTTCCCATGGCAGATTCAACTGCCTGTACAAAAATGCCATGAGCTTGGGAAACAAGCAAGAAGAACTGGCTCTTCTCATGTGATAAAGGTTATGATCTCATGGGGATAACAGAGACTCCACCTATGACTGGTCTGTTGGTATAGAAAGCTATACCATGTATAGGACAGACTGTGTTGGAAAGAGGGATGGGGGTGTAGCTCTTTCTCCAGGAGCAGTACACACTTCCTTCCAAACTGAGTTCACTAACCATGGAGGGCATCTTGAGACCCTCTGGGTTAAAATACAAAGAGAGCATGGGGAAGAAGATATACTCATAGGAGTCTATTATAGACCTCCCCATGAAGAAAAAGAACTGGACCACGAATTCAATGGGGAACTGGCTGAGGCCATGCACTCCTGATGCATTATGGGGGACTTCAACCTCCCTGACATCCTGTGGGAAGAACACATGGCCAAGTCTGACCGGTTGTGTAGCTTTCTTGCTTGCATTGATGTCCTCTACCTAAAGCAAGAGGTCTACGGGCCAACTAGGGAAAAGGCATCGTTCAGACCAAAGGGGACAATCTGGAGAGTGATCTAAGGATAAAGGCGAAGCTTGGTGACAACAACCATGAAGTGATCACTTTCTCTGTCCAATGCAGGGCAGGAAAATCCCTCAGTAAAACAGAAATCCTCAACTTTGGGAAGGCTGACTTACACAAACTCAGGAGATTGGTCAGTTAGGCACCAAGAGGCCATGCTCCCTTAGAAAGGGGAGTCCATGAGGACTGGTTATTCCTTTAGAATGCAATCCTCAAAGCACAAGGGGAAGTCCATCCCATCCTGCAAGAAATGCAGTCAGCAGACAAGGAAGCCCCCTTGGCTAAACAGGGAACTGTTGGACCTCCTGAAACTTAGAAGAGAATCCTACACCAGATGGAAAATGGGAAGCATCACCAAGGAGGACTACTCAGCACTAGCCCGGACATGTAGAGAGTGATACAGAAAAACCAAGGCAGAAACTGAACTCAGGCTAGCCATGGGAATCAAGGACAACAAAAAGTCCTTCTTTAGATATGTGGGAAATTGGAGAAAAAACAAAGGCAGCATTAGACTTCTGCAAGATCAAATGGGGCAGCTGACATCTGACACCCAAGAAAAGGCCAAATCTCCTAAATGATTACTTTTTGTCAATTTTCCACCCACTCAAGGGGGTCACACTGTCGGACAGGACACATAACACCCATGGAGTGGGAGATAGGCCCAAAATTGATGTAGATCAGGTGAGGGAACACCTCAAGAGGCTAGACATCCATAAGTTTGCAGGCCCAGACTGAATGCACTCAAGGGTCTTGAAGGAGCAGGCAGACATCATAGTTCACCCTATGGTGAAGGTATTTGAAAATGTGTGATGCTCAGAAGAGGTTCTGAAAGACTGGAAAAGAGCCAATGTGGTCCCAATCTTCAAGAAAGGAAGGAAGAAAGATCCAGGGAATTACAGGCCAATTAGTCTGACATCCATCCCTGGAATGATCTTGGAGAAAATAATCAAGGGATGGAAGGAAACCTTTTGAATGCTAGCCAACATGGCTTTGTTACTGGCAGGTCTTGCCTGACCAACCTAATCTCCTTTTATGACCAGGTGATGCATTACCTGGACAAGGGAGATGAGGTTGATGTCATATATCTCGATTTCAAGAAAACTTTTGACTTAGTCTCCCATGATGTCCTCATGGTTAAGCTGGGGATTTGTAGCCTCAACCATCTCACAGTCTGCTGGCTGGAAAACTGGCTCCAGGGTTGAACCCAAAGAGTACTAGTTGAAGGAAGTGAATCAACGTGGCACAAGGTGACCAGTGGTGTCCCTCAGAACTCAGTACTCGGGCCCGTATGCTTCAACATCTTCATTAATGATCTGGATTTGGGCATCAGATGCAGACTGGCAAAGTTTGTGGATGACACTAAACTATGGGGGAATGCAGTCACCCTGGAAGACAAGCTGGAGATACAGGCCAATATGGACACACATGCAAGGTGGGCAGACCAAAACCTGATGGCCTTCAGGTAGAGAACTGCAAAGTGCTCCACCTTGGGAGGAGGAACCAGCAGCATACTTATAGGCTCAGTGGTGCTACACTCACTAGCACCATGACCAAAAGAGACTTGGGAGTCTTGATTGCCAGAAGACAAACATGAGTCACCAATGGGATACCATTGGTGGCAAACCAAACTCTAGCACACATCAACCGATGCATCTCAAGAAAAACCAGGGACATCATCCTCCCACTTTACTCAGCCTTAGTGAGGCTGAAGCTAGAGTACTGTATCTAGTTTTGGACCCTCCACCTCAGGAGGGATGTGGATAAGCTTGAAAGAGTCCAAAGGATAGCCATCCATATGATCAAAGCCAAGAGGACAAGCCTTAAGTGGAGAGGCTGAGGGACTTGGGACTCTTCAGCCTGGAGAAGAGAAGGCTGAGGGGGTACTTGGTGGCAACCTACAAGTATATAAGAGGGGTGCATCAGGACCTGGGAGAACAGTTGTTCACCAGGGCTTCCCAAGGGATAACAAGGACTTAATAACCACAAACTCCTGGAAGGCCGATTTAGACTGGACATAAGAAACAAAACCTGTTTACAATCTGTGTCCAGGGTCTGGAACAGACTCCCCCCAGAGGTGGTGCAAGCACCTACTCTGGACTCATTCAAAAGGCATCTGGATGTTTATCTTGCTGGGATCATTAGAACTCAGAAGACTTCCTGCCTGTGGCAGGGGGGCTGAACTTGATGATCTCATGGAATCCCTTCCAGCCCCTAATTCCTATGAAATATATAATGGTGTGCAATTCATGGGGATTTTCTTTTTGTACTGCAGCAATTCTTCAGGTGGCTGTATCCAGGTGGCTCTTTCAAAGTGTGATCTCTCTGAAGGAGTGTCCTTGTTGCGTGAAAGCCCTTTTGAGATTTGCAAGGTTACGATCATGGGTGTTCTCATCTGTGCAAATTTGGTGGTATCAGAGGGCTTGGCTGTATATTACAGTTTTCTTGATATGCTTAGGGTGATTGCTGCTTTTGTGCAGATATGTATGTTGGTCCATGGGTTTTTTGTATATGGTGGTTTGTATTTTACCAGTCTGGATAGTAATCATAGTGGCTAAAAAGGAAATATCGGTGCTGGAGTATTCAAGAGAGAGGTTGAGGTAGGAGTGATGATTATTGAATTTCTGATGGAAATCAATCAGAGCTTGCAGGTTTTCAGTCCAAATGATGAAGATGTCATCTAAATTTCTTAAGTATAGCATGGGTTTAACGGTACAGTCCTTGAGGAATTCTTCTTCCAGGTGGCCCATAAAAAGGTTGGTATATTGTGGGGCCATTTTGGTACCCATAGCTGTGATGGCCAGGCCCTTCACCCCATGAAGGCTGAGGGTAGACCAAGGTCACCTTCCAGGACAAGGGAGGACTTGAGAGTGTCCCACTGTCCAGCCAGGGGGTTGGACCAAGGTGGTCAGTGCCCCAAGGCCTACCCTCTGGAGCTCTGCAACAGGTATGAACCTCTTGCAGCCCCAGTAGAACCTTCAGAGCTGCCAGCTTCTGCAGGTAAGGGAGAAACACTAACAACTATCATCCCTACTCTCCCCAAAATGAAACACAGAGTGGTCATTGTGGGAGACTCCTCCTGAGGGGGACTGAAGGAGCAATCTGCTGCTCCAGCCCCTTAGCCCAGGAGTTCTGTATCTGGGGGCCTGTATCTGGGACATAACTGAGGGGATCACAAAGCTTATCCAGCCCTCCGACCACTACCCTATGCTCTTTATCCATGTGGACACGAATGACATGGCTTGGAGCAATCCCAGGTGGGTCATGAGTGGGTACAGGGCTCTGGGAGCAGGCCTTAGAGGATTGGGGGCACAGGTGGTCTTTTTCTCGATCCTCCCACTTATGGGTCATGGGCTGAAGAGGGAGAAACAGATTGAGGTAGTCAGCCAAAGACTGTGGCACTGTTGTCATAGTGAAGGCTTCGGCTTCTGCAATCACAGACTGGACATAGTCCAGTGAGAGAGGCAGTGGTCTGCTGGGAAGAGATGGTCTCCACCTCACCTTACTGGGGAGGAAGGAAGTTGACCCTTTGACCCAGAATGGCTGATCTGCTTGACCAGGCTTTAAAACTAAACCCACTGTAGGATGTGTGGACAACCACCAAAGCAAGCCCACTAGGCAAACACTACAAAACCAGAAGGTTAGGGCATTCAAGGGATTCCTCTCCTACCCCAGCCCTGAAATGGTGTCCTCCTGGGAGTGCAAGGAAGCCTAAGGCTTCCAATGGGACACTTACATGTCTGTACACCAATGCCAGGAGCTTGCGGAATAAACAGGAGGAACTGGTCCTCCTGCTAAACAAGAATGACTACAATCTCACAGGGATAATGGAGACCTGGTGGGACTTCCCCCAACACTGGGCCACAGGTATAGACTGCTATACCCTGTACAGAAGAGATCATGGGGAAAAAAAAGAGGTGGGAGAGTAGCTGTCTATGTCAAGGAAACCTACACATCCATGCAAGCTGACACTGGCACCAGTGGAGGATGACTGAAGGCCCTCTGGGTTAAAATACATGGGGAACATGGAACAGGGAACACCATGGTAGGAGACTACTACAGACCTCCTAATCAGGAATAAGAGCTTGACCAGGAATTCACTAGGGAATTGGCTCTCAGTGTATAGTTGTCATTGGAGACTCCAACTGCCTACATGTATCAAGGACAATAAAACATCCTTTTTCAGGTATGTGAGGAGTCACAAGAAAAACAACAGTAACACTGGACCCCTGCTAAACCAAATGGGGACAACTGACAAATGACACCCAGGAAAAAGCCAACCTACTTAATGGGTACTTTGCATCGGTTTTTCACCAGCCCAAAGGGACCATCCTGCCTAACATGAAGCAGAACGGTCAGAGCGAGGGTGAATTTATACCCAACATCAGTGTAGACTTTGTAAAAGGAACACCTTGAGAGGCTGGACACCTTCAAGTCAGCTGGCCCTGACAATCTACACCCCAGGGTACTCAAGATGCTGGCAGGCATCATAGCCCAGCCACTGGCAAGGATGTTCAAGAACTCATGACACTCAGGTGAAGTACCCAAAGATTGGAAGAAGTCAATATAGTGCCTATCTTCAAGAAAGGAAGGAAAGTAGATCCAGGGAACTACAAGTCAAGCAGCTTGACCGCAATCCCTGGGAAGATTCTGGGGAAAAAAAATATCAGAGAGACCATTCTTGACAAGCTGGCTGATGGCAACATCCTGAGGGACAGCCAGCATGAGTTTGTTGCAGGTAGATCTTTCCTGATCAATCTCATTCCCTTCTATGACCAGGTGACACATCATCCGGACAAGGGAGAAAAGACTGACATCATATATCTGGACTTATAAAAAGCCTTTGATCTTGTGTCCCATGATCTCCTCATGGAAAAAAAAATAGGCAAACTGCGGCCTTGGCTACATCACAGTCTAATGGCTGGGGAATTGGCTCTGAGGTCAGACCCAGGGAGTAGTAGCTGATGAAAGTGAATCATCATGGCACTCTGTGACCAGTGATGTACCCTAAGGCTCTGTCTTTGAACCTATACTTTATTAACGATGTGGACCCTGGTGTCAGAAGCAGACTGGCCAAGTTTGCTGATGACACCAAACTTTGGGGAAGAGTGTCCACACCCGAGGACAGCCTGGTGATCCAGGCTAACCTGGATATGCTTAGAAAGTGGATGGATAAAAACTTGATGACATTCAATATAGAAAAATGAAGGTATTCCACCTCGGGGTGGGGAAGAACCTGCATCACACTTATAGGCTCAACAGTGTTATACCCACTAGCACCACAGCCGAAAGGGACTTGGGGGTCAAGACTGACCACAAGATGAACATAAGCCACCAATGCAATGTTGCAGCTGGTAAAACAAACCAAACTCTGGCTTGCATTCCTAGATGTTTCTCTAGCAAATCTCAGGATGTCATCCTCCTGCTGTACTTGGCCTTGCTGAGGCCGCAGCTGGAATACTGCATCCAATTCTGGGCTCCACAATTCAAGAAGGATGTAGAAAAGCTTGAGAGAGGAGAGCCATACACTTGATCAGAGGGCAAGAGAACAAGCCCAATGAAGAGAGGCTAAGAGCCATAGGACTCTTCAGCCTGGAAAAGTGCAGGCTCAGGGGGGACCTGGTAGCTGCCTATAAGTATATAAGGGATGTACCCAGAGAGTGGTGGTGGATGGGTCATTTTTAACCTGGAGGGATGTGGGCAGTGGGGTCCCTCAGGGCTTAGTCCTTGACCCACACTGTTCAACATCTTCATCAGTGACTAGGATGAGGAGGTAAAAAGCACCCTGTTCAAATTTGCTGATGGCACTAAGATGTGGGGGGATGTGGGCACACTGGAAGGGAGGAATAGGCTGCAATCAGACCTAGACAGGTTACAGGAGTGGGCGGATGAGAATAGGATGGGATTCAACACTGACAAGTGCAAGCTGGGGAACTCCCCTCTTGTCAGTGCAGAGGCAGA
>NW_017728918.1:83796226-83808950 GCF_001723895.1 Crocodylus porosus
TGGCAGAGGGTAGATTTAGGCTAGATATCAGGAGGCGCTACTTCACTGTCAGGGCAGCTAGAATCTGGAGCCAACTTCCAAGAGAAGTGGTGCTGGGTCCTACCCTGGGGGTCTTCAAAAGGAGGTTAGACAAACACCTTGCTAGGGTCATTTGACCCCACTACTCTTTCCTGCCATGGCAGGGGGTTGGACTCGATGATCTGCTCAGGTCCCTTCCGATTCTACTAACTATGAAACTATGAAATCCCAATGGTACAGTCTTCTCTTGGGTGTCTTTGCTTACCAAAGAAAAAAGTTGAAAACACAAGCATTCATTATTTCCCAATTGTTTTATTCACTTTTAAAGAATTTGGGGAAAAAAATCCTGATTTTGACACACCTCTTGAAAGCTTGTTTTCTCTACTGCACTCTGAAAATTAGTTATGGTGTACTGTAGTCCAATGCTGACCTTTTTGTCCCTCTCAAACTCTTTTGCAGAATACCAAGAGACAACTACCCTTTTCAAGACAAAGATCAAGTACTAGCAAAGACAGGTGTGAAAGCAGAGTTGCTAGAACAATCTAATTATTAAAAAAAGCAATAAAGTGACCAGGGCTAAATGGCCTTCATTTAAAAGTTTTGAAGGACTTAAGAAAAAGGAAGTCTAGTAGTTCTGTACAGCACACAATTACTTTATCCCATGGGTATCTCACCAGACACCAAAACAAAAACTTAATTCTGCCAGAAGTGGATCAAACAAAGGGTTTGTGGATGTGGGTGCTTGCGACAAATTATAACTAAATAATATATTTAAATAAGTTATTTAAACAAATTCACTGGCATGTATTTTAATATATACAACTGAATATATTTTAAAATCCCGCTGTGACAGTGTAAACTCTAGTCATAACTGTAATTAAATGGGCTGGTTCTGTTTTTATAATCTTTTTCGCTATATATTATTCAATCATTTTTAAGGTAAGAAAATGTAGACAACAATTTGCAGCACTGGGTCCAATGATAAATATTGAAACTTAATTTCCACTGTTGTTAATACCAGTAATTAAATGATCAAAACCTTGAAATGGTACTTAACTCTTTTATTCCTTTTAATCTTACACAGCTATACAGCACTGAAAATGACAGCTGAGCCAGCTCAAAATTCTTGGGTGAAAATGTTCAAAAAGATATTCAATTCACACAGCAATAGTTCCACTTTGCCATTTCAATGAAAAGAGTATGATTTTCCTTTTTGTTTTGCCACAGCAAGGCGTTAGTGACATTTAGAAAAAATGATCACTACTGAACAAGGCAGTTATGTTACTATACAGTTTACAACATTAAGATTTATTTTAGCTTGAGGCAAAGTAAAGATTAAAGAGACGGTGCCGCTAAGACTACAAAGGCTCATAAAACACTAAGCCATTACCATGACCTTAATATAGAACTCAGGATTCAAGGCATCAATATTGTGTTATAATAGCCTTGTATTCATTTAAAATTCAGTTACCGTTTGTCATGGCCCCATTTCTAGTTTTCATCCAAACTATGCTGAACTTTAGCTGCACAAAATATTTATTACTTCTTTATTAGTTACCTACAAAATTCATGAGGTCCAAAGGTGATAGCCATGTAGTCCCCAGAGAAATCTAGAAAACAACTGGAGTACTATCCAGTTTGTCATCCTACTATTCCTTTTAAGTGTATAACAGACAATGGAATAGCTGAAGAGCTAGAGCACCAACCTTGCTGTGCAGGAATAAATTTGCAGAAAGGTTCAGGACTGGATCGTCTCTGGACATATTTTGAACTTGCAAATTTTATAGCAAGCTGTAGTTTTATTTTATTTTATTCTGCAAAATGACTTCTGCTGAGAGAGGAATTAGATAGCTGAACTTTGCTGCCGGAAACATACCCAGTCTGCCTGCTTAATAGTACATGTGTTCAGATTTGTACTCTCATGCCCCCAAGTAAATCTATTTTCTTAAAACACAAGCATGAGTTTTGCAGATCAAAACTGCACATGTAAAGGGCGGTCACCCTTCTACAGGCAGTCTTACATTGAAGTTCCTGGAAATTCTGTATATCAGAAGTGTGAATATAATTCATAGAAAGTGAAGAGTGTGGATTAAATGAGGCTTTTCATCCATGACTACTCCGCGAGGGCTGTGCAGTAGCAAAGGGTGAGAGGCACACTGCCCTAAAAGAGCCCTGTTCAAAGGCATCATGATTGAGGAAGGCAAGCACCATGTAAGGAAAATCTGCCTCTGCCAACAAAAGATGTGTTTGGGATAGTGCCAGAAAATTAAGAATAATGATTATACAGTAGCTACATTGCATTGGAAGCCACAGAGCTCACAGAGTGCAATGAAGCCTGGTCAATCTGGTCCCAAATGCAGGGATCTGAGCTGGGATTGACTCCTGCAGAACAACCTGTGGAAAGTGACAGAAGAGATGAAGTACAGGTTCTTTACCAACAGCTCCCAAGCAGAGGCATTTGTGCATGAAAGGGGAGAGCGAAAATGGGAAGACAAACCAAGTGAACTCCCTGTCTCCTACTGATAGCACTATGTCAAAGCCTTGGGGGCAGCTTCCCAATAGATTCTCTCCACGGTGGTTATTCATATGGGGAAAAGGTGCAATCAGCTTTCTTCCATCTATACACATCCCCCTCCCCTGCCCCCACGAGTGCCTCTTAGCATATGCATCTGTTATATGTCAATTAGGCCCAATCTACACATTATGTTTCAGGCATAATTAAACATTTAAATCACACCTTAAGTAGTCACCCAGCCACACATTCAGTCAATTAAATGACAATAAACTTTGTAGCTGCTTCCCATCATGTCTGTAACAGGGAACACATGACCTGTAACTGGAAAGCGGTGTCGCCCATTTAAGGGCAGGGTTTTGTAGCAACCAGCAAAGCAGAGGTTAAGGAAAGACCCTGTAGGCAAGTCAACTGACAAGAGAGTACCTGGCCTGCAGGGCAGGGTTTAGGAAGTAAGAGAGCCCAGAGCTGGAGAGAGAGGGGGTAGTCTGTCTCTGCAGGCTTGCCAGAGAAGAAATTCTACCCCAAAATGGACTTTGTCAGAGAGACTGGTTGGGGGCTGGTCACCTTGGAGGCACGGATGGAGCCTGGTACATAAAGGAGCAGAGCTGAATGATTCCCTGCAATAAAGAGAAAGAGTTAATTGCAGATCCTGGAGGATAACCTGCTGCTAACCAGTGGTTACAATGCGAATTTGAGGGGTGGTATTTGGAGGTCCTATTAGTGCCTAAAAGGCACACGACCACCTTAATCCCTTGCAGGGACAGGCTCAAGGCACAGATGGTCCCCTCCAAATGGGATCATGGATTTACCAGCACTCGTGGTGCTCTGATGTGGTGCCAGAGGACTGGAAAAGGGCAATGTGGTTCCCATTTACAAAAAAGGGAGGAAGGAGGACCCAGGAAACTATAGGCCAGTTAGTCTTACCTCAATCCTGGGTAAGCTTTTTGAGAGAATTATCCTGGAGCATATCCACGAGGAGCCAGCGGGGGAGATTATGCTTAGGGGCAACCAACATGGGTTCATTAGAGCCAGGTCCTGTCAGACCAACTTGGTGACCTTCTATGACCAGGTCACAAAATCCTTAGATGCAGGTGTAGCAGTGGACGTAGTCCTCCTGGACTTTAGGAAGGCCTTCAACACTCTCTCACCCCATTCTCATTGAAAAACTAGGGGACTGTGGTGTCAACACCTACACAGTCAATTGGGTCACTAACTGGCTGGAGGGCCGCACCCAGAGAGTGGTGGTGAATGGGTCCTATTCAACCTGGAAGGATGTGGGCAGTGGGGTTCCGCAGGGCTCAGTCCTCAGGCCCGCACTGTCCAACAGCTTCATCAGCAACTTGGACGAGGGGGTAAAAAGCACCCTGTTCAAATTTGCAGACAACACAAAGATGGTGGGGAGTGGGCACACTAGAAGGGAGGAATAGGCTGCAATCAGACTTAGGTTACAGCGGTGGGTGGATAAGAACAGGATGGGTTTTAACACTGACAAGTGCAAGGTACTGTACCTGGGGGGGAAGAAACAACAGCAGACCTACAGGCTTGGGAACTCCCTTCTCATCAGTGCAGAGGCAGAGAAGTATCTTGGAGTCCTTATTGATGCCAAAACGAACATGGGCCGGCAGTGTGGCATCTCAAGCAGGTCCAAGGAGATGATCCTCCCCCTCTTTGTAACACTGGTCAAGCCGCAGCTAGAGAACTGCATCCAGTTCTGGGCGCTGCACTTCAAAAGGGATGTGGACAACATAGAGAGGGTCCAGAGGAGGGCCACTCACATGATCAAGGGGTAACAGGGCAGGCCCTACCAGGAGAGGCTCAGGGATCTGAACCTGTTCAGCCTCCACAAGAGAAGGCTGAGGAGGGGTCTAGTTGCCTTTTACAAACTAGTCAGAGGGGACCAGCAGGCATTGGGGGAGTCCCTGTTCCCTCGAGCACTACCAGGAGTGACTAGAAATAATGGTCACAAGCTGGCAGAGGGTAGATTCAGACTAGACATCAGGAAGCGCTACTTCATTGTCAGAGTGGCTAAGATCTGGAACCAACTTCCAAGGGAAGTGGTGCTGGCTCCTACCCTGGGGTGTTTAAGAGGAGGCTAGACGAACACCTTGCCGGTCATTTGACCCCAGTACTCTTTCCTGCCATGGCAGGGGGTTGGACTTGATGATATGCTCAGGTCCCTTCTAACCTTACCAACTATGAAACTATGCGGGGGTGAGGAGGGGGCAGAGGGCCCAGTACCCGGAGCCCAAGTAGCATGAATGATGCATGCCCCCGGCAGCTGGGCAAGGCATGGCAGCAGTAAGCGTGGAGCTCCCACCAATGCTGTCAGCAAGGAGGCGGGGCAGGGGAGATCAGGGTGGTGAACGCTGACCAGGGGTTGGCAACCACGCGCAGATGCCGCCAGCAGGGATCACTGACCACCCACAGATGCTGCTGGCAGTGGTGGTAGTGGGGGGTGGCAAGTGGCAACCACCCACAGGTAGTGCCAACAGTGTTGGCATTGCCTTTTTGTAGGGGCTGCACTGCCACACTCAGGGGGTACATGTGAACACCCTACACATCGCCCCTGCCAAAAAGGGCAGAGCTTGGGGCCAGAGGGCTCAGTGCCTGAGAAGTATAAGGACAAGGTCCAAGGACCCAGCACAAGACAGAGATAGAGCCAGGGACCTGAAGTCCAAGAGGGGCTAATCCAGAGCCCAATAGGGCAGAGCTAGGGCCAGAGCCCAGTAGCCAAGTCCAGAACAGTAGGCTTTGGCTAGAAAACCAGATAGAGCAGAGGAGCACAAGCTGGGAATGCCAAGGCTCCAATGAAGGAGTAAAGGCCTGAAGCAGACTGTTGGCTTTGGGAACGAGTGTCCCACTGGATGTGATGTTGCATACCACCAGTAAGGCATGGGCATTGTGTTGTTCTCAAAAGACCAAGGAGTTAAGCTTATAGAATGATAAAGCTTGTTTATTCAGAAATCAGTACCTTGCCTACAGTTCTGCTGTTCCTTCCTGCAATCCAGGGACAAATGTAACAATATGTAACACTCTTAAAAGGTATCCACACATCTTCCCCCTTTACATGTAGCATATCCCCATATAATACTAACATTGGCAATTTAGTTCAACCTATGATTAAAGCATATTTTAACAGGTCTCTATTAGTTTTTGCATTGGCTTTTTTAGCTCCAAGTGATCTTCTCAGTTTTCCCTGCATTCCCAATCCTTATTGGTTCAGTTCTTGTTTGTTTTCCTTGTTCAGATGTTTCTATTTCTGTGTCATTTGCAAATCTCCTCTGTCATTTCTTGTTGCTTTGATGTTAGCTGTGTTTCCTTTGGTGAATCTCATGATGCTGCTTGTTTTCTCCCCTTTTTGAGTTGCAAGTGTCATCTTTTCCTTCTTAATATCTGCTCTTCCAGTATGACTACTTTATAGGATCTGAGAGCGACTTGATAGGAGACTAGTGCTTTTTGTTTCCACATTTGTCCATCTGAAATAAACTCCATATCTTTGTTGTGCACTTGTGGTAAGTCTCTGTAACCCCTGTCATAGTACCATTTAGCCATATACCATAACTAAACTTTCTCTTTCTCATTTTGTGCATATAGACACTCTAACTTAGGAAGTGCCCTAGATGCATATGCTACTGGTCTCCAACTATCCCCATGTTTTTTAAGTAAAGCTGCTTTAACGCCTTCTTTAGAAGTATCTGTTTACAATTTAATAGGTCTTTTAGGGTCCTAGTATTTTCATACTGGAGCTTTCATAGATTGTAATCTTTCATTATTTTTTTCCTTCAAGGTTTTTAATTCAACTTCATGGTTTTGTTCCCATATCCATATTCTTTTGTAGGAATGATATGAGGTATTTGGTCTGCTCTGCTAAGTTAGGTAGATATTTCCCTATAATATCGATCATTCCCAGTAATCTCTGCACTCCTTCCTTAGTCATAGGAGATGGCATGTTTGTAATGGCTTTAACCCTTGCAGGATTGATTTGCACCTCTTTTCTCCTAGATATGTTATTTCTTTGACCCTGAATTTGCATTTTTGTTTGTTCAGTTTCAAACCTGCTCTGTAAGCTCTTTCTAGTACCTTTCTTAGCCCCAGGTCATGTGCTTCCATAGTATTTTCCCAAACTTATACATCAATAAAAGCCATAGATTCATCAAGACCTTCAAAAATTTGTTGCATCTTAGTGTGAAATACTTCAGATGCAGAACACAGTCCAAAAGCAAGCCTACAAAAGCATTACCTTTTTATTGAAGGTACATAAATCTAGTGCTATACTTTTCAAGGGGAATTTGCCAAAAGCCAGAAAAGACATCCAACATGAAGAAATATTTAGCTTCTTCCATGTTGCCAAAAACCTCTTCCCTGGTGAGAATGGGAAATGCTCCCTTTTGATGTACCTGTTAATTTGCTTAGGATCCAGACACAATCTCAAGGATCCATCTTTTTTTCTATTATGACAGTGAATGAACCTAAGCAGTTGGTTGCTCTACTTTTTCTATTATGTCCATGTTAACTAATCTAGTTCCTTTTTCAGTTTCTCCCTTAGTACCAGGGGAACATTTCTTGGAGCATGATGGTGGGAGTATTTGGTTCTTTTAATTCTCTCATACTGGTTTGGCAATTTCCCTATGCCTTGAAACACATCATAAAACTCTTGTACTATGTTCTTTGCTTTCTGAATCTTCAATCTTCTTCAAAGATTTGCAAAAGTTTACAGAAAGGAGCAGGATGTAACACACAAGAAACAGTAGGTGCATGCTGTGTACAATGAGGAACAGGAAGAATTCTGAGGACTAAACAGGGCATTGCGTGGGTTTGTGGTAACCCCCGCAGCAGCTGACCATTGTTTCTTCAAGCAATTCTCTTTGGCCTCCACTTTTCTGCTTCACAGTGCGGTCCTCCTTTCTGTATTGTGTCTTGCCTTAGGTTTTTGCAGTCTTGTAATTCTCTCTAGTTCAGCTTGTTCTATGTTTTCCTCCAGCTTCTCCAGCCCAGCTTTTGTTATCTCAGCCACTTGGAACATTGTAATTGCCTTTTCCAAATTAAGCTCAGGATCCTCTAGCAGTCTTTTCCTGAAGCTTGTATCCTTATGCCCAATACTATTTGGTGTCTGGTCATGGACTCTTTTAGGTCTCCAAAGTTGCATTCTGGCTCAGCAGTCTGAGGTCTTTGACAAACTCCTCTTTTGTCACACATTCTTTCTGCTATCTCATGTGGAAATTATACCATTCAGAGGTTTTATTTTGTTTGGATATACAATATTCCTCAAACTTTTTTATTACTGTGCCACAGCTTTTCTGTTCTGCTTCTGACAGTTGTAGGCTATTATAAAGAGACAGAACTTCTGGGCCTGCTATATTTAAAAAAAAATAACTACCTTGAGTGAATTTCCTTCTCTGTAGCTTCACTGCCCATCTCATATACATACATACACACATACGTATATACACATATAGTGAAGGCAAATGTAACAACTTATACATAACACTCTTAAAAGTATCTGCACAGGAGTGACTATGGGAGTGTCTGGAGGTCATGACTTAAACCCATAAGGCAAGCCAGGTCGAGAGAGTTGACCATGGGGAAAGAGAATGAGCACCATAATCACCAGTCTCTGAAGGCAGCCTCATTAAGTTTCTAACAAGATGTGGCAGGTGGGAAAACAATGTGAGACCTTAAGAGACAGGGCTGAAAGAGGCTAGCAGGGATGAGGCAGCCCGTAGGTGGTATCACAATGTTTCTTGGGTGCCTAACCTGTTACATTGCCATTAGCTGAATGTGTGGCCAGGAGCCCCTGTGTCTGGAAGCCCCATCAGCTTATCAGAGCTCTTGGAGTTCCTAGTTGATAGGGCTCCCAGCTGCAGGGGAAGGGGAGGCCCATGCACCCCCATGGCTGGAACCCCCTGAACTGAGAGGGCTCCTAGCTGTGAGAGCTCACTTCTTGCTGGAGCACAGGGAGCCCAGGGTCAGACTCCCCCTTCACCAGTAATAAGGTGTGATGGGATCTGATAGACAATCCCACATTCTGCAACATATATGTAGGATGGCAGGAGGTTGCAATTGTGTGGATCACACATTAGATCTCATTGTACCCTCACCTGCACATGTAAAGGGGCCATTATATTGGTACCTAGACACAGGAACCATATATAATAGAGATTTGAATATAGGCTGTGGAGTAGAGGCCAAGAGGTTTCTCCTTATTCCACCTATTAGGCAATCCTGCCCATATCTCTGAAAAACAATGACACATCCACATTTGTAACCCACCTTCATCCAAGCCTTAACATGAAAAGGCTAAAGAAACAAAATTACAAAAAACAGTAAGGACAATCCAAAGTGCTACAAAGGCCATGTGAGTCACTTTACATTTTTAAGGCAGCATCACCACCATATATCTGATGCTTTGCAAGAGAAGAGGGTCAAATTATCTCCTTACTCATTTATTATGGAGCCTATTCAAGTCAGTGGGTTCCATGGACCCAAGAGAAGACATTGGCTTAGGGTAGTTGTGTCTCAAGTTGGGACATATTTACCAACTGAGATGTCAAAAAGCAGCACTCCTTCAGTCAAAATCTCCAAACCCATTTCTACTGCCCCTTTTGCTGTGCTGTCTTTCCTTTCTTTCCCCACCACTTTTTCTGTAATGCATGTTATCCCTGAGGAAGCAATCAATGGGTCACCCAAGGATCAGAAATCTTAAGCTGTTGTTTTCAAGTTTTATGTTTATTAACTTTGTTCCAGATCATTTCATTATTTTTCTGCTTACCAACTCTGCCAAGCAGCTTCTTTGGTGGATAAGAAAATAATTCAAACAACAGAAAAACAGCCAATTTTTCTTGGCAGCAGGGGTCAAATAAAAGTCAAATAATCATGAACAAAAATGGAAGAGATCACACATCCACAAATATTATGCAAACCTAAACACCTTGCTACCTGATGATCTCCATTTCCTTCACAAGTTTTCCAATCTGTATGAAATATATATCAGGCATAAAATCTTATTCTCTGTGTGTCTATGAGTACCTGTCTGAATCAGTCCTACAACTGATCACATTTAATTTTAGCCTTAAAATGGCCTATAAAGAACACAGATGGAAAACGTCAAACTCATACCAGTAAATATTCTTTACAGTCGCATACTCTAGTAAACTAATTAAATTATTTGTAGCAGATAAGCTATTAGCTGAATTTCAGCATCCTTTCTGTTCATAATCCATTAACAAACTTTGATTTGTGTACAGCTACATTCATCCATATTTTTTGGACATTTCATGCAAACAATATGGATTCATTTCATTGCATAAAACTGGGTCCACTTTTTGAATCATCTAATAATCAATTTTGTACTTTAGCCATATGGTCTGGTATCTGTTCCCTGCCTGAATGAGTGTAACTGTAATATGGAGATGGAAGATGCATGTTCAATGAAGTAAACCTTTCATTAAATTAAAAAGAAGGTAGGAATAATTTTGGAGGCTAGGAAGAACCAGACTGGCAAGATTCAGGATTCAAACATTCTGAGCAACTTTGGGTGAATTCCTGGTCCCATTGACATCATTGGGGTACGGCTTTACACTCCAGACATCAAAACAAAAATGCGCCAATTTTTATTAGAGTCACACATGCATGCATGTGCAGCTGTGGAATTTGTGATCAGATTCCTGAATAATTTATTTGCTTCCAACTAATGATTCCCAAATGTCCTAATAAGAAAGGTACTGTTTCATGCCTTTATATTTTCTGGTGGAGTTCTGACTTGATGTTTTACCAAACCTCTAATGGGGTTGGTAAATGTTATGAGTTGATGTAAAAAGCTACACAGACAATGCCAGTTGCTTCTTAGCAGTAAGGACTGTGTACTATGTTGATATCATAACATTTTCTGCATCTGCCAAAAACATCCCTTGTTTGTTCAATGACTTTGATGAATGCTGATGGCTAATAAAATCAAGTTAGAAAATGCCTTCTGAGTGTTATAGCCAGACCTCTTTGGGTAGGTAGGGCTAAAGAACATTTCAGGAGTCCACCCCTCTTATCTGCCTATCACAGCAATACAGTCATTACAGGCAATTACACAGGGAGAAAGTAATCTTGTTTAAGTTGTCTGCAGTCAATAAGTACTCCCTGCTCCAAGTCTTTCAAGCACCTGTGCTCAAATTTCATACAAAATTTGACTTAATTGGTTCTGTTTTTTGCTGTTTCTACAAAGGATGGTTTGTTTCTTTGTAATGGCAGTGCCAGAGGTAGGGACAAAGTATCATCAACTGAATACCAAATGTATACAGCAGGATCGAATTCTGAATTATCATACACCACTTCACCTCCAGATTAACCTTCCTGCATATCAACTTCTTCTAGATTTCAGTGGTATAAATGAGATCAGAATTTGGACGTGTGACAATCTTGAGATCTTTCCAGCTACTGCTGAAAACAAGCATTACAATTAGAAGGAAAGGGTTTTGCCAATACAGGGAGCTCTGAATGTAGATGTACCAGCACTTGTTGACAGAGTCCAAGTTCTTCTGGCAAATCTATGGAATACATCACAAAAGAAACAGCAGAAATACCAAAGAAACAAAAGGAAAAAGCTGCAAGGAAGCCAAGACGCAACCAGAGACACTTATAATGTGATCCTGAGAAATGCTAAAGAGAGCTTCTGGGCAGAGGGCTGGCTCAAAAGGAGATTGGGATTTTGAGCAAAGACACTGTACTCTGCTGCGTGTATTGAGGGATATAGGGCTTTATGAACATACTTTGAAAATTATTAGGATTTCAAGGAAATAGACTCAGCCATCAACTTCTCCTCCTCCTAAATGCAAAACTCAAAAACTTGACTAACCATTGAATCAAAGGGGGTAAAAGTACAATCCCACTAACTGCTAATGGTCTGCAATTAGAAAATGTATTAGCAGTGAAAATTAAGGATATTGCAAAATAAGCATTATGTATATGATTACTTTTACAAAAAAGAAGTGAATCTGTACTATTGCCTTTGGCTCCACTTAAGTACTGAAAGCTGTGAAGCAAAGGCAACAAAATGCATGAATTACTTTTATACGGCGTTCTTAACAATGGTAACTTATAGATTTGATGTGCTTGTTGTACTCTAAAATTTAGATTCAATGTCTAATTTGCACATATACATATACACATATTGCAACAGTAAATATATAACCTGTCCTAAAAGAGAAACTGAGCTAAGAAGGAGGAGGAGAAAATACTTTCCGAGTTTTCCTCCCACCGCTTCCCTCAAAGGAATGAAGATGTCTTTGTTTATAAAAAGACATTTTCTTGATCTTCCTCCAGTCTTCATGCTATTTTCCCTCTTCGCTAAAAATTTTAAGCAAGCAACAATTTCTGAATGTCTAAAATGATACCATGCCAATATTCATCTGGTAACTCTTGAGTTTAATAAGAGATTTGTACAGATGGATACCTCAGACTTATTACCATGCTTTTTCATGATAATGAAGCTTTTAGAGAGCTCATTCACTACACTCAACCATTTTACAAGATGCCAAGACAACATTATTTCTCTACAGATAGTGTATAAGACCTGCTATAGTATAATTAAAGATAATGATTACTGTGAAACAATCAATGCATTGTTCAAGTGTCCTAACTATGAAACTCATGTCAGTATCTGCCCATTAGAAGTCATTCTTGAATATCCACTGCCCCCTTCAGGAAGAAACACTATCAAGAATAAGTAAACCTCATAAATCTTGTTACTGGGTAAAATTTTCTAAAGAACTTAAGTGCATTAGGAACTAAGTCCCATTTTCAAAAGTGATCGAGGAAACCAAGGACAAAGACAAGTTACTGCAATATAAACAAGGCTGGGTATTTCCAGAACATCAGTTTTTCTATAATATCCTGTGCATGTTCCCTCCACCTCCCCTCAGTAAATAAGAGAAAACAGTGGTATCTTAATCCTTTTTCACTGAGGTCTATGCACTGCAGACCAACAGATACAAAGTTCCACCCTTCCTTACATTGCTGTAAATTATTTACTCCCTTAAATCTTAGTTTCATAGTTTCTAGGGTCGGAAGGGACCTGAGCAGATCATCTAGTCCTACCCCCTGCCATGGCAGGAAAAAGTACTGGGGTCAAATGACCCCAGCAAGATGTTCATCTAACCTCCTCTTAAAAATCCCCAGGGTAGGAGCCTGCACCACTTCTCTTGG
>NW_017728918.1:83808961-83819635 GCF_001723895.1 Crocodylus porosus
AGGAGGGTGAGTTCCTCCTGCTTGTTGCCCATACTATGAGCGTTTGTGTAGAGGCATTTGAGGCCTCCTGTGGGTGTGTGTACTGAGCCCCTAGTCCCAGCGTTACCCTGGCCCCTCTCTCTTATCTGTTTATTCGCTTCACTCATCGGTCCGGGCTGTGCTGTAGTTGTGGGTGCTGTTTGGTCTGGCAGTCTGATGTTTCCTCTGCCCTCATCTTCCCCTTCCCCCGACGAGCCTAGTTTAAAGCCCACCAGAGGTGGTACTACCAACCTAGGAGAGAAAAAAGTGGAGATGCTGGGGATTGAACCCAGGACCTCATACATGCAAAGCATGCGCTCTACCACTGAGCTACATCCCCCTTTCATAGCCTTAGATCCCCCTTTCATGACCTTAAATCTTACTGAGATGAGCTGTTTGGCTGAATTAATTATGGAGGAATTTTGGAAAATTTCAACATTCACGCACAAACACACTCCAATTAGCTCTTTCTATAATCTCTAATTCACTTAGCTAATAATCCCATTTTCAAAATTAACTTTCAATCAGACTTCAGCTCCTGGTTTAATAAATATTGTGTGTGTGTGTGTGTGTGTGTGTGTACGCACACACACACACATACATATACACATATACACACATACACACACAAACACACATACTAAAAATAATGAAAAACATTTTTTTTCCCCCCACAGCTCACCTTTTGGGCCCTCACTACATGTTCAGGCATGATCCACTCACACCTTATTGCCCATGCAGAGGGAGCCTGGTCCTGGCCTCCCTCTGCACTGGCAAGAAGCAAGTTCCTGCAGCTGGGAGCCTCTTCAGTTGAGAAACTCCCAGTAGCCACAGTTTTCCAGTCCTGGCAGTGCAGAGAGTGCCTGAGGCTGCAAGACCATGGCAGGTATGATCTTCTAGCCCCAGGGTCTCCGTGTACCCCCAGGGCTGGGAGATCACAGCAGTGCTTCACTGCTGCTGAGACCCATCTGTGTTCCAGCACTGGGAAGTGCACTGCTGGGATCCAGCCTTAGTTGAGGGGATCCCAGACCTGGTGGCACATGGTGCACAAATGCAGTTGGGCATGGTACAGCCCAGCTGACAGAGCTCCCAGCCACAGGAGAGACTTTGCTACATGTGCAAGTTGAAGCTCGAAAGCAACCAGCTATAGAGTCTGTACACATTTTTAAGGTTTAACTTTATAGCTGATTGGAGCTTTTATGGCATGATAAATACTTTGCACGTGGTCTCAAGGTAATTGCACAATTAACTGGTTAATCACATGATACCCAAAATGTGTAGTGGGGGCCTTAGAGCCACAGTGAAAAGGTGTGTTATATCTGTAATCCATCACAGTAAAATCCCATATGCTGAGAACTTTCAGGGTATGTTAGTAGGAGGAGGAAATAACAGAACTGGCACATTCATAGTTCTGTGAACATCACTACCCAGTGACTCACTGATCTCTCATTTTGCTCAAATTTTCATTTCAATTTGTTCTTACAAATCATGTCAAGCTTTTGGAACCCAACAAAACTTTAAATTTGGAAAGACATAAGAAGTTCTTAGAAAGCTAGAAATTATCTTCTGCACCTTTCACCAATAGGAACTTCATCTCCATGTGACAAACAGCCTTACATCAGTATAAAACACTCTAATTCAAAGTAAAGTTGCCCCTCAAAGTGAGAAGTAACTATAAACTAGTTTAAGCTACAAAAGTACAACTTGTGTAATTGTGGTCATATAGCCACTTCCATAGCCTGTTTCAGCCAGGGGTAGCTTCTCAGCCAATGAAAAAAGGCTCTTTCCTTTGAATTACCAACAAGAGAAATCAGCTTTGATTGCCCTCGTTCCTTCTGGCTTGTTCTCTCATTTATCCAAACTATAAAGCTCATTCGCTCTTTTGTATAACAGAGATAAAACTAACTATATTATGTTGGACAATAAGGGAAACTATTTTAGGCTGTATAGGATGTTTGAATGTTGGGGGGTTTATTAACAAAACAAAATGGTGCTATTGGTTTCTTGTCTAAAAGTTCTGATGCAACAGTTGAAGTAACTTGATGAAGCTTGTGTGCAACTACTTTTTTATTACGGAGAGGAATTGCATACAGTACAGAGGTAACAGTCTCACTACTGTCTTTCCAAGAGTCTTGCTGCCAAGAAGTTCCTGCTGGACCAAGCATTTCTTCCTGGAGACTTTACATTCCCAGGTGAAATAGTTGTACTTTCTGCACAAGTCTATCATGGTTCTTCAAGATCCATCCAGGGACAGATCCAGGGCAGGCAGGAGGGAGGGTGCAGTGGTTCATTTCACCCCCTTTGATTCCTAGTCCACCAAATTTTTAAACCAACTGCCAAGCAGTTGCAGCAGCATTTCTGCTCAGCCAGCAGTCAGGGAGAGAATTGACTCCATGGCTCATCATGTTCTACCTGATCCCTTCTAAACTCTTCATTTTATGGGTGTTAACAACCCACTCTTTTTAATGGTCTTGATGTTCAGAAATCAAGCTATCTTTTCTTCTGCAATTCTGCTGTCTGTTAACTGCTTCTGGTAATGTAATGCTTCTGGTAACTCCTAAAAACTGTTTTTAATTCTAGCTGAAAATATTAACTCTGATGTGGAAATAACTTTCATTGAAGCATTGGCTTCACTGTCAAAATGCTTGAGAAGCCTAGATTTCGTTCTATGAATGGGAAAGAGATGTACATTTAATTCTAATGACTACATGGCTAATGAACAACATCCTTTGATTATTTTTGCCTAGTTTGTTGTAGTTTTCTTTATGAATAATATATATAATAATACATAATATATGACATAGCAATCTAAAGCCACCGCTGGTTTTTAAGAAGATGTGCTAGGATCTAGCATCAGATCTCATCACAACATATTGCCAGTGCAGGAGGAGCCTGGACTCCCCCTGCACCAGAAGTCTCATGGCTGGCAGCCCCAACAGTGATTGAAGCTTCCAGTCATGGGAGCTCAGGGTGCCCCCATGGCTGGGAGATTTCAGTCACAGGATTACATGGTGTCCCACACGGCTGGGAGCTCTGCTCACTGACAGTTGTACTCCCCGAGCTGGGAGCCCCAGTCAACTGATCAGTGTGTCTGGCCTCCAGAGCATACATGTTCAGTTAAAGGTGAGAGAGGAACCAAAGACAAAGTTATTATACAAATATGTATTTTAACTTTATCACTTAATCTTGGTTTTATTAAATAAATGAACATTTGGCCAGGTCACTATTTAAGTTATGATTAACCAGTTAATCATGTCTTAAGTGTAACCTGTGTCCGGAAAGTAATACACATTCCAATAAAGTATTGTTCTGGTTTGGTTTTCTGGGTCTGTCTAGGGCTGTTAGTTAACTGCAGTTGATGTATATGATTAATGCCAAACAAATTAACACATTAATTTTTTTAATGAGCATAAATCACGCACGTCTGTTTTGACCCTCTTCACTTATTGTACTTAATCACTAGGCAGAAATGGAGCAAAGCAGCAAAAGTTTGGGAAGTTTATTTATTTTTTTTTAAATTGTAGGTGGTTCTCTGGATAAAAAGACAGCCTTGCAATAGCTACAGATAACTGAGTTACAATATCATCGAAGCACCTCAAGTCTGCAGTACCACCTACACACGAAGCATGCTTTTGCCATCATTTCTCTTGATACAGATAACTCATCAACAGCAAATGAATCCCATAAGCCATGACAGAATATGTTTACTGGGTTTAAGAAACACTACAAGCTCATGGATCAAATGAAGTACAACAGCTTAGCCAATGCTATTGCGAAATGAATAGCTATGGACTGCAGACCACTCAACGTTGTAAATGACAGAGGGCTAAGAGAGGTTATTCAAATTGCATATTCCAATCATTCATATGCCTTGCCATCCTGAGGAACCCCACTGCATCATGAATACATGACCTATCACAATGAGATAACTACTAAGTTGGAGCTTTTGAAAAAATGCAAAAGCTGTTGCTTTTCCCAGTGATCACCAGACATCCTCGAGCAAACACAGGTATCTTGGAGTCACAGCACACTTGAGTGATGCTGCATGGACTCTGCAGTCGTTTGCTTTAACAACATTATGCTGAAACGGGTTCAGAGTGTTTCTTGGATGTTACTAAAGAATGGAATATTTATTTAAGAAAACATAACACCAATTAGTACTGACAGTGCACATAATATGAGAACAGCTGCCAGTCATTTGCCTTTTGAACACATGACATGCATTGCTCAGTCTGCAGCAATCCATCACAGTAGCACTCAGTGATGGTAGTTTTGAAAACATACTGACAAAATGTAGAAAAATTGTGGGCCATTTTAAACACAGTCCAGCTAACAGTGCATAGCTAGAAACACAACAAGCTGCAAATGGACAGACACAAGGACCAGATGGAACTGTATATTGGGTATGGTTCAGTGCCTGCTTAGAAAAAAACTGCTATCACCATGTTAGCTCTTCAAAAGCACAATCGATCAGTGTTGATGGGTAGTGATTTTGAAAAACTACAAAAACTAGAAACTATACTTGAGCCCTGCAGGTTTGTGACTGAATTCCTTGGAGAAGAAATGTATATCTCCTGCTCCTTGATTTTACCCACACTCTGCCATGTATTTTGTGTTATTTTGTGTTATGGCACTTTTGGATGACAACCCAACAAATGTTGCTTCATTTAAGAACACTTTCACTGCAGATTAACAAAACACAAAGAGGGTACCAATATGAGATTTCTAAAAACAGTTACAGCACTCAACTCAAGGTTTAAGAATCTGAAGTGCCTTTCAAAATCTGAGAGGGATGAGGTATGGAACATGCTGCCAGAAGTCTTAAAAGATCAGCACTCTGATGTGGAAACTACAGAACCCAAACACACCGCAAAAGAAAAAAATCAGCTTTCTGTTGGTGGCATCTGACTCAGATTATGAAAATGAAGATGTGTTGGTTTGCACTGCTTTGGATTGTTATTAAGCAGAACCCATCACCACCATGGAGTCATGTCCTCTGGATTGGTGTTTGAAGCATGAAGGGGCTTACAAAAGTTTAGCACATCTGGCATGCAAATACCTTGCAACACTGGCTACAATCGTGCCATGTGAACGACTGTTTTTACTTTCAGGTGACATTGTAAATAAGAAGTGTTCAGCATCATTTCCTGAGAATGAAAACAAACTTTTTTGTCTAAGTGATTGGCTGAAATGCAGTGAGGTGCATTGAAAAATACTTTTTTTTTTTTTGTTTACCGTTTTTACAGTGTGATTATTTATAGTAAAAAATAATAATTAAGGGTGCACTAATAGAGATTTTTTGGGCCAATACCAATGGCTGATTTTTAAGCACACCATATCAGCCAATACCAATCCAATTGCCAATATACATCCCAGCAGCATGAAGATCAGCATCCAGGTGGTAAGTCTGTTGGAGGGAAAGGGTAAGGGTGTGAGAGAAGGGGCATGGGGGGCAGATTAAGGCTCACATAGTGAGGGAGGGAGTGGGGTTGGGGCAGGGGGAAGTGCTACACAACTGGGCAGGGCAAGGCATGGGATGGAGCCGTGAGTGGCGCATTTGGGGGAAATGTGGGGGCGGCAGCACAGGGGACATGTGCCTGCAGCTCTGCATGCGGGGTGAGGACAAGCTGCTGCTGCAGCCTGGGGCCAGGCTGCACTGAGGGTGGGCAGTGTAGGTGCTGGGAACAGGCCTATGGCAAATTTTGGGGTGCCTGGCTGCCTGCATGCTGTGCTGCAGCTGCACGCATACATGGGGCATTGAAAAAAGAAAATCAGCCACATCTACCCAAAAAAAGCTGATTGCTGATATTGTCAATTTTACTTATAATCAGTGCCAATCCAATACTGCACCTCTATTAATAATATAAAGTGAGGACTGTACAGTTTGAATTCTGTCTTGTAATTAAAATCAATGTATTTGAAAATAAGAGAAACATCAAAATATTTATAATAAATTGGTATTCTATTATTGTTTAACTGTGCAATCAAAATTGCAGTTAATAGAAACCTTTTTAATCTCGCAATTAATTGCAATTTTTTTTTTAATCTTGTCAGCCCTAGTTCCATCTTAAATTGAATAATTCAGTTCCAGGGCCATCATTTATTAGTAAAGCTTCTAGTTTCTTTTTAGCTGGAGAAAAGTGTGCTGTGTTCTGTGATGATGCACTGCATCATCTTCACCCCCCTTTTTAAAATCCTAGATCCATCCATGGATTCATCATTCAAAACTTAGATTCAAGATAAAAAGACCGATGAGTATTTCCACCAGAACCTTGTAGGATGTACATGTACTATGCATGTATCCAAGGGGAGAACTAACCCTAGATGATCTGTTTATCAGGCCCTTTATAGAAGACACTGGTATATTAAGGCATATTTTAGCATTTCTTAGGAAACAGATTGTGTGACATAATTACAGAGTAATTTAGCCCAGATTTTTCTCTATAAGGAGCTGAAACACAACTGCCTGTCTCAAGCTGGCTGCCCTCACTAGGTACTATTGCAGTGCCTGGTCACTACTTGGCAAGAGCCAGTTTGCATTGGGTAATGGGTTATCCCTGGATGAAAAATCAGCTATGGGAGTGGGTGTAAGACCAGAATTACACAAATTGTACTTGTGTAGCTTACACTGGTTTATAGTTACTGCTCACTTTATGGGGCAACTTTACTCTAGATTGGAGTGTTTTATGGTGATATAAGAGTATTTATCACATGCCCATTCTACTTTTATTAGAGTGAAGTAAATGAACTCTATAAGAAAATGTGTTAACACCCTATAAGGTCTGACAACCTCAAAAGCCTGAGGATTGGCTGTCATTTCCTTTTTCATTTCTTCAGCCTCATTAACTCTCTCTCTCTCTCTCAAATATTACACACCTTGCCAACTTCTCCAAAACTCCCAAAGAAAATTAAAATACCTAACATTGCCTGCTTTCCCTTATAGCTCCTCTTCCATGCAGTCTGGACTTTTAACACTGCTTTACATCCTGCTGGTTCCCATGCCAAAATTTTGGAAGCAGGCAGCTAGGGGGCATATTATCACAGGAATGATGGAAGAAGTCCCTAGGCAATACAGAAATGACACAGGAAAATTCACAGCCTAGTTATGCCTTATTCCCATCCAGAAACCACAGACTCTTTTCCCAGCTGGCCTCCCAAAAGTTAGGATAGTAGCCAATGCATAGTTAACATATACCTTAGAATTTCAAAAGCTTTCTAAAAGTAAAGAATCATGGGCAGATCCAGGATTTCTTAAATGGGAGTACAGCATACTGCCCTTCAAGCCATGGGGTGATGGGGTCAACATATGACTAGTCACAACACTGGGAGTACAGGGAGGAAGCAGGTGCACAAGGAGATGGGGGGTGGGGAAAACCAGCCCTCTACTTCCTTATGAAAGCATTGCCACTAATCCTGGCTGACTATGAAGAGGGGATGGCCAGAGCCAGTCCTGCCCTGCTCTGGCCAGGAGCCATGGGGAGCCAGGCTCCACTAGGGACAGCAGCAGTGGCATTCAGTTTTCTCTTTCCAGCCCCTGCTCCCTGCCTGCTCTCCCTCCCTTCCAACATCTCCTGCTGGCCAGGAGCAGGCACTAGAAAGAGAAAATTATGCACCACTGTTTCTGCCTAGCTGCTCTTTGCAGCTCTGATCAGGAGTAACTCTGGGATTCCCCCCCTCCCCATTCCTGCATCATCTTTGGGGTGCCATGCAGCAGCATACAGGTTGCTCCTCCAAATGCATGATCTATGCCTGCCTTTCCCCACTCCCCCATCCCTCGCAGTTGTACCCTTCTGGCTGGGAGCAGGCACCGAAAGAGAAACCTGTGCACTGCTGCTGCCACTGTCTCCTGCTGAGCCTGCTGCATCACAGAGTTGCAGCCCATGGCTGTAACAGGGCAGGAGTGGTTCTGCACCGGGATCAGCTAAGGACAGAGAAACAGAGGTATATCCTGACTGCTGCACCCGCCCCCCTCGATCAACACTGAGGTACTCAAACAAAAGACCCATGCAGAGACCCTGCACCACCGCAAAGATTGTAATAGACTACCCTTGTACAAGTCAACCCATAAAGTTTTCATTTTTTTAGAACTCATTCATGGCTGTCCAGCCCTAATAGTACTTGCCAGCATTAGAATGTATGCTGCTAAATTCAGATATATTGCAATCAAACAGTTGATTACCCACACTGTGTGATCTTTCACTCATTTTTGACAGGGGGGTTGTTCTTATTTTTTGGTGGGGTGGCGGTTACTAATGGCACAATCCCCTCTTGCTTTTGGATAAATTGTCTTAACGAGCAAAGCAAGGATTTTAGTATTTCCCAAATTTGGTACTTTTTTATAATTAGAATGACCCTTGAGGATGAAATCTGACTCCTAATCATGATTTGTTCTATGTACCATTAGAGCAGTGTTGTTCCATTCTGCAGAAATGCACCATTTATCATTAGTTGTAGCTAATTGTAGGTTTGCTTCCTTTCTACAAAAGGCATTACAGTACTGTCATTACAGAAGAGGGTTCAGCACATTCACTTCCTATCATTGTCAACAGACAATTAACCTGAGTCATTTAAGTCTAATTGGAGACTGTTGTTTAAACAGGTAGTTTCACAATATCATCATGGCTTGACTCAACAGCACGTCTGGGAACTCTTAAAATACACGTTTTTAGCTGCAAAACTTGCTGCCTTCCAGGATGACTACCAAAATTATTCTAATTTTATGTGCAAAATTAACGACTAGCACACCCACGCAAGCTATTCAATTGTACGGGAAAAAAAGAGAGTCCAGATTTTACCTTGTCTTCATGACTTACCTTCCTGTAAAAATCTATGCAAATATTCCTGTGGCCATGTCAAAACAAATGCACCAATTATAAAAAACTTTTTTAAAACTTTTTCAAGAATCCTTTACTTGATCAGGACCTTAGACACAAACTACTCTTACATGCCTAAAACCAGATTTTTACTCGCATTGAAAAGCATATTACCATTTGAGTAGATCCACTAAAATCAATGGGAGCAATGGCATTATCCTGCAAAAACTTCCTCACCTGGAACAATTCTTACTCACAAGTACAATGTGCTTAAAATTACCTAAGTGCAAAATTGTTTGAATGATTGGGGCCTAAATTGGCACTTAATATGTAATTGGGTACCACAATCTAGCACTTAATGGACTAAAAGAAACTGCTTTCAGTACTAGCTTTCCCTGGAATTAACTATAATGTAAAAAAAGGCCTTATAATTTTTTTAAAAAGCAAAAACTTTCCTAGTCTCCTATTAATAGACACGTTCCGGTCTATTCACAATGGTAATTGACTTAATAGCTCATTACAGTTACTAATATTCTTATACATCAATATTTTAAACACACAATATTTAAATGGTATGTTTATCTATAACAGAACCTTTAATTGGCATTATTCTAAAGTCAGTTTTCTTTCAGTTGCCATAGGCAGAAAAAGGAATGGATTCTATGTCCTCTTAAACTTGAGGAATACTACTCCAATACCTCAACTCAGCAATTTGGGAATACTAGATACTTTTTCTTATGACCTTCACAGGCACTACTTGCCCTTTTGGAAGCACTAAATTTGAATGAGAACAAGCAATGTATTTGTGACAAGGGCACGCTCCCAGACCCAGTCCCAGCCCACCACCTGTCTAAAGGCAAACTGCTTGCTTACCTTGCCTGCCACTCATTGTTAAATAAGTTCATAGATGGTACTAGGCAGGAGGTTGCCCTTTGAGCACCCTGATGTCAAGGGTAGTTCTTACACAACTCCAACCTCCACTTTACCATGTCCGATGCCTTGCAGATGTCATACTATTTGTTACCACTCCAGCTTGAAGCCAGGCCAAACTCAGAACATAGTTAGGCCTCTTACATACCACCCTACTCAGGGCTTTACACCCTCTGCCCCCCTCTCATATGGGTCTCTAACACTCCGTCTGTTCCTGGGCCACACACATACCTCCCTGCTCCCTTAAGTGACCAGGGAGCAGGTAGGCTGTTAGGCTTACCTCTATGCTCCTTGGCCAGCCCTGATGCAGCCTTTTGAGTCTCTCCCATGACTCATCTCCACTGTGGCTGGGCAATTAGCCAAACTGTGGGCTGACTTTGTAGCAAAATCCCCAGTTTTGTTTTGGTTTGTTTGTTTTTGCGGGGGGGGGGGGTTTGAGAGGGGAGGAAGTTATTGCATTCACTCCCTTTCCCCAACCATTTCTGGCTTTTTCTCTCCCTCTCCTTCCCTATAGCTAAGTATAAGTGAGCTCAAACTTAGGATAAGCTTTAAATATTTTTATTTTCATAGCAAGTTTTTGGTTTTGGTTATCCACTGTTTTATATTGTATTATTATTAGGTTTGTATTGATTTTTAGTGTTGTATATTATATTATTATAATCTTTGTATTGATTTTTAGAGTTCCATATGGATATTGTATGATTTAGGCCTGTGCTTGTAAGTGAACCAAAGTCATGTCAAGTTTCCATTTTATGTCAAGGCTCCATCTTGTGTCGTCTGCCCAGGCATTCCCTGTCTGTCACAACTGTATGAGTCACATATCCCTCCCATGTAAATTGGTTCCCCAATGAATGAGTGTGATTGGAAATGATTGAAATACAATGGTAGCAGGCCTCTACTGAATGGCCTGTAA
>NW_017728918.1:83819825-83864368 GCF_001723895.1 Crocodylus porosus
CATGGAGCACACATGCTCAGTATGCCAGGGGCTGACCCTTGCCTGGGCATGCCTCCTGTCACTAGGGTCACACAAGGTCTGCCCCTATAAAAAGGGGCAGTGAAGACAGACCCAACGGGACGCCCTCTCCATCTGGACCAGCACCATGCCATACCACCTATCCACCCAGAGGCCCTGCCAGTGACCCGCCTCTGGACAACATCTACTGGACAAGGACCCCGTGCCAGCCTGGATAGGTAGATAATACCTGCACACCTCCTCCTACAATTTGGACTCTCTCTCTCTGTCTCCTCCTGGACTTCAGTGGACTTCAGCCCCTGCACCAAGCCTCTCTAACCCCTGCTGCTAGTGTGTGTGCACGTGCGTGTGTGTGCATGCAAGGTAACCAATTTGGCATTGTGTCACTATCTCCCCTGTTCAATAAAACCACTGTCATTTGCAACCCCAAGTTGGGTCATGTTTTACTGAATCCTAGTCCCTATCCTATCTTAAATTCCAGCCTCATTCTCTCTCTGAGCTCCAGTTCCCACCATCTCTGCTAGTTTTCCGATCTCCTCCCAATTCCATCTCCACTATTCTGCCACCTCTCAGCCTCTCCTTGCTTTCCTGCTGTCCCTGATGCCTGCTGCTTTTCCTGGTGCCTGGTGATTTTCTGCTGCCCTCTCTCTGTTTTCAAGCTCCCCCACTTCTGTAATCTCCACCCCGCCCTATTGCAGCTTCCCAGCTCCTATTAGCTGTCCTGCAGTTCTCTCCAGCTTCCAGCACCTACTGCTACTCTCTGCAATTTCTCAAGCTGCCCTGGAGCCATCCTCTGGCTCCCCACACCCAAAGCCCCTCTTTAACACCCATACTTTTGCTTAGTCCCATTTTTCCCTCTCCCTACCTTCCTTTTCAGCTCCCCCGTAGCTGTGCTGGCAATGCTTCCCTGTTCTGCAGGCTCTGGGCATTCATTGTCTTTTAATCAATTAAGATCAATTAACCTAAAGTTACCCCTGAGCCTCAGTTCTTCAGCCCAGGCCCCTGTAGTCTACAGTTCTAGTCCTGGTCCTGGTAACTTTAAATCCCTACGCTTCTACTTTCTTACCTTAACCTTTCCCCTGGTATCCCAAGTACACCAAACACATACATACATACATACATACATATCACAATACCCAACTTAGGAACTCACTTGTGTGTATGTATAGGTGGGTGGTATGTGTGTAAATTAGTGAATACACAGATATACATATACATATAGATATCATTGTGTGTGTGTGTGGTATATGAATTAGTAATCCACGTATGTGTATTGAATGTGCACGTGTTGGTAATTGGTAACTGATTCTGTCTAAATTTGGTGTGTGTAGTGTGTGTGAACCCAGACTAATTATTTTGAATGTGCATGTATCTTAGTTGCTAGTGTGAGACTGTGTGTGTGTATGTGTGTGTGTGTGTGTGTGTGTGTGTGTGTGTATTTATATATATATGGCATTGTGTGCATGATATAGGAATTAGTTATCTGTGTCTAACTTTTGGGAAGTATAATGTATGTGCCTGAGCTGGTAGTGTGAGTGTCTATGCCTAATAGGGGTGTATGCACCTAGCGAGTGTGTGCTTAATTGATTTTTATGTGTGCATGTGCAGTTGTACACCACACCCTCCTGTCTAACAGCTTAATATTGAGATCCTGAGTGTTGTCCTGACCCCTCAGGGAAACAACTTCACCCCTCACCGAACAACTAAGTCTTGCCCCCCCTTTGAGCCACTCCTTACACCACTCCTTACACTGGGGCCCCAGGGTCTTCCACCCCATAGGCTCAGGTTCCTCCACTCAGCATACCTGGCCCACCATTCAGCTCTCTCAATTAGGGCCTGAGACAGAGATGTGGGTTTTCTGGAAAATTTTCCACTGCCCTAAATAGAGTGTGATCTGATTTAGCATATTTGTTTACTAAATATAAAAGTCAAATAAAACTAAAAAAGTACCCCCATGCTAATTTTATGTCCCAATAGCCATAAGTATTTGAACTTAAGTATTTGATTTGAAAAAAATTAAATACAACACACTTAATATGGTTTAAATGTTATAGTCAAACAAATTCAAAGCTTTATGTGGAAAGAAATTATTTTTATTGGAATACTTGTAAAAATGTAAAAACAATACACAACAGCATGTACTTCCCTTACATTGTCTGTTTAAATTTAAGGGAAAAAAATTGAAGGTACTGAAAACTATGACACACTCATTTTAGCACACTCAAAGAACTGTGCATGATATGCCATGGTTGTCCATTTATCTACTTCAACAGAGTTTAACTCTCTTCCACTGACATCATTGCAGCACCTCCAGTTTCACTGTCACTATCTGTAGACAGACTTGCACTACTCATTAATTCCATTTCAGAATGAGATTGAGGCAAATCTGATTCTGAACTACTTGAACCACATTCTCTTTTACTAAAGGCAGAGATATGGGGCGGAAAACTTTCCACAATAAAATAAAGCACTGGAACATTTTCCATTCCACATCTCTGGCCCAAGGTCTTACACCCCTTTAGGCTCAGGTGCCTCTACCCAGTATGCCTGGCCCAACACCCCAGGGTCCAACACCCCTATAGAGTATCTGAGCCCTATAAGCTTACCTGGCCTACCCTGCTCAGTAACCCACCAAATGGTGGGGGCTGGGGTTAAGGCACTCCTCCCCACCTTTCACCAGGGAGGCAACTGGCCTGGCATTTCTTGAGGACTCCTATGCCACAGGGAGTCCCACCAGGCCACCCTTCCCTGGCAGAGTGCAGTTTCAGGCCATGCCCAGGACCAGGTGCCTCCTACCCTTACCTCCAAGACGTTCCCAGAGCAGCAGCTAAGCCAGACATTGATAAAGGGAACCCACTTTAAAATGTAATAAATAGGGATATGTTCCAAGACCCTGACTGTACTGACCCCCAGATCCATTTCTATCACTTTTAAAAGACAATTTTGGCACTTTCCAACAGCAGACAGTACAGACAAGCACACAGTGGTGGTGAATGTTACTTTAATAGGGGTGGCAACTACAAAAATATGTGTCATAGACAATGAGCAAGGAGCACAGATCCACACAGGAGACTATATTTTGGTGTGCAACATTCCCACAATGCACTGCATAAAGCAGCTGACTGCGGGCTTTCACCATACCGATCACATAAGAGTGAATTTATCTTCCATATGAATAATTCTTGGTATAAATGGGGTCATTGAATAAGAGCAATTTTGCACATACAGAAGCTGCATAAAGTGAGGGAAACCCATGTTCATAAAAATAGACAATAAAATACCCACCTGACAGAATTTTGGTCAGTAGCCATTTGCCAGAGTGAACATTCAATGGACAAATACCCTTCAAGACCCTATTTCCCTGCTCTCTCTCCTGCTGTATTTCTTATGCAAGAAATATCACATGTAGGTTGTTGCTCTATAGTCCCAAAATAAGGGAAAATATTTCATTGCCTACATCTCCAAAACCTACATTAGGTACACAGAATGGGCTATAATAATCCAGTCTATGGAAAAACAATTCTTCAAGAGCACATGATATTAATGTATGTATAAAGACCCTTTATCTTTTTATATTATTTTTTATTTACCTATTTGGACTCCCTAATTTTTCAGAAGGAACTTTATAACAAAGGAGATTTGGCTAGATGTAGCTTAAGTTTGAGTCACATACTCATCTTAAGAATGGGTCTCTCAAATTATTGACACAAAATATGCTTATTGTAAAAGGGGTATAGGTTGTAGCCATGTTGATCTAAGGACAGACAAAGTTCTTTGGATAAATCTGATATCTTTTATTAGACAAACTTAAATAGTTGGGAAATTTCTTCTTAGCAAGCTTTCAGGTATAAATACCTTTTGTCAGGATGAGGAAGCATCAGGCTTCATCAGGCTGAGGTGGGGACTGGATCTTACAGCTGCACCTCCAGAAATGTAATATATTTCATCCAATGCACCAAATGCCCTGATGGAAAATACATAGGAGAGACCAAACAACAACTGCATACCAGAATGAATGCACACCAGAAATCTATTAAGGACAAGAATACTCAATTACATGTGGGGGCACATTTCTCACAAAAAAAAACCCCACTCTCTCTCCAAACTCTCAGTTCTAATTGTCAAAGGGAATTTACAAAACACCTTTCACAGTCAAGCCTATGAACTTCACTTCATCAACCTCCTTGATACAAAAAATCATGGACTAAATATATACATTGTATTTATGACACATTATAACCCACCTAACATCTGGCTTCCCAAGTACCTCTCCACTATTTACTAGCTACTTTCATTCCCCACACCTCTCCTCCCCAGCCTGTCTCTCACCCACTGACTCCTCAATTTACATCTTCATTGACTGCCTTTCTTGCATGCCTCTTGCTTCTTTACTATTCATTCCATCCAGGAAGAGCACACACCAACTGCAGATGCCTCCTCAACCTGACAAAGGGTATTTATATCTGGAAGCTTGCTAAGAAGAATTTTTCCAACTATTTGAGTTGCTCTTATTGTAACTGCATTTCAATTGTAATGCTGTCCTACTTTTTAAAAAAAGTATAATTCAGCCACAAAGCTTTATAATACATCTGCTGTCTCATAGATATTGTAAATATTCTCATTTTAGGAGAAAACAGAGAAATTTAAGCTGAAAATCCTAAATGTAGCCAGTGGTTTGAGAGCTACCTTTTTCCTGTTCTTAACTTAAAATATCTGGAGGTCAATTGTTCAGAAGTCCTCAGCATATCACTGATGCCCACTTCCTTCAGCTGTAGTTGTGGGACCGCTGCCAATATTGATGTCCACCTCCTTCAACTGTAGTTATGGGAGGTCTGCCAGTTTTAGGCATGGCATCCCTCAAGTCCTTTTGGTTGCTCCATAACTGAGCAACTGAAAATAAATTGATGCTTTGAAAATTTGGCTTTAAGAACTTGTTCAAAGAGATACCCTGAATCATTTCAGAATGCAGATTAGAATCCAAGACTTTCTATTGGACCATATGGCTAATGTTCACTTTTAAACATCATTATTGCCTGCCATCTAAAATCTGCATGAAAACCTTTGAATGTGGATCTAACAATAACTTAAGAAAACTACAGTAACTAACAAGTGTGTCAAGAAAACACAATCATTTGCCTGCAGTTAAATATGAAATGCTAATAAGTTGGAACAGTGCCTATTACTTCATTTATTAGATCAATTTGTTCTTTAGCTTGAGTAAGTTTTGCAATAATATTCACTTGCATTTTTGTCCACCTTTCCAGAGGTACTAAGGGTTGAACACATTTTTTATTGTTAATCTTATTCAGGAGCCAATTTTCAAAATTGGCTGTTCTGATTTGTTATAACCATGGTTGCTATAGCTACAAATATGTGAATATAAAATTGCATGAGAGGGGAAAATTCTTTCCAATCAGTTTTAACATGAGAAACCATTACAATTCCATTATTATATGGATGACAGAAGAACATCTGACCAGCTCCTGCTCCTTTTGATGTCAGTGAGAAAAAAAACAGACTGTATTACCTTTGTAGTCCCCCAAAGGCTATGCAAGTTGGTACTGACCAACTGTTGCTATACCAAAGCATCTCAGTAACTCAAAGTTTGGAGAAGAGAATACACGAGTGCTTGTTGATGCTTTGCTGTGCAGACTGCCCTGTATTAAGGTAGTTTTCAAAGTCTAAGACTGCTCTTGGTCAATGCTATTAACACCACTAAAATCCCCAACAAATGGAAAGCCTCTAGCTCAGAAGTGTAATCTTATTCTACCCAGGGAGATACGTGGCTCTCCCATTTTTTTACAAGGGGCTACCTAATGTGTCCCAGTACCAGATCCTGTTTCATCTTGCAAGGTCACAGGGCCAGGGGCAGATTGGGGGGGTGGGGGTACAGCAGCACCCTTTCCCTCTGCCTCCCCCTTTTTTGATTCCTTGTCCACCCAAACTTTAAAACAAACATCCTGGCAGTGGCAGCAGCATTTTCAATCAGGCCACAGCAAGGAGGGTCAATTGATTTCATGGCTCATTATATAATCTACATGATTCCTTCTGAACTCATCATTAGGCAAGTGTTAACAACCCTCTTTCCTTTTTTATTGGTCTTTAATAGTTCCACTGCTCAAGCTATCCTTTCTTGCACAATTCTGCTGTCTGTTAGCTGCTCCTAGTTACTTAGCTCCTATATAGCCTGTGCGCTGTAGCCAGGTAACCAGGTCAGCAACATTCACAACTCCCGTGCCCCTCCCAGCAGGGCCAGCTGAGCCCCAGCCTGCTAATTGGTTCTAGAGCTGCTTTTAAGGGGCTCTTTCAGCATTTAGCCCTTGCTGTGCAACAAACTCTGGCTTGGTGCATGAACTCCAGATTGTCCTTGACTTGCCCCTGATTATGGTTGCTGGTAACACCCCACAGTTCTAAACACTTGGCCTAGTGCCTCTACCGACCCTGACAGGTCCCATTTCACAACCCTGTAGACTGTTTTTCAACTCTAGCTAGAAACATTAACTCAGGTGTGGAAATCTTAAATCAGGTGAACATTAGCTCGGGTGTGACAGTAACTTTCAGTAAAGCACTGATGCACTGTCAAGACACTATAGAAGACTCGATTTTGTTTTATGACTGAAAAAAGAGGGATGTACATTTGACTATAATGACTACAGAACTAATGAAACAATAAATTTTGATTATTTTTGCCTAGTTAGTTGTGATATATAATGATATAGCAAACTGATGCATATTCCAATAAAGTTTTTGGATTTTTTTATTTCTGTCTTGAATAATACAGCTCTAGATCCTTAACTTAATAAAGCTTCTGGTTTCTTTTTAGCTGGAGATGATGCACCACACCAACTGCATACTCCCCATGCCTTCAAAACTCCCCACTCCCCATGCCTTCAGAACCCTCCCCATTGACAGGGCACTTCCATTTTGGCAATGGAAGCCTTCCTGCAGAGACAAATCCTACTCCTCCTGCAGAGGCACATAGTTCATCATTCTTTCATTGGGCAACCTTAGCACAGAATTAACTGACTCAGCTGTTGGGGTCAAGCTGGATTCCAACATGGTAAGCGGAGACACTGATGTGAACCAGCATGTTCAACTACAGGCATTGCCTTGATCTTGGTGTAAGAATAGCAAGGAAGACATGTCTACCTCTTGCCCCACCGCCTAGCAGTTAAGACTTTTGCCCAGGAAGGAAGAAAGGCCTGGGTTCTAAGACCCAATCAGCCTCAGACGATGGTTAACCTATATCTCCTGCTTTCCAGAAGAATGTCCTAACTACCAAGTCATGGATAGGCAGGACTAAGAACATCCTCTACCCTCCAAACAAAGTAATTGGACCATGAGCACAAAGTTGCATAGGGTCAGAAGGAGAGCAAGCAAAAGTCTGGTTCTGTGGCCCATGAGAGCAGGAATCCTACTTCTGATTCCATTCCTATTTATGCATTTTGCATTAAATAGTTATGGAATAAAAAGTATAAGCAGTATTAATAGCAGCATTTTTCAAATGATGCTCCACCTGCCTGGAATTCTTGCAAGTCTGCCTTGAACTTAGAAGTAGAACAAGAATTAATGAATATGCTACTAGTCAGTCTTGCCTTCAGCTGCTACTGAACTGCACAGAAAAATTGGAATTTCCTGTCTTCCATGGACGGCTTTCACTATATATTTCAGGAAAAGTCCATTTTTGTTCCCATATCACCATGAACATTCATATAAAAAGATTATGGTTAATGTGAGTCTGTTAATAATTTACAAATAGGAGAATGGGTTATTGATAATAAATCAGTGATGCAAAAGAGCTGCATCCTTTTTAGTCTATAAAAGGAACTTGTTTTGATTGAAAATTACCTATAGTAATTCATACAAAGTGATTTTGAGCCTGATCAGCAAAGAATCATTACACATTAATTAAAATACTGGTATGCATATTGAGGCTTAGATATATCAATTTGCATTTGTTTCTTCTCATACAATGCATGTTAAATGAAGGCATTTGTAGGGCGTGTCCCAGTCTTGAATGACTGTTCAGTCCATTGGCAAAGCTCTCTCATTGGTCCTAGATTCAGGAGAAATACCAAGTTGATGTTTTTAAAATATTCTATTAATCATGGCAGCAAAATGAGGTTGACGTAATACAAACTGTGTTTGATTATTACCCATCTATTATGTCTGTTGACAAGAAGAAAAGGAGTATTGCACCCAGTTCTGGCATCCGCACTTTAGAAAGAATGTAGGAAAGTTTGAGAGAGTCCAGAGGACAGCCGCGTGTATGATTAGAGGTCAAGAAAATAGGCCTTATGAGGAGAGGCTGAGGCATGGGACTCTTCATCCTGGAGAAGAGAAGGCTCAGGGTGACTTGGTGGTAGCCTATAAGTATATGCTTATATACATATGCATCAGGAACTGGTAGAATGTCTGTTCACCAGGGCACCCCAAGGGAAGACAAGATCTAACAGTCATAAACTGCTGGAAGACCATTTTAGACTTCACATAAGGAAAAACTTCTTTACTGTCTGAGTCTCCAGAGTCTGAAATAGACTTCCCCAGAAATGGTATAAAGCATCTACTCTGGATACCTTTTAAGAAACACTTGGATGCTTATCTTGCTGGGGTTATCTGACCCAAGCTGACTTCCTGCCCCTTGGGCAGGGGGCTGGACTCGATGATCTCGAGAGGTCCCTTCCAGCCCTAATGTCTGTGAAATCTATGAAATCTATGAATACTTCAATTGATTTCAAATGATCCACTGTGACAAACGAGTTCCAGCAATGTTTGGGCAAAACCTTGCATTGTGGCCCCGATAAATTTTGTCTATAAGCATTCCAACACCTTTGATGGTTTTCCCCCTCTTTCATTCGCAACGCACCATTTAACAACTGCCTTTCTAGAGCAGCCACACAACTCCACTCTGGAATGTTTTTCTGACCTTATATTTCATTTTTATATCCATAAATTCAAGTGCCATAGCAGTGTGCATTTAATTCTATATGGAATATTTGCCACTGGTGACATATTTGAATAAATTACCTGCAGTTAATATATTATATTGTATCTTTGTGTCAGAGGAAATTAAGGTTTGCTTTCCACAAAATTAACTTCAAGAGAGACAGTGGACTGTAGGAGCCTACCAAAGGCATAATAAACATGAAAGCCAATTCTCTTAGGGCATGTATATAGTTACCCCATCTTTTCCAGATGGAAGAACAGGTAAGCCACTTCTGCCTACAATATTCCACAAAGACACTGATAACCCAGCTCCACTGGACCTCCATGATCAAGGAACCCTGAAGAACCAAAGTGAAGCAGGATGGGATGGCCAAAGGGTGCTTCTACTTTGTGAGTCAAAGTTTGTCCAATTATGGTACAATTAAGAAAGCAAAGGAATGGAATCTGGGTGTTTGTGGGATTTCTCTGTGGCACAACAGAAGACTAAGGGCAAGACATCATTTTTAAATAAAGCACACACTATCATGTTTCTTTCCCATTAGCACTGATGGTCAGGGCAATCAATAGAAGGAGAGGAGGTGCCACCCCTTCAGCTAATGTGACTAATGATTAACTAAGTCTGTCTGGCGCTGAGGGAACTATTCCAACAATTAATGGGGAAAGTGTGAAATCTAATCTCCTGACTTCTTTGTTAACTGAGAAACTTGAGAACAGAGTTAAGTTGAACAATAATTGATGTTGGCTGATCTAATGGGAAAAAAATAGGAGTATTAATCCTGTAGTTCAAATTCTTCACTCAGATACAATGGTGTAATTGTAAGGAAATATATTAGACTTTAAGAAAGATTACCATACTCTACATGTCCATTAGGGTAATGATAACAGCAAGAAAGATACCAAATTAAAGTGCAAATATGTTAATATTGAATAACTCTAGATAAAGTTAACTCTCCATACTGAACAAAAAGAGGCTGAGCAAACTCTTACAAAAAGCACAAGTTCCAGATGTGGCTTTGAGAACAGTGTTTGGTAAAGCAAATACGAAGATGTGTGTGACAGCTAATTATCTTCCTTTTCTTGAAGAAACTCTGTTCAATTAATTCCAAAAAAAAATTGTATGTTCCCATAGCTTCTGACCATTTCATTGAGCCTAGGCCTAAATATTTGAATTGTAAAAGCTGATTCTAGGCTTTCCATCAAATCAGTCTCATTACAGACATCCTCTTTGCCTTTATATTGTGCTGATAACATCTCAGTAGAGCCCTAGTTTGCCTAATACCTCAGTGACATTAAGACCACAATCTTTAATAATGATGAGCTGATCTGATGCTGGACACAATTTCTGATGGTCTACTAGGGCCATAAAAATATAAAGGTTGGCTAAATCAGAACTCCTACAGTTGGTTACTAGCATCCCTTTAAAGTAAAAGAAACTATAAAAAGACATTTTTTGTCAATCACCTGTACACTCATGTCAGGCTAATTATTCTGCACCTTTCATAAGAACATAAAATTACTCTTGGATATGAAACCTTGTGAGACAAGTTCCAGTCCATTTCCTAAAACTCCTGTCATATGGACTTTCTAATAGGCAGTCACTTCTGACTGGCTCCATTAAAACCATGCCACTATAATCTGGCACACTTCATCAGCACTGCCTGAAGACGTTCCTACATATTTGCTTTACAAAACAAGTCTATGATGGAAAAGAGGCACGAACAGGATTGGAGCAGGCTGACACCAGGAGTGGGCTTCACTGTCTAACATCATTTATTGAAAAATGCATTTTTGCAGTTAATCACGTTACTTTCACCTCAATAACCAATGTAGACCCTGAACGTTTAATTATGCTACTGGTTTTATACCAAATCAATCTTTTTCATTAAAATCCAGTGAAGCAGACAACTAAGATAATTACTGAAGAATCATCTTAATTAAAAATTTTAGCTTCTAATTAAGAGTCATTGTTTACCTCATCAGAAAGCCATTAGGATTCAGGACAGGGTTGCCCTGTTCATTACTTTTTTAAAAAAAATCTAAACCCTTTCTGAGCTCTGGGCAAAGTGAATGATATAGGTTTATATATTTAAAGAGAGTTATTTTAGTTGTACCAGGGAGAGAAAGGATGCATGCAAGCCAGTGTTGCCATCTGTCAGTGGCCTGATCTTATGTCCTGAGAAATTGGTGAATATTTTTGCATATAGATTAGAGGCTCTCTCTTTCCTCTAATGGAAAAAGCCATATCAATAGTTAAGATGGATCAGATCTCTTTAAAATGTGCTTATCACTTTGCAACTAAAATGGGAAATGTTTAAAAGTTCATCAACTCTCCTTTCCTTCATTCATGAGCAGAGTGCAGTCATCCCGTTTTGAGTAGACAGTAGGAAATATGTACTAACTGCAAACCAAATGAAATAACTAGTTATGGTACCCTAAAGTGAAAGGATATTGTTTCACAGAATTAGACATATGAGATGCATAATTAAGTAAGTGTCTTCTAAGATTTTCTCTGTGATGAATTTCCAAGAAACAAAAACAGACAAGTGTATGCAATTCACCAGGGAAGTTTGGGGAGGGAAAGGAGGGGTCACAACCACAAACAAAGCTGTATCTTAAGTAGTGCTATTTAAGGTTCCTTTCTTTTTTAACTGGTTTTATGACATCAGGACTTAGTAAGGAAGAAAATGTGAATCTTCATTCACCTCCCCAATTTTCCTGCTCCTTCACCTTACAATAAATTCGCCATTAGCTTGAAGCCAAGGCAATTATGTAATGCCTTAAAGAGAGATGACCAGTCTAGAGAGGCCCAGGAAAATCCACACAAAAAAAACTCAACATTCTGACTGGTCATAAGTGTTACCCTTCAAAAGACAAGAACTATAATAAATAGTATATATAAAGACTTAGATAAATTAATAACTTCAGAAAGAAATATTTGCCACCATCTATATGCATTATCTGTAGGTTGCCATGATATCCTTTTAAGGGTTCTGTGGGGTGCCACACAAATATTAGCAATGTTAGGTATGTGAACACCTATACATGATTCACAAGATGAACCCAGAGATTTCAAATGTCAAAAACAATCTTCCCTGTTGTGGTCTTTCTGAGTTTGTTGCAACAGAAGAATTGCTCTATTATTTTTCTGTAGTCCAAAAAAAAAAAAAGAGAGAAAACTATGAGCAAGCATTTTCTGAGGGGTGCCTTAAGTCTAACAAGTTTGAAGAAAAGTAGGTATTTAAAAGAAAAAGTAAACACAAGAATAAACAACATTAGTGTCCAATCTTTTGTAGACTAAGAACTCTGCTTTGCTCACCAGTGCCATCACTTCTCAATCAGCCATGCTTGCTCTAACTAACCTATAACAAAGTCTGATTACAAGCAGATTTTGATTCTGATTCTGAAGCAGGCCTTGTTCCATTGCTGGTTACTTAAGCATGAATAATTTGAATGGTAGATGAGTACCTGTGGTACAACAGAGCACTGCACAGAATGTCAACAAAAAGAAGTCCAGAAGTCACAAGTATCTAAAATACAGGTACAATAATGAAGATCTGTGTCTGAGATCCACTAGAATAGAGAAAAACAGAATGAGGCCTATATCTAGAAACTTTAGGCACCTTGCATCTGAATTTTATTCCCTCAAAACTCCCCCTCAACTGTAACAGGAGGCACCTGAATTTGTTAGGCAAGTAAATTTCTATTGGCAAAGTCCCTTCATTTTTTACTACCAGTTTTGCACAGAACCATTAAATCCTGATGCCACTGAGCAACTCAGTGTTTGCTCCAAGTCAGGTACAGTGAGGATTTGCACCCAATCTTCTGCAGCCCAAATGAATGCTTTAACCATTATACTCTTTTTATTTTTTTGAGAAAGGACTCCCATGATTAAGCAGCTAGAGTAAAAGATTTGCAGTTGAGTAAAAGATTTGCAGCTGTGAATCCTACATGGAGTGATGCACCTGCTTCCAGCCCAGAGGTTAATACCTTATTTATCTCCCAGGGACAGCACTTAAGCCGAACTCTTTTCCTTGGAATTTCCTATTGACTAGCTGGGATAGTTCATTGTTCAGTGTTAAGAAACCCCACAATCTTAGATTACCCATCTCTTCCACTGCATTGCTCAGGGAGCCTAGGCACCCATTTGGGGGGCAAGGATTCCACTAGACTGCAGCGTTCCTGAAAAGTTGGAACTGGTAATGCTGAACCCAAATCTCATAGATTTTGAACAGAACAGGGTCTGTTTTTTTCCCTCCTAAGTAGGCATGGTCATACACAAAGCCCTCATTGTAAAAATTAATGGAAAACACATGCTAGAGCTGTTACTTATTGCAGCTGTATGAAAAGTAATGATATGAAACAGCCCCAGTGACTCTCCGCTGACCCCTTATAAAATTTCAGGCCTGTCTTTTTAATTTGCAGAACTAAATCAATTTATCACTTAATTATGTGTCATTTATAAAGAAGAGTGGCTTTTGATTTGTCTAAAATGATTGGAGCTGCAATGACTAGTGCATTCAGATTTAAAAATAAGGAATAGGTTTCCTACATTTCCACTCATTTTTAAAGTCAAGAAATTTCTTGACGAAAGAAATTTCTGTCCCTTTATTTGAGAAACACAGTCCAAAAGCCTCATAAAAGCCCTGAGAAGTAAAGATTTGTTGTAGATGATCATGAGGTAAGTGTAAGTTTTCTCTACAGTAGGAAAATGAGTCACATTTAGGGGATGTTAGGAGAAGCTAAAAACAAGTTAACTCAGCATTTTTCTTAGTCTAGACCAGGGGTGGCTATAGTACAAGTGCCACAAGTGGCATGGGTAGCCTCTATATGTGACATGTCAAATCAGGAGGGGAATATGTAGCAGATAGGGCAGGAAGCAGAAGGCAGAGCAGGAGATCAGGCAGGGAGCACAAGGTAGGAATTAGAAAGCAGAACAAAGGAAGGAGGTCTACATCTCATTTGGGGAGGTTGCAGGTCTAATTTTTGGCATGCCTGCCAAAGAGGTTGGCCCTCACTGGTCTGCACAAATATTCAGGGTACAGCAACACCTAGCAATTGAACTGTTCCCAGTTACCACTGACTGGGAGGGAACTGGTTCACAATTGTTGTGAGTCAGAAGTGCCCACAAGTACAGTGCCATAGTATTCCAGGCAGAGCAGTCACCTTTGGCATTAAAGCACTGTGACTTGGACACCTGGGGTGAGGTAAGCTCCCAGTCCAGCATGCCTCACAGTCGAGGGTGGTGCTTGTGTCCATGCTTTGGGAACTCCAGAGGTGTTTTCGCTGTGACTGACTTTTTCCCATGCTTGCTCTCTTCCTTCAGCTGATCTTTTATTAAGAAATTTCAAGAACAATGCTAAGGATAAAATAAAGGGGAAATAGTTTTGACTATGTGCAGCTCCCCTATCTAACTCATGGCACTTCACATAAAGCACAATGAGTTAGACCTACCCTCCTAACTCAACAGACATTTGCTGTTGGATCAGGAGGGTGGATGATTGAGCTTCACTTTGGATCTGATCCAGGGAGAGAGGCTGCATGTTTGCAGCATTTGTCTCCTAGCCACACTCCCTTCTCCAAACTCCCATGCTCTCTCAGAATAGAAGAAGGAGGAAAGCAGGGGAGAAAGATCCATTCTGGGGTTTCCCCCGCCTGCTGTGGTAGGGGAGGGTGGTTTGGAACCCTCCAGTTTATGGGGAAGGAGCTCTAATCCACTTTTCCTACCCTCCAGCACTGGCTGGGCAACCACCAGACTGAACTCACTCCCCTCCCTTGTCCCCCTCCCATGTGGAAGATAGTGCCTGAAGCAGAGCTGGGCTGTATCAGCCCAGCTGTGTTCCCAGCAAGTGCTGACAAATGTTAATGAAGGCGTTGCACTTTGGACTGCCTTCATCTGAACCTTCATGCAATGAGGGCTCAGCTTGTCACCTAATCAGGAATTTTTAAAGTGCTCTGCAGCCCTGCACTTCTGTCAGTGCATGGCTATAGGACACTTCCAGTGGCTGATTGTGCAACAAACCGTCATTTCTCTCAGAACCCTATATTACACTATCTGCAGGCTCTGTCAGGGGAAAAAAAATAAGGTGGTCTAATATCTCAAAGAAGTTTGGAGTAAGACTTTGAGATTTAGAAATGGGATAGAAGTACTACCAATACTCACTGATCCCCACTGCAGGAGGCAACTAATATTGTTATTGCAAGGGATTTGTTGGATGGCAACTATTCATAAAGCAATAGCTGGCTCTGTTGTTGATGATTGTTTTGAAAAAGAAACATGTTCACAGTAATGCAAGGGGGGAGAGTGCTAAATATCCTCCTCTTAGTAGTACTTTAAAGCTAGGTCCTCATGTATGTGGACATTTGGTTCCCCAGGCACAACTAGCCACGGTGCACCTTGTGCCGCCGCTAGTTGTCCCAGGGAACGCCTGTGCTACGCCCAATCTGGCGCGTGGCATGTTACCCTGGGTGCGATAGGGGAGGATGGGGCCAGCACTAGGCTGGCCCCAGAAGCCTTACCTGGGGTCCTGGGGGCCGGCTGAGACTGCTACAGCAGCGATCCTGCTGCGTAGAGCCTGCAGCCAAAGTGCAGCAGCCAGAGTGTGGCTCTGGGGAAGCAGGACACTACCAGTGATAATATGGAAGAGATTCTTGGTAACATGGAGAGATTTTCAGAGCATGGACAGAGAAGCCTGCATATCTGCACCCATTTTGTATCCATTGCAGGTTTTATTTCTAACTTGCAAAACACCTACCACTTAAAGTGGGTGTACTGTATTCATGCACAGTTCAGTAATTCCTTCTACCAAGGATACAAAGTAACTCAAAGATCTTGCTTCTTGGTCACCATGTCATCAGAACTCAAAATACCAAACTAGGAATTTAATGAAGAATAATTCAAGAAATATGCAGCCTTTGGACAACAACTAGATGAGGTGAAAGAAGCTAGGGGAGTTAATTTTTTGCAGGAACTGATTCAGGTAAGTTTGTGAGCCCATATATCTGTGAGCAGAAAGATGTGGATAACTGGAGAATAGGAGTCTCTCATGGCAAGCTTGCTGAGGCAGACTGCGATTATCCTGACAGACTGCTAGAGTTATATTAACCTAGAGCATAATATCCTCATACAATCATAAAGGAATTTACTTAGACAATGAAAAGGTAATTAGCAACGGTGAGTAAATATGATCCCATCTTGGAAAAGACAGGCATCTGATGGGTCCAAACAAGGTAAGTGACAAGTAGTTGAAAGCACACGCTTTCCTAAAGGAACAGGAAATGTTCACAATAGATGCTTTATGTGAACACTGAATGTGTGCTTCACAACAAGCAGCAGCTGCATGATGGCTCTCCAGAGTGAGGATATTGTGATAATCACATGCTTAAATAGAAAGGAAATTATTTATATCTTTATCGCCAAGATGCCATCACATGATCTTGAAACCAGAAGGTACAATTTCAAAGTTAAAGTGAAGCCCTGAAAAAGAGACTTGTGTAGCAGTTATGCTTACCCTTATCCACAAACAAGGTAATGAAACAATGAGAGAAACAGGGAAATGATGCTATGGATTTTTTTTTTTAAGAAATAATAATTTGAGGATAACCCACCCCCAAAAAATCAGACAATTCCCTATCAGACACTTGTGAATGAAAGTATATATTAGAGTTGACCACAGAAGATGGACTAGTGATAATACGCACAGACGCAAATACATGCATGCACATATATGGGTGTGACGGGCTGGCTGGCAGTGATTTAGCCCAGGGGTTTTGAAAGGGCAAAAGATGATTGGAGGACTTGGGATTCACTTTCCTCACCAATCAGGCCCCAGAGACTCGCCCTCCATGTCCCCTGATTGGCCCCTTGGGTCACCTGGAGGGGGATAAAAGGGGCAGCATGGCTGACTCAGGAAGACCAGTGAAGGACAACAAGGAAGGAGCTTCACAGAGCTGAGCCAGCGGGGCAGGGGCAGTTGCCTCAGAGCCTGAAAGAGCAGGACCTGCAGGCAGCAGCAGGACCCTTAGCAGCAAGGCATGCGGCCAGCAGGAGAGGCTCCCTGCTGGGCACCAGGATCCCCTATGAGAGGCTGCCCAGCTCCAGCAAGGATCTGAGCAGCAACCTGAGAAGTTCCCAGCCCTGTTTCCAGCTCCTCCAATCAGAGGCCAGGCAGCTCAATGTGAGGCTGGGGCTCCAGGAAGGTCAAGACCCCTAACAGCTTGGCATAGCACCAGCATTGGGGGCTCTGTGGTACAGTTTCTGCCTACAATGTGGGAGATCTGAGTTCTAGCTGGAGCTGGGGTGGGTGATCAAACAGGGAGAAATTCTTCTTGCAGTGGGAAGGGGCCATTGTGTTTTCCCTTTCTCCCCCTCCAGGTACCTAGGCCCTATATTCCTTGTCATATGACATTTTGTATCTTGCCTTTTTTATTTTACCAACCAGTATTTTTGTTCTGCTGTTTGTGTTTTACATTTTGGTTAACCCTGTCTTTTGTCAACTGGATGAATATGTCTATGACTGTAAGTGTGGGACCTTTGAATTCTGCCCCTGCGGAGCATTGTAGTGTCCCCTGTACAACCTGGTTTATACTGGTTATGTTCCCTGTATTGTTCTCTTATTAAAAGGTATATGGTTGAGTCCCCATTGGTGGTCTGGCTCTGCTCTATAGGGCGAGGAAAGTCCCTACACCTCCCACAGCACTTTGCACTTGCTTTGATCCCTTCAATTGGAGAGGGGGTACCTCTTGGAGTACCACCCAGGTTACATGGGGTTCTGGCAACAGGAAAGGAAATGCCCCCCTCCTGCTGCAGTACATACCTGCTTGGGTAAGTACTTCCATGTGGTGCAACAGGGCAGGAAACCAATGGAAGTAAGTGAAGGTGGAGAGAGGGGCAGAAAGGATCGGGGAAGGGGTTGGTTTGCCAGGTGGGGTTATCCATCTGGGAGTGGAGGTGTCAGGGGCTAAAAATAGCCTGTGATCCTGTGGGGAGAGACCCCCCTCCACAGAGCCATCAGATCCCACCAAACCCTGTCTGTGAAGTTGCCAGCCCCAACTAATCTCCCCCCTCCCCACCCCACCCTGGCTTGCAAGACCAGTGAATGCTTGTAGAACAAGTCCCAGGGGTAGTTTATAGGATCAGAGGCAGTTCAGCAGCATCAGGGAGAGCTGGTGGGGTCCATGAGGGGAGTTAGCAGGATAAGAAAGCCTCTCCCATCCTGCCAACCCCCCTGCACACCACAACAGCCACCTGATCCCCTCCAACCCACCTCTGCATACCATGCTATCCCCACCCAATCCTCCCAACCCCCCCCCCACTTTATTTAGATTGGGTGACCATTTTTAACTCATTCTACCCTCTCCCTAACCTCCCCAAGTGTCTGCACATATACATATGTCAGAAACAATGGACAAGTATTTAGGCAAAACAGCAGAGACCTGATAACTTCTCCTGTTAGTCCAACCTAGAATAGTGATGCTGAAATAGCAAGTGAGGCGATCACTTACCACAATAGGAACAAATCGTAAGAACACAAGACTTCTAGACAGAAAAAAGAACACAACTGCATCCAACAGAAGCACAATCATGAGATTACATGATTGTAGTGAGAAATACATCAATCATCCTAGATATGGGAAAAGATGCATACCAACATCTGGAAGGATTATGATACATATTTTATAATATATATGTGTGTGTGTGTGTGTGTGTCTAGAAGGAGCATTAGTAATGACATCTTCATGCTTCTTTTGTTTCGCTGTTCTCCATGTTTCTTTAGATAAGCTGTGGTTCAGTCCCTGTGAACTCAGAACAAGAGTTTAAAAGTCTATTATGTATGTATGGATGTGTACATTTAAAAGTCTATTAGTAAAACCTGTTTAGTTTCTGCTACTCTGTGGCTCACCATTGCTTTTGTCAAAATATGGCAGTTAAAAAAAAAAAATCAGCCTATCTAAAATAGGAAGACCTATCATGGTTTTTGACTTCTTCCTTTTTGCCATAGTAGTGCTAGAGACATTCCCATGTATGTTTAAATACATCCCACTTTGAACAAGATATAAAACACTGAAGGACAATAAAAATGATTAGGGGCATAGGAGATGAGATTTATGAGGAAAGGCAGAAAGAACTAGGGTTATTTAGCCTGAAAAAGAGAAGAATGAGAGGGGATTTGATAACAGTTTTCAAATACCTAAACGGTGATTATAGAAAGGATGGAGATTGACTTTTCCCTTTTGGGGGGGGGGGGTGAGGGGGGCACAGGACTAGAGGCAACCAATTCAAGCTGTAGCAGGGGACATCTAGGCTGGAGATTAAAAGGAACTTCTGGACTATGAGGGTGGTCCAGTGGAACAGGGTATCTAAAGAAGTTGTGGAATCTCCATCCTTAGAAACTTTCAAAAGCAGTTTAGAAAGACACTTTTTTGGGATAGTATCATCGAGGATCGTCCTAACTTGTGCAGGGGCTAGATTAAATGACTTCACAAGGTCCTATCCAGCCATATTTTCCTGTTAACCTATGATCTGGTAGTACTTAGATTTTTTAGAAGCAACTCTCTATCTGTATCATGCATTCTTCCAGGAACCACTGTGTTTCCTAAAGCCACCATTCAAACCATAGCTAAAGTAGTCGCTATTACTAGTTGCTCCCATTAAAGTATGCTTTTGCCTAGGGCTAGGTTCTTTAAGGGTATGAGTTTGTCTGATTTTTTTTTTCTACTGACTGCTGCAAACTCTAAGAGCTTTCTTTAAAAAGGACTTCATAATTCTCTTGTAGAAGGGAGACAAGTATTACACACGCTTTACATATAACAGTTACACAAGATCACTTCTGGAAGAGTTGGGAATGGGACACAGACATGGGTGAATCCAGGATCAAAGCAACTGGGGTGCAACCAGGTGTGTAGTCAGGGGTGGGTCACATGGTCAGTCAAGAGCCAATTGTGCACATGCCATACACCCAACAGGTCTGTGATTTTGGATGCCAGTGAGCTCCACATGCACTGTGAGCTCTGAGCACAGTCTGCCCTGCTTTCAAGCAGCTCCAGAGCCTGCTGCTCTTTGCTCTTCCCCTCCCTCCTCCTCCTTACCTTATCTTGAAAATTAAAAGCAGGGAAAGAAAGAGATAGGACAATCCTGGAACCTCCAGAGCTGCATGAAAGCAAGGGCTGCATCTCACATCCTTGGTGACCACACCTGGACACAGATCACCTGCACGGTAGACCTGCTTCTCAGGTACACTGCCTACCAAAGAGAACCTATGAGAACTTTGTGCTTCAGTAGTGTGACCATAAAATAAGGCTCTTGATGTACATTACTGAACTGTTTCATTCTGTTATGTGCCTCCCTCCTTGGGCAGGTTGGGATAACAACTTGCTGCTGCTATCAGCTAATGCTCTTAAGTTGAAGTGATAGAAGTCTTTCCTGGAGGTCTGGTAACCCTTGTATACCTTTGACATTCTCTCTAAGATTATATATAAAATCTTAGAAAGAATATAGATAGATAGATAGATATACATACACACAAACAAATGGCTAGAGCTAAGCAACATTGCATTTGCAGTCACATGCTCAGTTGGAGTTCGCCATATTACTCCATCATCAAGCAGAAGGCAGAGCAGGGTAAGGGTGGCACCTTAAAAATCTAACTTATTAACCAGTTAGTCTCTTAAGGTGCCACCCTGCCCTGCCTTATGCTCAGCCAAGGACTGCCAGAATTAATTTTAGTCATATGCCCTTGTGCATGTGCAAAATGAAGAAGTTGAATTTTTCACCCAAACCCAACCCTAACTCAATCTCTGAAGGAAACAGCCAGACAGAAGTACAATTAGAACACCAGTGAGGTTCTGGGGTCCTAGACTTGAGTTCACTTCACTTTGAGTATACTCAAAGCTCCAATGCACTAGTCACTCTCCACGCAACTAGCTGCAAGATGTTTCTGACCCCATAGAGCTTCCAAACTCAACAGACAAGACAAATGAGACTGGAAGGGAAACATGGCACTGACAAGGGAAGGAATTTCTCTGAGGCTACACAGCATAACAGCCACCAGGCTGGGACTAGACTGGGACTCATGAGACTGTGCTGAATCATATAAAAATGTGGCTTTTACTTTACAATATTGTAGTATAATACATTAAGAACACTCTAACTTTGCCTAGAGCCTCTCAAGTGCTTTTACTAATTCATGAAGAATACCATAGTAATTCCTGATTCTTCAAATTAAGGCCAAGATTCTTCCAAACCAAGTGGTAACCCAAATCTTTAAAAACAGAACTTTTTTTTCTTTCAAATCATCTTAACCATTGATGAGAAGGTAAGTAAAAAACAACCTTGACATCAGCTGTGATACATATCCACTAAGGCCCCTGGCAAATGTTATCTTTCTGGTGCAATTAAGGTGTTAATCACACCAGAGATGGCAACTGGCCCCACATTCACAGAATTTACAGTGCCATAAAAATCACAAACCAGCCACAACCATATTACTTTTAAAATGTGTAATATCATTGTAGCTGGTTTGTATGATGCCTAATTTGAACATGTGGTATGCCATACAAGGACCACCCCAGGGCTCAAGGCCCAAAGCAAACCTGATCAGTTGATTGTCAACTGGAAGGAAGACCCTGGGTGTCAGGATCAACAAGGCCACAAGCAGTCACTCGGTGAATTACCAGAGGCAGGCCAGGGTCAGGTGTCAGTTTCAGTTTGGGTCTTCAGATCAAGGGTTAAGACAGTATCATGTTGATGACGGAAGGTAGATCAGAGCCAGGAAACCCAACAGAGTGGGGGCAGGAACAATGGCGAGGCTGGTATCAGGCAAGAGAAAGGTAGAGGTCCAAACAGCATAAGCAATATTGCTGGGATAAGTCCCACAGGAAGTAAGAGGGGTTTTATAGCCCCTCAGTCAGGAGCTCACAGTTCCTATAAGTTTCCCCTGGTCACCTAACTCCTCACTGATGTGTTCATGGGGGAACCAAGCTAGGCTGATGTTTATGTTTGATCAGCTGCAGGGTGGCACTGAGGACCCAGACTATCTGGGGGCCCTGGGTTTGAATCCCTGTTGTCCTAACATTGGGACTTGAATCCCAGGGTGGCCCCTGCCAACTGATTGGGATGAGTCAAGGGCCAGGGCCATCCTGATTGGCTGGCAGGGACCACCAAGAGTCTGAACTCTGGAGTATTCTCTGACAGCAGGTTGGGGCAGCTCCACAGCTCAAATTTTGGGACCATCCCTATCCCGGTTTTGAGAGAAAGAGATGTCCCCATGGTTTGAGCCCCAAGGCCATCCTGATCAGCTGCTTGTCAGCTAAGAGAGATAGCTGCTGCCAGCTGACAGTCAGCTGCTCAGGATGACCCTGGGGTTTGATCTCTATGGCTGCTCCAATCTCCCCAGGCCATCCTTATCAACTGGCAGGGGCTGCCCCAGTGCTTGAACCACTGGGGCAGTCCCTGCCAGCTCACTGAAGATCAGCATGGCCCAAGACTCAAGCCCTGGGGTAGTCCCAATTTGCCAATGAGCAGCTGATCATTGGCCAGCTGTGGGTACCACAGCAGGGCTGTGTATCGAGGAAGGGATCAGGCTTCTGTTATGAAGAGGGAAGATAAAAGGCCAGAAAGGATGCCTGGTCCCTTTTGGTAAGTACAAACAGTCAAAAAGTCCAGGGCTGAATCAATTCAATCTCGGTAGGTTAGTCTAAGCTGCATAGGTGATAAGCAAGTGAACAGACACTTGCTTTTGATTTTCCAAATGCAGCCACATGCTTTCAGTGGCTGAGGCAAGAAGCCAGAAGGTACTAAAGGATGCCTATGTGCTCAGCTGGAGTAGACAATTTCGACCAAGGCTAGCCTACCCATCTCACAAGAAGGGTTTGTGGGGGAAGTGCAAAACATCTTAGAACTGGGGAACTGTAAATTAACTTGAATCTGGAAGGGATCTAGCACAGACATTTAATAAACTGATTTAACCTAAATCAGTTAAGTCTGATACTACATCCATCCAGGTTTATCTTAAACTGATTTCGGCCATGTGCACTGAACTTCTGTTGTATTACAGATTTGAAATGATTTCCAATGATTTGTAGTAGTTTATGTGTAGTTTCTGTCCCTAGGCCTTAAGACCAGAACCTAGCAAGGGCCAGGTGTGGCCACGCCCATAAGGGGGAATGGGGAGGCCCAGACAGATAAAATCCTGGTCAGCAAAGGAAAAAAGGTCAGTAGGGCTGTGGAGGGGGCTGGACTGCCTACCTGGAGAACAGAAGGCTTTTCTAGTCCCTGTGAGTAGCCCTGCAGAGAAGGAAGTTTTGTTGAAGTTTTGCTTTTGTTAAGGGTTTGCTAAACAGTAGGGTTGTGCAAAGCTTTGGATCGTGATTTGGATTCAGAGATGATTTAGATGCTGAATCTATGAATCCAAACTGAATCAGTAGAAGCTTTAGGCTTTCCAAATCAATTCAGAGCTTCCGAATTGATTCGGAAAAGATTCAGCAATTCGGAATTTCGGCCATAGGATGTAATGGGGAATCAATGAAATATCTATAACTTTGTTGTTTTTTGGCTGATTCTGATGAAACATGCCGAGATGGTAGCTCCTGCTGAGGCCACAAAGAGTGCCAAGGTTCAGGGAGACAGCTGCAGGGATTCTGGGAAGCTGTACCTCAGACTACTGACAAGCAAAACTCATGACATAGGTGACACTGTGTGCAATGGGGGGTGAAAACTGCAGGCCTGCAAGGGCCTGCTGTGGCCACGATGCCTACCAGGTGTCAACAAACCAGGGGGAGTCTGGGTTCTGAGGCCCGGTTCCTCTGACCGCAGGCAGGCAAAACTCATGACATGGGTGCTTGTGGGACTCTATGTGTGTTCAGGTGTGCCCTTCCTGGTGCTGGGGCCTCCGCACATCATGGCAGTGTGCCCCCATGAGGCCTCTTCCTCCCCTACAGCCTCAGCTTGGTCCACCACTGTAAACAACTGCAGGTCAAAATAACTTAGCTGGCTCAACACCAATAGCACCAGCAGCATCAAAAGGGTGGGAAAGGAGGATATAGCAGTGCAGGTAAAAGTGCAGAGGTACCTGGGGAGTCAGATGTCCAGCAGTTTGCAGAGTATCAGAATTTCACTGTCTAATCTATATTGTGTCCATGAGTTTCTGTACCTAGGAGGCTGATGAAGTGCAATTCATAGGCCCAACTGTGAAAAGCAGTTTGTAATTTTTTCCCTCTCAGGATCAGGCCTGAGAGACTGGAGGCAGAATATTTTTTTGGTGAGGAATGTGTCCCCACAGGTAGTTGGGTATTGTTGTCTTTGATAGATCTGACTCGCCAGGTACCTCTACACTTTACCTGTGCTGCTACATCCCCCTTCGCGCCCTCCCGCAGTCTGTCCCTCACCCCATGACACCTCCATTTCCATTTTCACTGACTGGCTTTCTTGCCTGCATTGCATGCCAGTCCCGCCTCTGGCTTCTTTACTATTCCTTCCATCCAGGGCCAGGAGACACACCAACTGCACGTACCTCCTCAGCCTGACAAAGGGGTTTTCAAACTGAAAGCTTCCTCAGATATATTTTTCTTACTATTTTGTTTTTTTTCATAATAAATATATAAACATAAAAACACAAGATAAGCCATCACAGCTTGACAACTGGCAGGCCTGCAGTTTTCACCCCATTGTGGCTTAACATACACACATGACATGAGTTTTGCTTTCAGGAATTTGAGGTGCAGTTTCCTAGTGAGATTGCAGACAGACCTGGACAGTTTATAAAAATGGGTAGTACACAACAGGATGCAGCGCAACCATGACAAGTGCAGTGTGCGACATCTAGGGCAAAAAAAAATCCAGCACACCTACTGGCTGGGAAGTGACCCTCTCAGCAGCACAGAAGTGGAAAGGGATCTCGGAGTCATAGCGGACTCCAAGATGAACATGAGTCGTCAGTGTGATAAAATCATCAGCAAAGCTAACCTCACTTTATCATGCATCAGCAGATGCATGACAAATAGAACCAAAGAGGTGATACTTCCCCTCTGCAGTATTGGTCAGACTGCAGTTGGAGTACTGAATCCAGTTTTGGGCACCGCACTTCAGGAAGGATGTTGATAGACTTGAGAGGTTCCAGAGAAGGGCCACTCATGTCATTCAGGGCTTACAAGACAAGCCCTATGAAGAGAGACTGAGGGACCTGGACCTCTTCAGCCTTCGCAAGAGAAGACTGACAGGTGATCTTGTGGCTGCCTACAAATTCATTAGGGGAACGCAGCAAGGGATCAGACATGCTCTGTTCACCAGGGCGTCTCTTGGGGTAACAAGGAACAATGGTCACAAACTGACAGGTTTAGGCTAGATATCAGGAGAAACTTCTCCGCAGTAAGGGTGGCCAAAATTTGGAATGGGTTTCCAAGTGAGATGGTGCTCTCCCCTCCCTTGGGGGTCTTTAAGAGAAGGCTGAATAGGCATCTGACTGGGATCATCTGACCTCAGCACTCTTTCCTGCCTAGGCAGGGGGTCGGACTTGATGATCTGTTGAGGCCCTTCCAACCCTAGTATCTACGAATCTATGAATCCCATTTTAGAGTTCCTCCCATCTTTTGCATCAAGCAGGAGCAAGACACCTTCCAGATTAACTCTTTTTCCAACAAGGCATGGCATTTGAATGGGACTGGGTGATCTACGAGCGGATAGTGGTGACAGGATGGACCATAATGGGGTGGAGGGACCTCTGTGTCCCAGGGCCTGCCACAAGCTCAAACAGCCCCATGGGTCCCTAGAGCCAGTTGATGATCAGCTGATTGTCAGGCACTCAACTTGCCAGTGCAGGAGGATCCTAGAATCATGATCCCAGGCTGCACTTGCACAAACAATATGGCATGATTGTGATCTGGCTCCTGATCTAACAATTGCACTTCCTGTCATGCGTGTGTGCTATGCTAGAAGACATGATTTTTGGGTTTTGGGATCCAATTCCATTGTGCCTTTAGGTGAACATCTGTCAGAGCCTGAATATTCCAGCAGCCGCATCAGTACGAAACACATTAAGAATATGCTGATAGATATGTTTAGAGAAGGATCCTAACCACCCAACATATTCTGAAAAAAAAAGAATATGTAATTATGGGGCTGGCAGCAGGCTACAGGCTTTTTTAAAAATGTATGCCCCATATCTATCACTAAAATATTGGAGATAATATGAAAGTATGTACCTGTGTAAATTCCAGCAATAGTAATATAGCAAAATAGAGCAAAAAAAACCCAAAAAAAAGACAGGCCTCAAACTGTGCATGGGGGCTCTGGTAATTGGAAGAGTCAATAGCTACATGATTCAAGAAAATAGCTTCCCTTGAGAAGGAGACTGATTGTCCTGCATTTATATAGCAGCTAACCAACACTAAGCAGGCTTTCCTTTGCATATTATTGGTGCCAGCCCAATGAGGCAGAAAATTGCATCGTGTCATTTAATTTCCCAATCTTTGTTTTCATTGTATTAATCTTTTGGCTTTGCTTCACTTTATAATTTGAAGGCTCAGCAAGAAGCAAACCAAATGGAAATTCAGCTTACTTTCATGTCTAGCTGAATGTGTTCGTTGCAGTTTTGGAAAGTTTAATTCTGCGTAATCCCACCCATGAATAATAATCATCTGTTTTTGTATGCAGACATATTAGTGTTTATTAAAGACTGCCTTAAAAATTCTTGGGAATCTGCCCAAAAGCCAGTCACCAAAACATGATTAACAAATAGGTTACAGGAAGAGAGCAGAAAGGTTTTTAAAATGGGACTACATGGCTTGCAGTTAAAGTTTAAAAGCTCTGCAAACTAACTGAAGCTGACTAATTATTATAAAGTTTTTAAAATGTATTTAGTGAAAAATGGAAAATCAGATGCTGATTCAGGGAAGGAGGGGTTCTCTCTAGTATAGCACAAATAGGGTTGCATCTACACAAGACACTGACTTTGCAGTAGCCAGAGACTAATGCACAGTAGTGTCGCATGGCAGCAACCATGACACCACACTACTGCACAGTAGTCTCGGGCTACTGCTCATTCAGCATCACGAAAAAGCCATTTGTCAGTGCTACCATGCACTAACACGGATTACTGTGCAGTCATTTAGCACTTGTTTTTAACATACATATCCCAACAAACTTTACATAAACAAATACTAAATGACTGCTCAGTAACCAACATTATTGTGCAGTAGCACCAATGAATCACTTTTTCATGATACTGAATGCGCAGTAGCCTACTGTGCAGTTTATACATAAACAGGACTAAATCACTGCACAATAATGACTGCACAGTCAGTGTCTTGTGTAGATGCTCTCAGTAATCTTAAAAGTTGATGCTAGGAGGAGGGAAGGAAGAAAAGAAAAATCACGCTAGCTCTCTAAGTAGTTTTGTATTTAATTACAAGAGACTGGGCTGGAGATGGGGCTCCAGCATGCTAGGAGCTCTTCAGACAAACAGCCCCTCCCAGAAGAGATTCTATTGTAATTCATCAAAGGACAAGAGGAAAGAATGTGACAGAGGAACATCTTCTTCCCAAGTTGGTGATGACCAGGGCTAAATCCCAAGTCTCTCCACTCCCACTCAAATATTCTTTCCATTGGGTCACATCAACTGTTGACAGAATATGACAAAGTTTCCTGAATTACTATTTTATATCCCAGGTATCCAGGTTGTAGCCGTACTGGTCTAGAGAAAAAGGCGATCAGGACTCATAGTAGAGATGATATCTTTTATTAGACTAACAAGATTTTTGCAACAAAATGTCTTTAATTGAAAGCTTTCAAGCACAAACACCCTTCATCAGGCATTGGAGAAAAGTTTGTAAAAGTTCTCCTGAATGGAAATGAAAGTTCATATTTCATAGGATTTCACAAAGGAGTCAGTAGATGGAAAATTCGTTTGGGCAGTCAGTTCATAGCTGGTATGGAGCTGCTCACCTCCTGTGAGGATCTGTGATGATGCAAATTACCTTGAAACAAAGGCAGGAGCAGAATCTCAGGTTTCCTCTAGACCAATATGGCTACAACCTGGATAGCTGACACATAGAAGATACCAAATTTTAGCTGATTTTTTTAATGAAAACTTCATATTTTTCCAAGCAGGAAGCAACTGTGACCACCTGAAACCTGAGACCCTGCTCCAGCCTTGTTTCAAGGTAATTTGCATCATCACAGATCCTCACAGGAGGTGAGAGGCTTCATACCAGCTATGAACTGACTACCCAGAGGAGTTTTCCATCTATTGACTCCTCTGTGAAATCCTATGAAATATGAACTTTCATTTCTACCCAAGAGAATTTTTACAATCTCTTCTCCAATGCATGATGAAGAGTGTTTGTGCTCAAAAGCTTTCAATTAAAAAGACTTTTTTTTGCAAAAATCTTCTTGGTGTAATAAAATATATTGTCTCTATTACAAGTCCTGATTCATTATTTTATGTCCCTGTTTGTTTCCTTATTCCAAATGGAAATAAACAACTGAACCATTATCTTTTGTTGTATTTACAGGACTCTAGTACATGCAATTGAAATTATTAAACAAATTCAAAGAGTAGAACTGGTTAAACATGGGTTGAAGCTTTCCCACTTTTCTCTTTTTCTTGTCCTGGTCAAAAAAAGCCTGCGTATTTTTTTAACCAGCTTTTTTCACAAGTTCGCAGGAATTGCTTCTGTTAAGAAGAGTTCAAGGCTTCCCTCATTGGATTATTTAGCAGGACAAGAAGGATAGGGCAATAGACCAGCTAGAAGTTGCCTTTTATTGCCTAACCATACAGTTCATAAGACAGCTGCTTCTGTTGTCACCAAGGTTGCAAACAGATATCACTTTGTGCTGCCATAAGAAAATTATGGTGAAACAAAACCCAAATAAATAGACATCCTTGCCCCTTGTTGCACAAGTGCCCGAAATTGTGAGTATGACAATTTCTGTTTGCAGCAGACTTTTGTTTCTTTACCCATGCTCTACATCCATCCTGGCAGGGGCTATGCTGGCACCGGGGAACTGCTCTACCAGATCAGTGCCGCTCCCTGCCTTTCAGCTGCTTTTACACTGTGGAGCTGGAGCTGCCCCGACCGGCCCAGGCTGCACCTGTCCCTGCCCCTTCCCTGCGTGCCCACCTGCCCACCTGCACCACCTTCTCTGGCAGTGCCCCCTGGTGACCCCGGGGAGTGGTGCAGGCAGAGCTGGAGGAGGGGCTGGGCCAGGCAGCCAGGAGCAACCATGTCCTTCTGCGCCTTCTTCAACAGGGAGTGCTACAGGGGCCACTTTGAGCTGGGTAAGTGGGGGGCGCTGCCTGTAGGGCCCTGCTTCCCATAGGTGCTTGGGGTCTGCAGGGTGCCCCAATGGGGGCCCTGCTGCCTATAGGTACCCCTGACCCCTATAGAGACCCTGCTTCCCCTAGAATGCCCCAGCTTCCACTGCAGGGGCTCCCACTGTCTAGAGGGTGTCCATGCTCCCTTATAGGGAGCCCCTGTGCCCACATGCGACCCTAACCCTAACCAACCAACCCTAACCTGGGGTCCCCTGACCCCCATTTGTCTTTCTTGCCTGGGTCGGGGGGGGCTGGACCCGATGATCTTGCGAGGTCCCTTCCAGCCCTTACAGTCTATGAATCACATAGACAACATCCAGTGTCCATGCTCCCTTACAGGGGGCTCCGGTGCCCACATGGGACCTGCACTGCCTATAGGGTGCCCCTGCCCCTCGTGGGGACCCTGACCCTGAGAATAATGGTAAGGATCCATTACATGAGAATTCTAGTCTATTAGACTTAACATAGTCCAGATCCAGGCTTAGCAAAAGGGGAAGGCAGGACCAAAGCGGCACGTCATGGACTGAAACGGCATGCTTACAGACCAAAGTGGCACACTCACAGATCACTACACCTTAGAAGCAACATTGTTCCTGGGTGGTCCCAGGTGGCAGGAAGGTGGCACAGACCTTCCTGGAGGAAAGAACTAAAAAAGTGGCAAGGGGCCCAATCCATTTTTTTTACCCCGGCAGAGCCTGCCCATGGTCAGGGGCAACCCCTGAGCTACAGGGGCCCCCAGTCCTTCTCTCCATGGTGGCGGCTGCCCAGGCAGGCTCTTAGTAGGCTGGGTGCTGCCCTAGTTCAGAGCCAGCACCTGGCCCACTAGCAGCCCATGCAGGCAGACCCAGGGATCATCACCACCGTGGCGGGAAGGACCAGGGCCCCCTGCAGCTCAGGGCCCACTGGCAGGCTCTGCCAAAAATAAATAAATACATTTGGGTCCCTCTCCATAACAGTGATGGAAGCCTCTAAATTGAAATGGTGGGGTTTTAATCATCACAATTAAAAACCAACCAGTTAAAAACCCACTGTTTCAATTTAGGGGAACTAAACCCTGTCACTTGTACAAGGAGCCAATGTAACCAAATGTTCTGGTTTTTAGATGGTTTTTAGATCACTTAGTATCTCTTTTATGCCCAATAGCTTCTTTGTGTCTATCCTCCACTAAGGGAGATCTGGTTTGGGAAGAGGTCACAATTTGTCAACAGTACCAAGATCCAGGACTCAGGAGATACCACAGGCATTTCCTAGCGAGCAGCAGTAGCACAAACCTAAGAGACAAGGTAGGAAAGATACTACAGGCAGTGTTGTCTCTGCTGGGCTCCATGTTTTATCATTTAGATAACCTCCTCAGTATAACAAATGTCCTTTGCTTGGATTAAGTGCATCACAGTACATTTAGACTGACAAAGTTTAGGAGCTCCAGCATGCAAAAAGCAAGAGAAATTTCAAAAAATGCAGTTTAAAATGGAGGAAAGCACATATCAACCATCTGTCATCTGAGAAACAAAAGGAGGATCAAGGACCAAAAAAAGGATTTTTTTAAACATATATATTTATATACCCACACGCACACACATATCCATGTCTATATATTCCAGACGAATGTAGCAGAAGGTGTGTCAGTGTATGCATGCGTACCTGTTACTAGATGGAAGGCAAGCTAGAGATGCACCTTATCTCTACCCCACCTTCTGCCTGACATCAGTTAGTACAGCTAACTGCTTCTCTCTGCTCATGAATGTTACTAGATACAGATAGTAAAACGGTCAATGATGCAAAAATGGGCAGAGTCTTCTATAAATATTTCTGTTCTGAATTTGGGAAGAAGATAGATGATCTATTCATAGTTCACAGTGATAATGGAATACTCTCCATCCCAACAGGACTCTTTAATCTATCAGACAAAGGCATATCAAGATCTACTGGGTGAATTTGTCTAGCCTAATCTTCCAGCCTAGAGAAAAGGCACAATTACTTTTATCCTGGGAGCAATTTAACTGTTGGAACAAGAGTGAGAGTGGTAGTTCGCTATGCTAGTCTGAAGTCAGGCAGAAATAAGGTGCATCTTTAATGTGCCTTCTGTGTTGTAATAGGTACTCACAGGCACATGTGCACACATCTCCGGCTATATTTATACATATATGAGAGAGAGCAATGTATACTTTTTTAAAATTCCTTTTTATTCTCCTTGACCATCCTTTTGTGTCTCAGATGGTAAATGGTAAGTGCTCTTCACCCTTTAAAGATGCCTTTCTACAATCTCTCTTGCAGCTGGCAAAGGACAAAAAAGGCAATAAAAAGGGATTCTACAAATATGCCAAAACTAAGAGGAAGAGCAGAGAAACTAACTTTAGTTCCAAGTCAGACCACACACAGTATGAAGGCGTTTCTACGCCTGCATGTGTAGACACCAGCCTATTTCTGCTTACTGTGCAGTAACTTACTGCCTCGTAGGGCTGTGTGAAATTTCAGTGGGTGTTTCATTTCATTTCAGTTTTGGATATTTCAGGAGCTGAAACAGCTGAATCCAAAATGAAACACAAGGCTTCGAAACAGCTCCAAAACAAAACGGGCCATCAGAAATGTTTCAGAAATGTTTCAGAATGATTCAGATGTTTCTGAACCACTCTGGATGCTTCCGACTGTTTCAGAGCTGGGCTTGCAGGAAAAGAGAAACTAAAAGTGGGGGCGGGGAAAGGGGGAAGGACTGCTCTGATATTGACAGCTGTAGTTGGCCAGTAACATCTATCTGTCCCTGAGGTTCCTTCTAATCCCAGTGCTCTGGGAGAGAGACAGAGAAGCACCATGAAAGGCTGTTTGTGAACTACTCTCTGCCATTTTGCAGTTGCGTCCATGTCTACAGCAGGAGCAGCAGCAGAGAGAAGCATCTGTAAGCTTCCAGTCTGGTAGTTCCTTGCTACCAAATTATAACCCCTGCCAATCCTTTCCTACTTATTTACCCTTGCCTACCCTTCCCCAAAAATCCTGTCGTTTGTTTTTCTTGGGGGTTTTTCATCCCAAACAAAAACATAGTGCTTTACCTGGCAGTGTCTCATCACAGTGCACTGCAGGAAAATGTCTCAATACACATACGTTTATTACACACACACAGAGTTTTTTTCCAGCACACAAAATATAAGGCATGCTGAAAAGGCAGGTGCCAGGTCTTCTGGCTGAGAAGGGAGAGGAGGCAGAGGGAGAGCTGTAAGTTTCTATCCCCTCCCCCCACCCCCCAAACTTAGATGCAGCCTGTTCCCTAACACTAGCAAGCATGAGGCTTCTGATGCTAGTGGCAGCAAGGAGGTGAGACCAGTGCCTGCATCTGCACCCCCTCCAATAACACCAGCCATAATAATAAGAACCCAGCACCACCAGCATGACAAGCAGCACCAGCATGATAGTCTCCTCAACTCCCATTTCAGGTCCCAGCCTGAGCCTTCCAGTGCCAGAGGAGCAGCTGGATCTGGAAGCAGGGGACCTGAGCACCCTAGCAAAAGAAATTCTGGGGACCGAGAAGGAATCTGAGTTTGTGCTCCACTCCCCGCCAAGTTCCCTCAAAGCCAGGTCTCGGAAGGCATTGACATTTAAGTTGTCAAGGCAAGTGGCTCAGTTGAGTCAGCTCCTCCTGTTGTTGTGCCTCTGCCTGCTGAGGAGGGGGATCAGGCAGGATCTGCACCCACAGCCCAGAAGCAAGGGGGTAGTGTGGTGTGGGATCATTTTGAGGTGGCAGATGATCCCAGGTTCGCTATCTGCCTGCACTGCCAATGTAAGACCAGCCAGGACAAGGAGGAGAAACATTTCAGCACCACAGTGATGCTGGCACCAGTGGCAGCATGACCAAAAAGAAGTCCCCCTCTCATTCCAAAGCTCCCATCCCCCTGAAGCAGAGGAAGGCCACCCTTGAACAGTGGGGGAAAGGTGGACAGAAAGGGGAGTGGGGAGTGTTGCAAAGGTGAGTGAGATCACCCAGAGCATCAGGGAGATACTTGCTCTGAATGGCCAGCCCTTCTCCCTAGTTGAGCAGCCAGCATTCAGGTGGCTCATGGCACTCATGGCCCCATCCTACCAAGTGCCCACATGCACCACCTTCAGCAGGATTGTGGTGCCCTCCCTGTATGAGTCATGCAGGGAGTACTTGAGGGAGGAGCTGTGCAAGGCAGGGTGCAGGTGGCCTTGCACTTCACCTCAGACATCTGGAGCAGCTGGGTGGAGATCATCCCTATCTTTCCCTCACAGGGCACTGGTGCCATTAGTCAGGCCATCAGTGGACTCTCCTTCAAGCCAAGATGATGGATGAGTCCTACACAGCAACAGAGATCATGGGGGCCATGAACAGCACGGTGCAGTGGTGGCTCATTGGGCAGGGCGAGCTCACCCATGGGTTCATGGTCACCAACAACGGGGCCAACATGGTCAAGGAGGTCCATGATGCCAACTTTGTTGGCATCTGCTGTGTGGCACACAGGTTCCACCTCATAGTCAGAGACATCTTGGAGGGGGACAGGGCTGCTGGTGATGGCACTCCCAGAGCTGGACAGCTCATTTTGAAATGCAGGAAGGTGGCGGGTTACTTCTACCAGAGCATCAATGGGGACAAGATGCTGTGGGAAAACAGGCAGAGCTGACCATCCCACAACACAAAATTATCCAGGATGTGGAGACTCGGTGGAACTCTACACACCTGATGCTGGAAAGGCTGGTGGAGCAACAGAAGGTCATCCATGAGATGGCCTTGCTCTGGGAAATTAGGATCAGTGGCCCACTTAACAAAACTGAGTGAGATACCATCTCCCAGCCAATCCTTGAGGCCACCAAGACTGTCACTGCTGGTGATGCCCTCCTTAGCCAGGTGATCCCCATAATGAGGAAACTTGAGAACCAAATGCAGAAGTTCCAAAGGATCAATTTTCCTGGCTGGGGAAAGCCGCTGTCACCAGAGGTGCAGTCATTGGTGAAGTGGCTGAGGGAGGACATCAAGAAATGGCTGGATCTATTGTGGTCCAGTGTGGTCCATGTGCTGGCAGCCACGTGTGACCCAAGGCTGAAGGGGAGCATGTGCACCAGCAGAACCCTAGATCACTGGATGGAGGAGCTGATAAACAGAGTCCAGGAGGCAGAAGGGCACCAGCTGGGGGACATAGAAAAGGGGGATCCACTTTCCCATGCCAGCACTCCCAGCAGCAGCCAGTCTTCTCCACAACAGGTACTTCCAATGTGGGCCAAGGTCATGGCTTCAATAGTGGGGTCCAGAGGCACCAGACCCCAGCATCAGGCAGATGGCACTGAGGCCTTGATGGCTACCTATCTCACCAAACATGTGGAACTGCTGGACTATGACTCCTTGGTCTATTCCGCAACCCACAGCCAGATGTGGCAGTATCTGGCCATGGTTGACCAGGAACACCTGTCCTGTCTGCTGACCAGTGTTCCAAGTAAGAACATGCTCAGCATTGCTTGGGATGTTGTGACACCCCACCATGCCTGCTTGGATCCTGGTTTGGTGGAGCAGCTGGTGTTCCTCAAGGTGAGCCTCCCCCTGCTGGGGTTCCCCAAGCTCCAGGTGCAGATAGAGTGAGTGCCACCCTCCTCAGTCCATCCTCACCTATTTCCTTTTTTCATTTTTTTTAAACCATTTAATGTCCCTCTCTCAGAGCTGGAGGTGGCACTCACTGCATCACCAGCCAGCAGGGGAAGAACATGTCCCTGCTGAGTTCCTGTGCCAGGATGAACTTGGAGGTATGGGCTGGGGCTATGGGTAAGGAGGAGGCCCCAGGTGCTGGTCATGACCTAAAACTGCACCCTGCCAGGTTTGGGAGGCCTGGTAGGACAGCCAGAGGTGCAGCAGCCCCCAGGAAATGCCAAGAATGAGGACCTCCCTGGTGAAAGGTGGGTAGGAGGCACCTTATAACCTCCAGCCATCACACATGTGCATGGTCCTGGCTGGGGAAAGCACATACCTGTGAAATCTTTGAGAGACCTGAGGCTTGATGGTTGCAGTGGAGTTGTAAGGTTGAGAACAGGGGCTACCATCCCTCCAGTTTTCACCCCGCTGCACCTTAACACACACACACAGTCACACATCATGAGTTTTGCTTGTCAGTACCTTGAGATGCAATTTCCCAGAAACCCCTGCACTTATCTCCTTGAAACTTGGCACGTTTCATGGCCTTAGTAGGAGTTAGCATCCCTGCAAGCTTCATCTGAATCAGGCACGAAATAACAATTATAAGCAATTTTGTGATTCCCCATTATAGTCTATGGCCAATTTTCAAAACAGTTTCAAAATGGTTTCAGCCTAAAAGAAATAGGACAATGATTCAAAACATCTAAATAAATCAGTGTCCCTCTGAAATGTCAAATCTGAAATTAAACAAAGCACAGCCATTTCAGCCCTACGAAACACTGAAATGAAACACTGTCCCTCTGAAATGCTGAATCTGAAACAAAAATGAAACACAGGCATTTTGCACAACCCTACTGCCTAGTAAATTTAAACTGGCACAAATGCATGTATAGACATGCCCAATGAGTAGCTATCAATGTCTAGTTGGGAGGAGGTATCAAAAGAAGTTCCCCAGGGGTCTCTCCTGCATTTGGTATTAACATCTTTATTAATGACTTAGATGATGGGGCCAAGTGCACACTTAGCAATTTGCAGACAACACCAAGTTGGGTGGCATTGCAGATACTCCAGAGGGTAGGGCTAGGACCTAGAATGACCTGGATGGACTGAAAAAATGGTCTGCAATCAGATAATATTTGACAAGAACAAGTGCAGAGTCCTGTACTTACAGCAGAATAATTGCATGCACAAATACAGACTGGGGAATGACTGAATAGGCTGCAGTGCTGTAGAGAAGGACCTTGTGGTTACAGAGAACCATAAGATTAATATAAGCCAATAGTGTGCTCTTGTTGCAAAAAGCCAACAGTATACTGGGTTGTATTAACAGAACTGTCACTTGCAAATGAAGGGAAGGGATTTTTCTGCTCTATTCGGCACCTGGATGTGAGAGGGGAGGCAGGAGTCCCCCCCAGCATGGCCCAGACCCTGATCAGTGCACCCTGATACTTACCCCAGGAACAGGGATGGGCAGCAGCTGGAGAGAGACCCGAACACCAATGCTGACACAAAAACAGGCTCAGCAGTTTCATAGCTGCTTGAGCCTATGTATCAGCGAGAGCTGGGGGCATGGCTCCCAACAGTGCGGGCTGCTCTAAAGGCAGCCAGGAATCCAGCTGAGCCAGTGCCACAAAGGGAGGAACAGAACGCCAGCTAGAAGACTCCAGCTCTAGAGCTGGGAGGCTCCTGCCCCAGCCACCACAAGAAGGAGCTGGGCACCTGCTGGAGGACCCAGACAGGTGAGGCAGAGGGAAGCCCCAGAGGCCAACAGGAGCAAAGGAGCTCCACTGAGAGGCAGCAGCCTCAAGGAACGTCTCTGGGAAGCAGAGGGTCTCCAACCATGAGATGCCAGGGATGGGGACAGTTCCTCAGGCTCACAGGCATCCCCAGAAGGCAGAACACATAGAATCACAAGCCCCCAGGAGGGGGAAGTAGACAGCACCAGCTGGAGGGACCAGAGCGACAGGACCACAGGTCAGCTGGGCCCCAGGGAAGTGATACCAGAAAAGCTGGCAAGGGCTGGACACAGGGCAGTTGCCAGTACACACGGCTAGTAAGATAAAGGGGACAGACAAGTCTTCCCCAAGGAACTGAGGGCCCAGAGAGAGGGAACCTCGGGAGCCCGCCAGCAGAAGCTGGTCATTTTTAGTTGAGTTCTTCAGTTACAGTTTGACCCCAGATGGGGCAGGTTTAGTTTCTCAGGAGAGGGGAAGCTGACCCAGAGTTGAGGGACAGACCCCTAAAGATTGACGACCAGGAAGACCTGACCCTATCAAGGCAGGCAGTGTGGGAAGAAGACCTGTGGGGAGCAGCATCTACCCAGGCTGAGGACATGGTAAGAGTGGGAAAAAGGGGCTGTTTGGAGCCCCACAAAGACACCCTCAGGGTTGAGACCCCTCCTGGTCCTCTAACAGGGAATTGCCTCCCCAACAACACCAAAGACGTGGCAGGAGAGAAAAGGAGCAGCACCCAGACCATCTAGGGGACACTAGAATAGAGTTTCACCCTGACATCACTGTGGGGGCAGGGCACCAACAAAGAGGTCCCCAAAGCTGTACAACACCTACCAGAGACACTGCAGTACTGTGTCCACTTTGGGGCCCTAAACTTCAAGAAGAAAGGTGACAAACTGGGAAGTGCCCAGCACAGAGCAACAACAATTATTAGTAGACTTGGAGGTGAGACTTACAAAGAAAGACTGAAAGAACTGGGGTAGTTTAATCTGGAAAAAAGAAGACTGAAGGGGGGGGATTTGATAACAGTCTTCAAATACCTGAAAGATGATTATAAAGAGGATGGAGATGGACTTTTTTCTGTGACTGTAGGGGATGTGACCAGAAGAAATGGCCTCAAGCTGTGGCAGAGGAAATTTAGTACAAAAATTAGGAGGAACTTTCTGACTATGAGGGTAGTCAGGCATTGGAACATGCTGCCTAAACAAGTTGTGTAATCTCCATCCTTGGAATTTTTCAAAAGCATATTGGACAGACACTTGGCTAGGATTGGTTTAGTCAAGGATGATTCTCCCTCGAGCAGGGGGCTGGACTAGATGACCTTGTGAGGTCCCTTGTAGTTCTACTTTCCTATGGAGCTATGATCTCATAGTTTAAAGAAGATTATATATCAAAAATCTTCTGTCATCATACATAACTTGGCCTATCAGCAACTTGCCTCATAACTTTCCCTTTTGATAAAGTAAAATTGAATTTCTTCATCTCTAACTGTAATGCAAGCCTTTTACATTCCACACTTGCAGCATTTTCCTGAACCCTGTCCAGCTTGTCAACACCTTATTAGCTGCATTAATAAACAAAAGGCTTAGGTATCAATCTTCAAACCAAGATTAAACTTCTTAAAAAAGAAAAAATAAAATGCCAATCTAGATTGACATTCTGTAAACTAACAGTGCTATCTACACTGTGAAAAAGACTGGATAGCACTTTCCCAAAAGTGGTTTACTTCACTATGAAGTTTTATTGAAATCTATGAGACCACTCATGGAGTAGGGTGCTAATCAACCAGGATTAATCTAGTTTATTTATGCCTGAGCATATGTGTGTAAGAGTTGAATGTGTGTTAGAGGTTACATAAGGACATACTAGTTCTTCCTACCATAGAAGAAACATGCACCTATTTAAAACAGTCTGAAAATGCTGAGTTGGCTCAAGAATCCTGAAATACTTTCACATAAATTCAAACAATCCAAAGCCTTGTTAAATCAAGATATTCTTTAAAGCTTGTAACCTTTCAAGCTTCGCACACTGTAGCAGAATGTGACTCAGTTCACCAAACAATTTTATTTTCCCTGGGGAGAACTTGTCCCTATAGGAAGTAACATAAACAATAAAATCGGTGGCACTTTTTCAGACCCTGAGAAAGCAAACCTGGCTCTGTGCTGCCTCCTCAGCACCACAGCCATCCCCCTCTCCTCATGTAACTTCCTTGGGAGCTTTTAACTTCCCCTAGGGTGAGCCAATCATCCCTGTCATCCCTGGCAGCTGGTCGCTGGTCCCATGCCATTAAGCAGGCAAGCTATTACCCTTTAATTCCCTGTAGCTTAGCTCCAGCCCCTGATCCATGTGCCCTGTTGGGTTAACTTCCACATGTCAAGCATTAAGTGAGTACTACTTGCATAAGGAATGAGAATTGTATTCAGACTCCACCTGGGCTACTCAGATTTTCTAAGGAATTCAACCTTTTTCTATTAGTAATTGCATTCAAACAAACAAAAAATGTCTAGTTTAATTTTTAATGAGGATAGATGTATCCCTGGAAGTGAATTGTTATACTTGTACAAACTGACAGGCACACTCCTTAGCCAGGAGCTGGCATGAATACTCCACTGATATTTAATCACAGAGCTAGGAAAGATAAGTGGGAATACGCATTAAGACAACGAAATTATAAATGACAATCAGAAGGCTTAAAGTTAGTATTTAAATTTTCTGTTTTAGAAAAATTCCCTAATTTTTAATTTACTGAATGTTGTCTCTAACAATTGTTTGTGGTTCAATTTTTTCCCTAAATGAATAGTATTTCCCATTTTTATTGTGAAATAATAGTTTATGGAAAGGTGGCATATATATGGAATTAACTTTAAGAAACGCAAGATCTGCATCTCCAAGAATGGAAATTCAGAAGCAAAGAGAGACATTCATTTGGCAGGTGCTGCACAGAACCAAATCTATTTTGTTTTTAAAATCAGGAATCCTTTTTATCATTCATTTGAAGCCATCCAGCTAGCACTGGTTCTTCCTTCATGGTACAGTGTTTTTAAATCCAAGTGGCTATTAGATACTGCAGGGTGAAATGTCTGTGCTGCTTGAAAAGCTCAGATTCAGTTCTGGCAGATATATGCAAAAGTATTAGTGGTTTGGGGTGGGCTGCCTGGCAAACTTTTGTCTTCATTATTGTCATCACAGAAGAATGAACAAAAGCATTACATTAACAAAAGCAATTTATGCAAACCATGGAAACTGATAGTACTACTCTATTTGACATTGGTTTGACATCAGAGTGGGTACTGTGTCCAGTTCTGAACACTGCATTTTAATAAGGATCTAGAGGAACTGGAGATGGCCCAGACACGAGTGACGAAGGTAATAAAAGGGATTAGAAAGAAAGCCATAAGAAGAAAGACTGAAGGAAGTAAGCATGATTAGCTTGGAGAAAAGGAGATTAAGGGCTGGGGGCATATTTGAAAATTTCTATTATCTGAAAGGCTGCCATAAAAGAAGATTGGGGATAAATGTTCTCCCTTCCCACAATGGGTAGGACATAAGGCAATGGTTTTAAAACTGCAGCAAAGCAGAACTAAGTTAAATCTCAGAAAAAAACTTGTAAGAACAACAGGGCAATGCAACAAGCTAATGCAGCAAGTTAATGGAAGTTGTGGAATCTCTTTCATTGGAGGTTCCCAAGAAGAGCCTAGATGAACATCCATCTGGGATGGTTCAGAAATAGTGAATCCTTCAGCTGTACAGGGATTTGAACTAGACAGCACCTGAATTCCCTTCCAACCCTATGATTCCATTATTAATCTTCCTGATGCCCACATCCATGAGAAGAGACAGGCTTCTCTTAGGCAGAGAGGGCCAAACTTTTTAGCAGGCATGCCACAAATTAACCCCATGTACATTCCCCTAGTACCACTCCCATCCCCTACCCCTACCCCTACTCCTACCCCCTTACTGCTCTGCTTTCTGCCTTGGGTTCCCTGACTGATCTGTTGCCACACATGCGATAGGTTGGCTACTCCTGTCTTAGGGCATGGACTGATGAATGAGAGACTGTGAGGTTAAAATCAGTCACAGATTACCATATGCCCATACTAGCTTCTATTTCACTGAGGGCTAATTTACCACAGGGTCGTTTTTGTTCGCTATGGGCAAAAGTCTGCACATAGGCACTTTCCACAGAACAGTGGGTGTTCAGTAAAACCCTGCATCCTTTTGTCTTTCAAGTAACTAGCTTATCTGCTTATACTCTTGCTTTTGCCAAGTCAGTGCTTAGTCTCATGATATGAAATAAATGTGACCAATAGGATGATCATCTTAGATGCAGCCTGGACATTTTTAAGGCAGATATTTTTAAGAGTGTGAGCCATTCAGGTTTGGGAAAACAGAAGAACCCCATTTTCTTTTTCTTTTACCCTGTCCCTGAACCTTCTAACAACAGGGGGAATACCTTCTCTGCACCAGGCCTACGGCTGGGGGATCCTGCCAGGGCTAGGGAACAGCCTTTGAGGCTGGAGGACCGAGACAGCCCTGGACTAGGGGACTGTTATCCCGGGGGGTGACTGATAGGGTTTGGGCAGGCATGTGCTCACTAGCCAATCAAGGATGAGCCCTGCTTGGCTGCATTCCAGTACCTTGAAAATGGCCTCAGGCTGGGAGGCATGCTTTAGCACCCACTGGCTACTGGTATGAACCACTGCAGAGGTCTGACTGCCTTTCTGGTTTCAAAAGTGAATGTCTGTTCAATTGCTTATCACTTCAGTCTATGCAGTTTAGGCTAACGTGCAAAGTTTGAATCGATTCAGCCTGGGGCTTTTTGACTGTCTGTACTCAACCTTAGTGGAAAGGAAAGCAGGAAATGATAAGTACCATGGATTGAAAGAAGATTAAGTGATGTAAATGAGAAAGGTAATTTTTTTAAGACTGAGTTTACTCATGGGGATTGGACATAGATAAGCACCCAATTTTTATGCAGAGAATCTGGCCAAACATTTAGAAATAACATTTCAAGTCTGTATTTAAAACTTAAATGAGAAGAGTGAACAGCTAATAAGAAACAGTGTAGGCAGATAAAAGAAGTTCTTTGTGTAAATATTTTAAATACCAATATAGCTCATAAATGCAAATGAAGTTCAGTGCAGATAAGCACAGAATTATGAGTCTGAAAGCAAAGAATAAAAAGAAGTATCTGTTTACTGGCAATCAGCTGCACTATAATGACCAAGAATGAGATCAGGGGAATTGTTGTAGACGAAATTCATAAAGCTTTCGGCCCAGTGAGAACCTGATGAAAACATACAAGTTGATAGGCTATACTAAACCACAGGGATATCACATGTAGTGTTTAAACCTTGTAAAAGGTTTGAGTAAAATGCAGCAAAGCAAGTAGATTAAAACCCAAAAAGAAGGATTCTCTCCTTTGAGTTTAGCTCTGACCCTGAACCTTCTTGATCACACCTCTCCTTGTTATTCTAATGTCCTTTTTTATTATTTCATTTTCTTTTAATGTTTTTAATCTGCCATATAACTTTATGAGTACTTGCACTAGAAAGGACAACTTCTCCTTCACAACCATGCCAGTCTGTCAGAATTCTGGAATACATAAAACCAGATCCTGCCTTTGAATGTCTAGTTGGGTCTACAGATAACCTGGAGCGGCAAGTGTAGAAACAAAAATAAACTATCTTATTCTATAATGTGTAGTGGGACTGTAGCAGGGCACTAGGGTGCCTGCTACTGAATGGTAGTGAATGGGCTAAGCTGCCACTCAGCAGGGCAGCAGGTGAGAGTTACCATGGTAACAGAGTGGGTCAGCTGACCACCAGAGGGCAGGGCCTGGCCTTTATAAACAGAGAAGGCCAAGGCCAGAGCCAGTTCCCTCCTAGCAGCTGCAGGAGCAGGAGCTCGGCAGGCGAGCTGATCAGACAGAGTCCAGGGTTACAACCTGGCTGCCCTGACTGGCCGCATGATAAGATGGGGTCTGGTGAAGAGCTGAGTGAGTGTGGACTTTGGGTTACAAGCCAAGAGGCTTCTGGTGTTTGTGTTATAGCCATTTGGTTCATGGTTTAGTTATGGTTATACCAGAGGACCGGGTGAGGCTGTAGGGGAGTGAGGAGGCCTCACGGGGGCTCCCCAGTAGTTTGGGGGGTTCCTGGTGCCCATTAGGGGCACAGCGAGCGGTGTCAGGGTGGCACGGCATTTTGTGCCACAGTGGGCATGGTGAGAGAGCGCCGGAGAAGCGCTCAGCATGTGGGGTTGGGACCCCAGCCTGCAAGGGCGGTTGCCTAGTAGGGCGCATGACCCAGAGGAAGGGTCAGAGGGCCAGACACGGCTACGGGCTACCTGAGCCCTGAGCGCGACAGGCGTGGTGCAGCGCGGGAAGCACGGCATAGGCCCCAAGAGGGCGAGGGAGCGTGAGAGGCGTGGTATAGGCCCGAGAGGGCGAGAAGCGCAGCATAGGCCCCGAGAGGGTGAGGGAATGCGGGAAGCGTGGCACAAGCACGAGAAGCATGACACAGGCCTCAGAGGGGGCGAGAAGTGCGGGAAGCGCAGTACAGGCCCAGAGAGGGCGGGAAGCCCAGAGGGGGTGAGAGGCCCCAGAGAGGACAAGAAGCCCCGGAGCCAAGGGGTAGTGAGGAGCCCTGGAGCCAGGGGGTAGTGAAGAGCCCCAGAGTTAGGGGGGTAGTGAGGAGCTCAGGGTGAGGAGGGGCGATGAGGAGCCCCAAGAGGGACAAGAGGTGGCAAGGGGCCCCGAAGGCAGACAACGGGCCGTGGCATAATAACATGGTCCAGGGCAGATTATACCAGCACCATCGGCGAGGCTTGGGCTACGGTGCAGGGGAGGAAAAGGAGCCGCAAACAGCCCCCCCCATCATCGGGGCGCACATGAATGGGCAGCTTCCCACTAATTCCAATTATCCATCGTTTATAAATAAGATCAAGGCATGGCAGGCGAGAGTAGGCGGGCAGGCGGCCCATTACAGGGGGGGCCAAGCCGCACATCCAGAGAGGCTCTGAAAATGGCACCCCTGTCACAGGGACCCAGAGCCAAAGGGTCACACCAGGGTGGGGCTCAAGTGCCACACTCTCAACAGGTGTTTAGCCCCCTTATCTATATCCCACCTGCCATGACTTGTTGTTAATGAGAAGGCTATCAGGAGGTAGTACCTGGCTGTACTGGGGTACACTGAGATAAGTGTAGATCTTAGTGTCTGGGCATCTTCTGTGGGGCTCTGCCTCCCCTTGCACCACACCCCTTTCCACTTGGGTGTTCTTGTGATGCTATCAGGTAGGCACATGGTCCTCTAGACACCTGCCTTCATATGAAAAAAGAAAGATCCAATGTGGAAAAAAACAGAACAATCTGGGACTGACATGAGTTGGCTGTGCCCTGCTACTCTGGCAAGGGTTTACCACAAATGGTGTTTGTACCATATAAAAAGTAATAAAGCAATATAACATAAACAGTCATGTCCTTCATTAATTCATGGGCCTACCATCAGCCTTGAAGTATATGTCCACCTTCTTCTAAGGTTGCTAAGGCCCTTCAGGGCTTGCCCCCAGTCTGATCCTGATTCACAGGGCTGGCTTGTATCTGGCCAACCCCTATAAGTGATTACGAGCCACATGTTATATGAACTCCTGTTAAGCCTTGGCAGGTACCTGACTTCCTGTGTCTACAGGGTTTCAGATTCATAGATTGTAAGACCTTGGAAGATCATCATATGCATCCCCCTGCACCAAGCAGAAAAGGCAATTGGGGGTCAGGTGACCCCAGAAAGGTGACTGTCTAGTCTCCTCTTGAAGATTTTCAGGGTAGGGGATTGCACCACCGCTTTGGGGCAAAGCATCCACGCCAGAAGACAAGAGGGTGATCCAGGCTGACCTGGACAGGCTCAGCAAATGGGCGGA
>NW_017728918.1:83865086-83902395 GCF_001723895.1 Crocodylus porosus
CATTGAACACCTTCAAGAGCAAATTGGATGCTTATCTTGCTGGGATCCTATGACCCCAGCTGACTTCCTGCCCTTTGGGCAGGTGGCTGGACACGATCTTCTGAGGTCCCTTCCAGCCCTAATGTCTATGAAATCTATGAAATCTTCTTATACAGTCTGGACACCCTGACTGTGAAGAAGTTTTTCCTAATGTTGAACCTGAATCAGTCTTCCAGAAGTTTGTGGCCATTACTCCTAGTGTTCCCCTCGGGTGCCCTGGTGAACAGTTGCTCACCAAGCCCTTGATGTACTCCCCTAGTGTAGCAGAAAGCTGCTACCAGGCCCCCTCTCAGCCTTCTTTTCTTCAGGCTAAAGAGTCCCAGATCCCTCAGCCTTTCCTCATGGTTTGCCATGCAAGACTCTGATCATATGGGTGGCTCTTCTTCGGACTCTCTTAAGCTTGTCCATGTCCTTGTTAAAGTGTGGTGCCCAGAACTGGATGCAGTACTCCAGCTGCAGTCTCATGGGTGCTAAGTAGAGTGGAAGAATCACCTCCTTGGTTTTGCTGGAGATGCATCGATTGATGCATGCCAAAGTATTATTTGCCCTACTGGCTACAGCATCGCACTGCCGGCTCATATACATACTGTGGTCTATTATTACCCCCAGGTCCCTTTCATTCATGGTGCTAGTCAGGTTGGTGCTCTCTTGTGTCCAGGTGGTGAGTTACCTGGTCATAGAATGAGATGAGGTTGGTAAGGCAAGACCTGCCTGTGATGAAGCCACGCTGGCTGTCATTCAGAATCTTACCTGCTGTAAGCTTATCACAGATAGACTCCTCGATGAACTTTTCTAGGATTTTCCCTATGATGGAAGTTAGGCTGATTGGCCTGGAGTTGCCAGGTCCTCCCTCCTGCCCTTCTTGTGAATGGGTACAATATTGGCCCTCTTCCAGTTCTCAGAGACTTTTCCAGAGCACCACAAGTTGTGGAAGAGTCTCACTAGGGGTTCCGCAATGACTTTGGCCGGCTCCTTCAGTGCTCTCGGATAAAGATCATCCAGTCCCAATGACTTGTATATGTCTAATTTTTTTAATTGGTCATATACCAATTCTGCAGCGATAGTAGGAAGGTGCTCATCCCATACTCTACCTGGCGTTGTTTTCCCCTTGTTCCAGCGAAAGACCGAAACAAAGTAGTCATTCAGGAGTTCAGATTTCTCCTGGGTGTCAGTAACCAGCTCTCCTGAGTTGTTGAGCAGTGGCTCCACACTCCCATTTGTTTTCTTCCTGTTCTCTATGTATATAAAGAAGGACTTCTTGTTGTTCTTGATTCCCGTTGCTAATCTAACTTCGGTCACTGCTTTGTCCTTGATTCCCATTGCTAATCTAAGTTCAGTCACCGCTTTAGCCTTTCTTATCTGTTCCCTGCAAATGTGGTTGTCAGGTTCCTGTCATGACAGCAAAGGTCGGGTTAGCCTCCAGTGGGGCATCCTCAGCTTCGTGGAGAGATGCAGTGCAGCCCTCATGTGCCCTCCTGCTGCTGCTGGGAGTACAGAGCCCCTGCTGGGCTCATCATTGCCTGCAGCTGTGGCTCCTGGGTTTTAGGTAGGTTAGGCACTCCAGCTGCCTTTTCTCAGCCCTGCCCAGGCTCAGGGCCTGTGTGGAGCCCTGCATCCTACTCCCAGCCCTGCCCAGCGGACAGGCACACAAGGAGTGCAGTGTTTCCCTGCCCTGCCAGGGAGCAAGCATGCAGGGAGGGTGTGCTGCCTGCCTGCAGGCTGACTGTTTGCCATCAGGACAGCCTGGCATCCTGCTGCCTGCAAAGCACACTGGCAGCCATCATCCCAGTAAGTGCAGGGCCAGGACGATTCCTACTACCTATGGCAATGCTCAAAGTGTCCATGATCAAACCCACAGAAAGGCAGGACTTACCTCAAAGAACTCACTAACTTTCAAAGCCCCAGCACAAGTCAAGAAAGGGATATAGCAGACAAGCAGAAGTGTTCTAGCAAGGGTGGCTTGTTTTGTTTAGAATGAGAAAACATATTCTATAAATTATATAGTTGACTCATTTATTGTAGGTGTCACAGTTTAAGTGGGATTTAATTCAACACGAGGAAACTTAGTTTAATATTTTCAAGTTATCAGAAAGGTAGATACATATCAACCCTAAAGAGAGACTTTAGTTTATGGTTGATTCCAAGCTGTTTCGGATGCAGCAGGACTGCTGATAATATGTATTAGGCCCCCTGAGCATAGCCATTATGTTAACTTACAAGAGTAATAATAATGATCACAATGCTGATGAAAGCTTCTGCCAGATGCTTTGCCCCAGTGAAGCTGCTTTGCACTGCTTCATTACCCTAAAAACTGCCTAAAACCAAGTTCAAGTGAATGGCTAGAGATTCCCAGGTAACCAGATCTTTTTCATCCACTGTGCATAGGACACCTGCCTGGAAAGCACAGAAAACAAAGCAGTACAAACTGTGCTTCAGGAATCCTTGATAGGTATAATAGCACCTTGGGAGATTTTGGAGCTCTTACAAGCTGGCATTATTTAGACCCTTAAGCTGCTCTAGTTTACTTTCTAAAACAAGTTGTTCCCTAGTAGCCATCATATAGCAGTACAAAGGTTGAATGTTATCACCTTGGCTCCTCCTTGAGTCCTATTCTGTATCCAAGAATCAGGTAGGCTTAGGACCTATTCTTACCTCCAAGATGCACTATTGCCCATGGTTTGGTCATCTTTTCTAATTAGCATCAAAGAAAAATATTGTTGGAAGGGACCTCAGGTGGTCACAAAGCGCAACTGTCTGTTCAACGTAGAGTCATCTCTGTCTAAATACACTGTGAGTCCACTGATGCAAAGCAGTCTTAAATCCAAAGGACCTCCTTTTTTGAAATGTAATTCCTATAGCATTACCTTCGCTCTCAACTGCCAGCATGATTTGGGCCCACCTGCACCCCCAAAATCCCCAAAAGCCTCATGTCATTGATGTGCAGCATAGGTTAGAAAATCTTGAGGATCAAGAATGGAAAAGGGCTCTGTTTTGCTCCACATCCCAGCTGTGCTTTAATGCTCCTCAGCCACAGTTCAGCCTCTGGCCTCTCTGACTTTGTGACTCTTTCAACCTGAAGAAAAACAGTGGGTTATGATAAAACCTGACTACGCAAAAATATTCTTCTGGCTGCTTCAGCTGGTAGATAAATTCAGAAACCTTTTTTGCCAAGCTCCATGAAAGTGTCACAAGGTCTCATTTTATCTCTGCTTCCTGGATTTATTGCAGGAGTGCCCTCTCCCACCTTCCACTCCATCAGCATTCCCATTATCAACCTCCCCTTTTTCAAAGCTGATTTCAACTCATCTCTTAATTTGCATGAACCTGAAACTTGGCACACAAATCCTGAGCCCAGATGTGATTTAAAAAAATGGCTAGCAGCAGTTTTGCAGCTTTTGATTTACAGATACAGAAAGACTATAAAATTCACACTTTGCAGATATTTTCCAGTTCTTTAGAGCACACATGACTGAGGCTTGAAAAATAAAGCTTTCCTGGCTATGATGGTCTTATTTGTTTGAAAACTTGAGTATTTTATCTTAAAACTCATTTTCAGGATATGCAGAGTTTTAAAATTTACTGGGGGCTAAAAATCCCATGTGCAAAAAAAAAAAAAAAAAAAAGGAAGGGAGGAACATTGCTGAGATGCTGCATGTCATATGGAAAGCCAGGAAGAAACGGCTCTGGAGGACACAAAAGTTCTGCCCTCCATGAAATACAAAGACTGGACTAGGGCTGTGCGAATTTGCCGGCTGTTTCGAGTCAACATGGTTTGACTCATTTCAAGCTTGAAATAGTGAAACTGAATTGAAATGAAGGGCTTTGAAATAGCCTCAAAACAAAATGAGAATAGTCAAAACATTTCAAAACTTTCAAAACATTTCGAGGTTTGAAGCAGGCAGCACTGAGGTGGTAAAAGACAGGGGAAAACCAAGGCTGTGCTCCTAGCAGCAGCCAGGAGCACAGCCCTAGCTCTACCCATCTCCCACTGCTGAGCTGTAGGACACCAATAACAGCACAGGGAAAGGAACTGAGCCCCAGGCTCAGTTCCTCTCCTCAGCACTAGATTGGGCTGGGGAAAAGAACTCACCCCAGCTGGGCTGACTTCCTATCCCCAGCACTAGCCGAGGCCTACAGTGCATGGGATGGTGCGTGGGGCCAACAGCCAGGAGAGCCCCAAAGCAGCTGAAAGCTCTCAGCAGAAGGAGGAGACAGTTCATCCCAGAAGATGGGTGCAGCCTCATCAGTCCCCAGAGGAGTCATGAGTTGCCTAGGAAGGGATTTCCACAGGGCAGGTGAGTTGTTTTCCCCTGGCAAGCAGCTGGGTATTTAAGTTGGTCAAAGGGGCAGCTGGGGTATCTGGGAATTCATAATCCCCTCCTCATCTGGGGCCCCCCTTTTCCTGGGGCGTTGATGCAGTTTTATTATAGCTTATTACTTTTCCTTCCTTTCCGCCTGAACTCTGCACCTCAAGCTTTGTAACCTCTGTGCCCTATTAGAGTGTAAGACTGTGTAACATTTATTGTAACTACCTTTTCTGACTACCTGAACCCTTACCTGTGTATAGAGTATTTGTATAGATTCGTATATATACTGCCTATAGTTCCTATGGCCTCTGTATATATGTTATATTTTAACTGTTTTATCTCTTATTAAATTTTATATAGTTAAACCTCAATTTGTGTCCTGATTCTGCTCTATAGGGAAGAAGGAAAGCTGCACACAGCTAGGTAGTCATGCCTCCCCCGTGCTTTAGCCCACTAATATTCCCTTCATTTGGAGAAGGGTACATAACTGAGTACCACCCGGGTTACACCAACATAAGATTTTGGTAATATTTGTGTGTCCTGGACATGATACCCAGAAACACTGTCTATTTTTATGTTAGTCAAAAGTGAGTTCTTTAAAAAGTCCAGTAATGTGTACATCTGTTACAGTCCATTAGACTGGGTTTCAAAGTTTACCGTGCACACTACCAAGCAAGAGATGCCAGGCATTGCTTTCCCTCAGCCTCCTGCTTGAGTTTGTCATTAACCTTTTTTTAATAAACAGGCAAATACAGCAGTTATTAAATTAGATTACAGCAAAAAAGATAATGGTAGAGCAAGACCCTTAGTTTTCATTGGCTACATCTACATTAGACAATACTGCACAGTGGTTAATGTGCATTTATTTAGTACTTGTATAAATAAATGCACTGTAACTTGACTATACAAGTACTAAATAAATGCACAGTAACCTAAGTTACTGTGCAGTGGCACCAGTGGACGTCTTTTAAGTGACATTACTGCACAGTAGCCTAATAAAACTGTGCAGTAGCATATTAGCACTGTCCATGCTGTTAGTATTCCTAAATAGCAGGGTTCTCAGGAAATTGTTTGCCACGTCTTGCATTTTATGTATCTGCATGTATACATACATACCTAAACTTGCAAGATGTATATATACATGTATGTACACACACTGATATACACACACTCTGGATGCATCTACACATGTGTTTAATCCAGCCTAAATTTACTCTGGTGTAAACTACTCTGGAGTAAGTGCATTCAGGCAGGTATCTACACATGCGGGGATTCAAGAGCAGATTTGCTGCTCTTTGCACCAAATTTCCTGCAGTCCTGCAACAGGCCCCTGCCGCCACTGCGGGGAGCTCCGGGCTCCAACTGCAGCTGCCAGCACCTGAAAGCCCTCTTTAAAAGCCAGCACCACTTGCTGCTCTCTGGCCAGCCCTTTCCTTGCTCAGGAGGAGCATGCTAAGCAAAGGGGCAGCACGCAGCAGCTCTCTCCTTGGTCATGCTAACTCTCCACATTATAGCTGTTCCAGCCTGACCCTGGCAGTGACAACCAGTGCCATGGCCTCCTGCTGGCCACCTCACCGGCCCTGCTAGCCTGCCACACTGACTGCCACCTGGTCCACCCTGCACAGCAACTGCCTGCCTGGCCACAGCATGTTGACCCATGGCTACAGCCATTGTCTTGTAGCTACCACTGGCAGCAACACTGATGAGGGGCTCCAGAATACCACCACCAGGGCTGCCATTTCCCTCCTGGGCCTCCAGCCTCACCACCTCTGGGTCCACTGTGCCAGCTAGAACTGGTGGTGAAACATCATTCGGCACACTAAGGACAACAAGCAGTGGCTGTACATATTCTGGCTGACCCAGGCCACCTTCTCCTACAGCAGCTCCAGCCCCACTTGGAGCATTGAGACACCAGCATATGCCTGGCTCTCCCTGAGGACACCCAGGTGCCCTCACCTTTCTCAAGCTGGCCACACCCATGCCCATGCCTGCCAACCTCTGGTATGTCAGACACCAGTACAGCATGGTCAAGGCCACCACAAGGGAGGCCATCCTGGAGGTGTATGGCACCCTCCAGTACATGCTGGGGTACACTGTGCTCCATGTGTATGACCCCCTGGTGGTGGTGGCAGGGTTACATGTCCTCAGATTCACTCAGTGCACCGGGGCCCTGAATGGGACCCACATCCCCATCACCTACCCACCCCACAGACAGCCCCTATTACAGTCACAGGGGATTTCACTCCATGGTCCTGAAGGCCTGTGGACAACTGTGGCACATTCATGGACATGAGCACTGGCTAGGAAGGCTGTGCCCATGACAACCACATGTTTTGCAACTCAAGCCTGGAGGAACTGATAGAGAGTGGGTGCTTTGCACCAGGGGTGCTGGACCTGCAGCTGGTCCTACTCATTGGGGACCCTGTCTACCCACTCCTTTCCTGTCTGATGCAGCCCTACACCAGCAACATGGACCCCCCAAGAGGCCCATTTTAACCACTTCCTTGGCCAAACCGGCAACCTGGTGGAATGTGCCTTTGACCTCCTGAAGGGCTGCTGGTGCACCCTCACCACTGGTCTCAAGTTCACCAAGGACAACCTCTGCTGGGTTATCATAATAGTGTGTGTGCTGCATAACATCCACGAGGCCTGGGGGGAGCCCGCATGGAGGAGGTGCAGTAAGCAGAGGACACCTGGCAGCAGCAGCCACCCCTCCCCCCAACCAAGACCTTAGGAAAACCATGCACCTGCCAGTGGGGTTCAGGGCACTGGGTGCAGGAGGGGATGACCAACCATCTCCTCCAGTACTCCCTATTCTAGACCCCCGTGCCACCCACAGACCCCTCCACACCCACGGACCTCTCCACCCATCCCCCAGAACAACACTCACTGCAAATACATCAGAAGAACAAGTCTTTAGTCCCCTCACATCACACAGACTCCCCTTCCTACTCCCTCCCCAACAAACAGAGACTCTCCACTGCCCACCCCACCCACTAACAATAAAAAACCCTCTTCCCCACTCAAACTATGTACAAAGTGCTTTTTGTGGTGTCCCAGAGTAGGGGGCTGTGGGGTGGGATGTCTAAAGGACAGAACCTGAGGACAAACAGCTAGCACCATGACCTCTGGCCCTTCCCCCACAGGTGTGAATGATGCAGCAAGTGTGGTGGATGAGGGACATACCCGGGGTGATGGTGCTCGTTGGTCCCATGGCATGGGCAGCTCCCCCTCTGCCAGGCACTGTTCAAGGCCATCAGGGCTGGTGTGCAGTCCTATCCCCACTTCAGGCTGCTCTGGCTCTGTACCCACATGGAACCAGGATGAGAAGCTGGCCTGGGCCCAGGGAGGGGGGCTGAGTGGTGGTGGACTCAGGACGGGGGCCAGTTCAGGGGCTCCTGGTGGCTGGAGGCACCGCAGAACCTTCTCCCAGGCCTGGGCAGGGGCCTGCGGGTGGCTGTCAGGAGGTAGGTGAGGTTAAGTTTGGGGGTCAGGCAGCACAAAGGTGACCACCAGGGCCAGAACAGCGTCTAGCATCTGATGGTCATCATCTGTGGCCTGTATCGCCCAGGCCAGGATGGTATTCTGCTCCCTGAGCAAAGCTAGCTGCTTGCACTCTGGGGCCAGAACTCCCTACACACCTGGTCCCATGCCAGCTTGGACCAGTCCCACATGTCCTTGCAGGTAACATCCTCCACCTTCCTGGACAAAGAGTCCTCCACACACTCCTCTGACACTGCTACCAGTGGTACTGCAGGAGGACAGTGCAGTCCATTGTGAACCTCCAGCAGAGCTGGCACATCTACAGTGCCCTGGCTGTGAGTGGCAGTGACCCTGAGCACACATTCCCACTGCCAAGTGTGGCCTCTCCCCCACATCCAGCTTCAGGACCTACATAGCCATGAGACAAAAGCTTTCTGTGAGAGTTTGCAACTTTTCAGAGATCAGATGCTCTGTACCACAGACAGTGCACTGCCCGGACTCAGATCAGGGGTTGGGCATGCACAAGTGCCCAGGAACCATGGTAAGTTGGGTGGGCAGGTCTGGGCCCAGCTGGCTGCCAGCTGAGCCCCCCCCCGCCATCTCTACACACTCCCCTGGAGCCAGTGGGCAACTAGGTGCTGGCCACAGGCAAGCCTGCCTTCCCTGTGCTGTTCCCAGGGTGGGAAAAGCCAGGTTCCCGGCAGCACTTGCTGCTATGGCTCCAGACCCCAATCCCCCTTCTTCTGCAGGCCAACCTCCCTGCTGTGCTGCTGTTCAGCCTATGGCACCTATGCTTGGGGCTCCTGGATGGCTGGGATGACGAGCTGCCTGCACCTGTGCCCTCCCTGCTGGGGGCCTCTCTAGAAAAGCATCCCAGGGCTGGCCCCCCACCATGCCAGTGTTGCAGCCCCTGCTGCATGTGCCCCAGGCAGTGCATGATAAGCTACTCATGTGGACTAAGGGGTGCCCAATTCATTATGCTCTGATGATGATGATCCTCATGGTGCCCTGGCAACACCTGCTATGAGCTATGACACCACAGGGGCAAGCCCAGGCTGCCCTGCAACCTCTGCCACCACCTGGAGGGCTACTGGTGGCTCCGCTACATGTCTCTTCCCCCCATTGCCAAGGAAAACATTGCTGCCAGCACCAACACATTCCTCAGTGTGTGAGAGGGCCATGCCTGCCTAGCTACAAAGGCACAGGCTGCTCAATACTGTTCTACACTGTGTCCCACTTCTATGCATGTTGTGGGGGGCAAACCAGGGGCCAGGGGAGGGCAGGCAGGCTGGGTGGGGAAGAGAGGAAAGAGCAGGGACTGGGACTGGGGCTGCGAGGGCCCTCCCCACAGCATGGGGCTTATCACGTAGACAGGGTTGGCATGGCTGGCAGCTTGGTGTGGTCCTGCCTGTCAGCAATGGCATGCAGCTGCAGCTGGTGTCCTTGGTCTGTGGGGTGTGGTGTGCATGTACCCAGCCGGGCACCACCTCCAGGGATGAGATAGTGCTGTTGGTGGCTGGTGGTGTCATGGATCACCACACCTCATGGCTGGCCCTGAGGCTGTTAAGCTATCAAGGTAGGCACTGGCTAGGCCTCCCTGAGTTGCTGGTGGAAACTGCTGTCACAGATCTTGGTGAGACAGGTTGCTAGGTACCCAAGGGGCCCTCTCAAAGTGATGTGTCACCTGGGGTGCCAATCTGGGGTGAGCAGGATGCCCATGCTGCTTTATACATCACAGCTACAGCATGGGCCCTGGGGCACAAGAATGCCCATCAGTTGCCACATAAGGGATATGGTCTTTCAGGCACAACTGGATAGACAATTGTGGTCAGTCACAGCAACCCACTGTGCCCACAAGGCGTTGACATTTATGTGGGACTGCTGTGCCAACCAGTTATGCCTATGGTCCCACATCTGGCCTGACAGTGCACATTGGAACAGCTGCCCTGCTCAAACTAGCACTGCACTGCACTTTTGCCTCACCCCACAGCACCATAATATTGCCAGTTTCCTCCTTAATACAGTTGGGGCCCCAAATGAAGGGCACAGGCATAGGCATGGCCACGGATAGGTAGGAGGCCATCATGGGTCCCACGCTGGCTCTCTGGACCCAAACTGCTGGGCCTAGACACATGCCTGCAGTGCCCAGAGCAGGGGCACAGCAGGGGACAGGCAGCTGCATAGCAGAGGCAATGCCCCAGAGCACCCACAGGCTCTAGGCAGCTTATGCTGCAAACTGGTGGAACTGGCACTGCCAGCCAGAAGCTCCCTACAGTTGGCCCTGTGGGCCAATAGGCCTGGCCAGCAGCTGGGGCAGCCTGCAGCACCCTGCAGCCCTGGACAGGGTGGTCTAGGCAGCTACATGATAGCGCAGAGGCAGGCAGTGGTGCTGGGGTGCAGGCAGGCTGGTGAGGCTAGCTTGTGGCCTACCCAGGGAGACACACAGGGCCTGGAGTGCCTCAGGCTTCCTGTTTCTGTGCCCCAGGGCTCAAAATGTCTTCAGACTTTTAAAGCCTAATACAGGAGCTGCCATAAAGGCAGCCCAGCCCTGGGGCAAGGGAGGCTTCCAGCCCAGAGTCTTCAGGCTGACCTCCAGCTGGCCCCTATTGATAGGGCTGACCTGGGAGCAAACTTGCTCCTGGGTCAGACCCACATGTTTGTTACTGCATAGTAACTAATCCCACAGGTAGCAAATTTAGGCAGGATTCAGGGTTTTTACTACATAGTAAGAACACACACTTAGATGTGCACACTTACTGCACAGTAAACTATGCTAATGTACAGAAATGCATCTCATGCAGATGGGCACACATACACACTATATCGAGAGAAAGAGAGAGATCAAATCGTATGTTCCTTTTCATGTTCAGCAAGTCATCAAGATATGAACCATGCTTTTATCTTATACTGGTAGCTTACACTGCCAACAGTAGTGGAAATACAGTAGACTATGAATAGATGTTTATGAGAGAAGCAACATTTTTGGTGATATCTTTCTTTGAGCTAACTGTATAAACTCAGAGAGATGATAGACAAGCTTTGGGGCTCAAAAAGCTTGCTCAAAAAAGGACACTTTGTGCCCAAAAACATGCCCCATGGCTCTCCCAACTATAGAGTTGGTCCAATAATATCCTGGACCATCACAACATCAACAAATACTCCAACCTATGAATAGATTTTTAAGCCAGTAGAATCTATTTTTATCCTTCTATGACACATGGAGTTTCACCCAATAATTCAAACATCACTCCTGCATAGGCCGGCAATCAGAATATAAGCCTTCTGGGGACACTGTTATTAAAATCATGGTGCAGTATCTTACTGCTTCACTAACCAATTCTAGCTGTAACTCTACCTATCCTGCAACCCTCACCTTCATTTGTTATGCAGGCACACATAAGGAATGCCTACCTTGGCAATTTTAACACCATGTACATGAACATATTACAAAGGGTGAACCAAAAAAGCCCACTTAAAAAAAACGATCTTTCCATGAACATGTGCATGGCAGCATGTTAGAAATTGCCAAGGGAGCAAAATGCACTCTCCTGAAAGCTTTCAAACAGAATTACAAATGCCACTCACTAGCTATACCAGCAGAGGGACAGTTTGAGCAATGTTTTTTCTACATACCTCAAGGTACCAGGCACGGCTCATGAACACTGCAATGGCAGGGCACTCCCACAGAAGCACAGGGAGGGTCCCGCAAGCTTGGCAGCAAACCTAGAAGTGGACGAGAAGTACTTCTAATCCACTTCCATGTCTGAAGCCAAGTGTGAGGGGGGGAAGCCCCCAGGCCCCCCTGGCTCAGCGATCAGCCATGGGGGGACCCCATGTGCCCCTCCAGACCCAGGAGGCACCAGTCACCAAGCTGGGTGTCAGGAGGAGGGGAAGCAGCACGCTCCCTGGCTGACCTGGCAGTGGACCAGAAGTTCTTCTGGTCGACTTCCAGGTCTGCTGCCAAGCACGCTGGGGGTCCCCTGCGCTCCTGTGGGACACTCCATCCACACCAGCATCTCAGTATTCACAAGCCCCTGGTACCTTGAAATATGTAGAAAAAACATTTGAAGCTGTGTCTATGTCCGAGTCGTCGAATCTTTCTGAACCTCTCCAAATTGATTCAGAAGGTTCCAATTCAATTCAGAGAGATTAAAGGGTCTCCTGATTTGATTCACATTCAGAGATTTGGCCACCAAATTGGGCTGAATCTCTGCCAAATTGAATCAGTGACTGAAGCTTCACACAGCCCTATTATACACTCATAGCTGGCACATAGCTGGCTGGCCTTCTGCTGGGCCTCGCTGCATCGAACCACAAAAGATACCAGTAGAAACCAATTCCATTTCATGCCATCAGAGCACTTTTTGTCCAAAAAGAGATTTTACCAGTTCAAAGCAGCTGTAAGATCTGAAGTTCCAGGGAGTGCAGAGATCAAATGAGCCTGCACCCAGGAAGTACATGCAGGCCAGAAGGTCCATCTGCGCTCCCTCACCAGTAGAATCTGCAGCCTTGCAGTGGAACTGGGAGCCTGGGAGGGGAAAACAGGGGGACAGGTATTTGCCTTGTGTTTTTTCAGAGAAGAGTAGCCCAAGCAGGCTGGTTAAGTCCAGCAGGTAAAAACTTGAACATCACACTAAGATTTTTTTGGCCATTGTAATAATAACACGCGATTGGTTGTAACAAGCGCTGCCTTCCTCTTTACCCTTCTTCACTGAGCTCTCCCTCCCTTTGACACGCATCCTTCTTATTAATGGCACCTTTTCATTTGTCTCTAAGAGATATTCAGAATATTTTGAATTATACTTGATTTATCCAGAAATAACCTGGATGAAAGTTAGCAGTATCTTTCAGACTTAAAGAGTCATATCATTGGAAGTTGTTCATCCACAAACCAAATAAAAGCAAGACACCACTGCTTCCGCAACACACAACAATGGCTACTTTCTTGTGTTCTTTTTAACTGACTGTCACAGCTGAAACAAGACTCCAGCCTGATGAATGGAAACCCTTTATTAGTAAAGGCGCGGTTTTTGGATAACACCAATATCTCGTATTTTATAAAATCCTATGAAACATTTCTCCAGTATCTGGCTCAATTTTATCTCCTATCATCATCTGCTCACCTCAGTTCCCTTTGTAATTTCAGTTGGATATAGCATTTTTCACTCTCTGCCCTAAATAAAAATAATACAATTTCATGGAACAATCATCAGATGCTCCAAGGGGCAACAAAACAAAATAGTCCACATGAGTTTCAGTTCCAGTTAGTTTTGCTGTCCTAGCACTGTGCCACAACTTGGCAAGTTAGCTGCAGATGAGAAGCAGTCTAGCTGCATTCACACAGTGCCAGGCAATGTTGTGCCAGTTCCTCTCAGCAGATACACCAGGACATTGCCTGACCCTGTGGGAATATTTGGAGGGATGAAAGTAGAAAGGGGAAGAGCATGGCAGGACAGTCACATCGCAGAGACTGCCTAGAGACACCAGGATGCAGCCTTGATTTTTGGAACAGTCCTGGAAAATTCAGGATGAACAGTTGCTTCTTTCCTTAAACAGTTGCATAGGATGAACAGTTGCATTTGTCATCTACTATAACTATGGATGACATGATTCTTCTATAGCCCTCAGGGGGATGCTGTGAGGTTCAATTGCTTTTTGTTTAAGTGTGTTGTGATCTTTTCATGAAAAAGCATTATGGAAGCTCCTTTGAGTCAAAGGGGCTTCTCTTATTACTGAGTCAAAGGGGCAGTTTAAATTTTTCAAAATATATGGATCAAAGCACTTGAAAACAGGACCATCTAAAACCTAATCCAGGTACTAGACATTTTCTACTGCATTTATCATTTAGTCCCATTGAGAAGCTTCTGCTATAAACAGGAACTTTTCCCCAATAGCCACAAATACTGCAACAACATAACTGAAGTACATTTATTATCACTCATAAATTGTCACAGCTGGAGAAAAAGGCTCCTAAAATGTTTCTATATTCTCTTCATCAAAGCCACCTATATAAAAACAGAATACAGGTTTAAAGAGGACTTCAAATAATACAATGCTCTAGCACTGTAAAGCAGTTTGTCTGAGGAGTGAATGCTACACTACATTGGCATTACTACCAAGCTTCAGAGACCTGCAATGCAGTAAATTGTTGATAGTAAAATGAAATGAAAGGGATAAGAAATGAAAGGGCCACAAGGGTTTTCATTTCTTTCACTTGTATTAGAGCATATTTATAAATACAGGCTTGTTTTAAGCTTTTAGAAAAGCAAGCACAATTTACTACTAAATGTCTCCTGTCTACAAGTGACAATTCTAGCTAGCAGCCTGTAATTTGTCAGGGACAGATAACAGAATGCTGTTATACTCTATCTGGTTAATCCAAACTCAGTTTATCTTTCACATATGTCTGGGTAGCCCAGAGATGTAAGAAGTGACAAATCTCATGGCGCACATATATGCTGTTGCCTTGTTCATCTGGTGGGGGGGCGTTAAATCTATATAAGAATGTCCTGCCATGGTCTGATATCTATAAAATGAACCTTTGAACTCTGGGAAAACTGAAACTTAATGGAAAACTCAGCTTTCATTCAGCTGTTTTGAGAAAGGTAATGAGAAAGAGAGACAGATTTTCTAAACAAACGAGTTTTCATATTGAAAATAAGCTTTATGTTTTAATGTTTCACGGTGGAACATTAAAGTGCATGCTATTTAGACTTTTTAAAGGGAAAATATTACGATTTGTGGTTACTCATCATCTATGGCACATTATTTGGAGGAAAATATTATCCCCTAATGGCAGTGCATAGGAAATTGGTCCCTTGATAGAAGTGGTTTGCCACAGCTAGGAAACATCTTTGGAATGGGGATGAACTAATAGCTTTACCTATGCTTTACAACTTTTTATATTCTTGGTTTTCACTGAACAGTTGGGTCTTTAATAGGATTGTGCCTTTATCAGAGAGTATGAGTCACTCATATAGCCCAGGCCGTAAGTGGTGCAAATAAATCACTATCAACTGAAAATGTTCTTAAAGGCCATGCAAAGCATTCTTTTAAAATGGGTCCATTAGGCAGAATTATTTTATTTATTTCTAGGTGTACATTTTCCAATTTGTATCTTGTTCTCTTGTCCTCAGGACTAACTTGTAATTTGTCTTTTCAGTATGAGCAAGCTTAGTCTAAGGTTAAAATTTACAGGAAAACAACTGATAATGATACAGTTCATTTTGTGGTAAATATGAGATAAATACAGTAAGCACAGACTATTAAACTAGCAAGTGTTAGACAAAATAGATTAATCTAGCATTAAATCTAAGTATTGCATCAGTTAGTCCATCAATGGACACTATAATATGCAGAGATTTCAGTAAAAATATCCTTCAGATTAAGATTTAGCTGTATAGCTCACTTTTTTAACATATCTCAGTATTAATAATGTTATACCTTTCCATAGTATCTTTTTTCTGATAATCTGAAATAGCTTTACAAAGTATTAAGGCAGGCTCACAATGCCTCTCTGAAATAAAACAGGTAAGAGCTATATAAACAAATACATGCATGTTGGTGAAGCAACAATGCCCAATTCTTCTAAACAGGAAACAGAAGAATACCATTTTTAGAGAAAAATGAAGATAGAAGTTAGGGATGTAGAATGCAGTGATCAGAATATGACATTTGGTAAGGACAATGAAATTAATATTCCAGGCCTTACAAAAAGCAACACAATTCAATGAGATTAATAAAAGGAACGTCAATAGGAATTCCATCTCTATATGTAATCCAAAAGCCAGTAGTAGGACAGAGACTGAAACAATAAAGCTGGAATACTGACTCTCTGCTGTTCACCATCCATGGAATTACTACTATCACTACTTCTTGAAGCTCTTTGGACTTCCATAAATATATCTTTGTTCAAAATTCTACTAATCTTTTGGAGGTCAGTTGTATCACCACACTGAATAACAAAGGTGTAGTAAGTAGCTTACATTTATACTTAATACTAGTTACAAATACATTCTTCTGTTACAGAAGGCAATCATAACTAGGGACCTACCTAAATCACAGATTCACAGATTTTGAGGAAACCAAGAAAAACAGCATTGTCTGTGATTGCTGGGCAATCTGGTATTGGCTACAATTTCCCATTAAATCAACCAAAAAAAAAAGTGGTAATGATGTGTAGGCTGAGTGAAGACACCCTCCACCAATCAGCAGCAAGGGGCAGGGACACCACAAAATGCCCATGAAATCCACTCCGAATGTTGCAAGAGGGTCTGAAAAACCCTTTTATCTCGCCATGATTTGGGTAAGTCCCTAATCATAACAGAGCCCACACATGAGCTATTTATACATCTCCCCAGAAAACAAAAATCCCATGTTGTTACTTAGGGTTCAGAATTTATCTAAATAGTTTATTTCAGCCAGAAGGCCCTTAAAAAGAGTTTCCAATTGTTCTCAAAAGCATTAGCATTTCCCACTAAGAGTTGTATTTTACTAAACAATCCAAAATATAGAAGAGTATGTAGATGCACAGTGAAAGTCACATGAAGAGCCTTAACTCTGCTCCCATAGTACCATTAACTGTTCACCCTCCACTCTAATCTTAAATGTGAAGACCTTTCTAGTATGCATGTTGAGAAGAATGTTGAAAAGGCAAATAGGAATATTAGTTTTATAAACCTTTTCATATGTATAGGTCTTCAATGCCAAGACAGATACTTTGTTGCCCAGGAAACAAAAGAAAGTTTCAGAGAATATGGTCAGTGAATTTCTGAATATTCTGTAAGTTTTGGCACCCAACACCATCTGTGTAGATACTCACATTTCAAAAGAGGACCACTGCCACTAGAATTTTCTTAAGATTACAAGAATCTGTCCTTTACCAGACACTGCTTTTCTCCCTTCTTTCAAATATCATTGTCTCCCCAACATTCGTGGGAGCTTTACTGTGATATCCTCCTGTGCCATCTCCTGTGCACTAGCCCTGCAGTCACTCCCTTCCTTTATAAGCAAGTAGGTTCAACTATTTCCATCGCCTTCACCACATCTCTCCTGGCCCCTACTCTATTCCTGACTTTCCTTCTCCTGGGTGTTTGAGGAGGTCTTTATTCTTTCTACTATGTGATCTCAAGAGGCAACAGACTGCAAAGCAGCCAGTGAGGAGATACTGTTTGACTACCTTTTAATGTCTTATTTTTGAGCATCGCTTGTGTACAATAGGGAACTTCCAGCACATTCTGTGGGCCGCACTATTCCTAGCTCATCTCCTTTCACTAACCAAACCACTAGGTAGTCACAGAAATAAAGTATTTGATAACACATTTGAAGACTCCTTGTTGCCTAGCTGTCACTTGAAAATTATGTATACCCAGAGATGTAGGGAGCTCATTCAGCACCTGGGATGGCAGGGGGAATGGGGGAGGTGGCTAACCACCTTAGATGAGGAGTGGAGAAGGGGAAGGGAAGTCTTACCCAACAGGGCTTTCTGCAAACTGAAAGCAATTACTGCTACTGATGATGATGCTGATGCTACTGTAGTAACATTGGCCCTTACAGCAATGACTTGGGCTCCCTGGGAACCATGCCTAAGCCTTGTTCTCTCCCCATCACCCCAGATATGCTACTGAGCTCAGAACTGTGCACAGCTACATCTGCTATGACAGAGACTCCAGAGGAGAAAGCAGCATTCAGCTCACCCCATTCTTCCCCCACTCCCCAGATATGCTGCTGGGTGCATGGCTTCATTGCCCATCTCCTACACTAGGGCAGCTCAGGGTTGCCACTGCCATGACAAAACTGCTGGGGCAAATTCTGATGCACTATCATAAGCAGCATCCAGGGCTAGTGCCCTACTCACCTTCTTCTCACCCCCCCCCCGGCCCCAATTCCTAGTTACACTACAGTATATACCTGCCCAAACTATTGAAAAATTGTATTCTGAAAGACCAGGGAGTCTGTGTTGAATTAAGCATCATTACATGCAGTGAGTACATAAAGGGCATGTCTATACATGCAATTAATGTGCCTGGGGATGCATCTGAACGTGAGCCCATAAGGAGCAAATTTGCTCCTGACAGAAGCAGTTCAATCTGGGGCTGCTCCTGCCCTGCTCTTTCCCCATGCAGCAGCCAGAGGGAGCTCCAGGCTTCCCAAGGTGCCAACCGCAAGCTGGCAGAAGGCATGGGAGCCAGTCCCAATCTCTGCAGGGTGGGAGGGAGCTGTCCCAGCTCTGGAGGCAGCTGTCTCCCACACACATCCTGATCTCCACACAGGGAGCCAGGACAGTTCCCCTCATCCCACTTAGATTGGGACTTAGCCAGGCAGCAGCTGTGGCCCTCTGCTGCCTGGGCTGATGGAACAATTTGTTCCCAGTCAGAGTTTCCATGTGTGCTTCAGCACATTAGTTACTGTGCTATTTTTTGTAGTACCTGTGTGTACTGGTATCAGCAAATGGCGCATTAGATTAATTCAATGCTCAGTAATTGCCACATGCATGTAGATGGTGATGATTTACTGTGCATTAGGTTAAGCTACTCAAAGGGTACCATCCCTATTCTAGACAAAAGGAAGTAGAAGCAAAGGAAGGTGCTTATGGGCTACAGTTCACCCAGCAAATCAAAGGCAGAATTAGGAATAGAACTCAGAACTTCTGATTCCTTGTTCCCTGCTTAGACCACAGTCATTCCTACACAATCCCCACAATAAAAGACATTTTCAAGACAGACTACCAACATATACAAGGCACTTCTTATTTCTCAAATACCAGGTATTCAACAGCCTTTCCGAGCATTTTGAAGAAACCACAAGGAACAGTAGACACAGACAGCTTCACTCTACATGCAAATCCCAGCCCATTAGGAAGATCATTACACGTGATCGAGACAAGCAATTTAATTTTCGTTTTCTTGGAAGATAATACTTCACATTGATGTGATGCGTTTTGCTTGTTGTTGCTGTTGTCATTGTTGTTCTACAACAAAAGCTGCCTCTGGCCATATGTTTTGTGAACACAAACATGAACTTATAGATGGACATATCAACAATAGAGTAGAAAATCTCATTTGATTGGATAGTGACCATATTTCTTCCTTTTCTTTCAAGAAAAATGTAGGACGGCAATGGAGAGAAAGAAAAAAACCCAGAAAATTAAGCCATCAAAAAGAAATAAGCTAAGTTAAACTACACTGTATTTCAAGTAGCCAAGTCATACAGGACCCCACGTAGTAAGAGGCTGAATTACTTCAACTCCACTAAGATTCATGGGAGAATAGATGCACTTTTCAAGTTGGACCTGTGCTTGTCATTGTACTAGTACACTAATGTGTGGTTTCTACAGCAACCAAATGGGTACATACATTTAAAATACTGAAAATTAAAAACAGAAAGAAAAGTCTTTCAGTATGCTTTATAGTCTGTCAAACAGCAGCTAGATAAAATAAGAAGTGGCTATTGGGAAGGTTTCTCCCTTACCCTGTAGGAGTCCCTGTTCTCCTACAAACTTCTTGTGCCACTTTGAATGAGTTTTTCATAGGATGACACCAAACTTCAGGGTAAAGCGTCCACACCTGAGGAGAGGAAGGTGATCCAGGCCAACCTTGACAGGCTCAGAAAATGGGTGGATGAAAACCTGATGGGATTCAATACAGAAAAATGCAAGGTACTCCACCTTGGGAAGAAAAAACAACAGCACGCTTATAGGCTCAGCAGTGCTACACTTGCTAGCACCATGGCCAAAAGGAACTTGGGGGTCATGATTGACCACAAGATGAATATGAGCCACCAGTGTGATGTTGCAGCTGGTAAAGTGAGCAAAACTTTGGCTTGCATTCATAGATGCTTCTCTAGCAAATACCAGGATGTCATCCTCCCACTGTACTCAGCCTTCATGAGGCCATAGCCAGAGTACTGCATCCAGTTCTGGGCTCCACAATTTAAAAAGGATGTGGAGAAGCTTGAGAGAGTCCAGAGGAGAGCCACGCGCATGATCAGAGGGCAGGAGAACAGGCCTTATGATGAGAGGCTGAGAGCTATGGGACTCTTCAGCCTGGAAAAGCACAGGCTCAGGGGGAACCTGGTGGCTGCCTATAAGTATATAAGGGGTGTACATCAAGATCTGGGGGAATGCCTGTTCACCAGAGCACCCCAAGAGATGACAAGGTCCAAAAGTCACAAACTCCCCCAAGACCTTTTTAGGCTGGACATAAGGAAAAATTTCTTTACTGTCCAAGCTGCCACGGCCTAGAACAGACTGCTGCACCTACTCTGGACTTTTAAGAGACATTTGGATATTTATCTTGCTGGGATCCTTTGACCCCAGCTGACTTCCTGCCCCTGGGGCAGGGGGCTGGACTTGATGATCTTCTGAAGTCCCTTCCAGCCCCTAATGTCTATGAAATCTATTAAATCTATATATGACAGAGCTGCTCAACCTTGTGCCCCCGTGGGCCAGATGAGTGGTGTGGAGCCAAATCACAGGCTACATCTGACCTGCAGAGTTGGCATGTGGAGTTGGACTGCACATGTTGGACCTCATCCCACAAAACTTCCCACAGGTCTGGAATGTGGCAGCAGGGGATCTGCAATTAACACTGCCACCACTTCCCCATCACCAAATTTTTAGATCTCTGAAAAGACCCACAGCCTGGATGACATGGCCTTATAGGTTCAATCTGGTCCATGGGCCAGTGGTTGAGCATCTCTGGTCTAAACTGCAAAATGCAGTATTGTGTAGAGTAGTGGCTCTTAAGTGGGGTACAGTTGGATACCTCAGGAGTGGCAGCCAAGTAACAGTCCCCACAAAAAGGGCTGTAGCACACACACACTCCTCCTGTTAACCTTAAGGCTAACCCTAAAGCAGGCAGGAGAGCCAGCTTGTGCTGCAGCCCTTTTCATGCTTCTCTAGGAAACAGTGGCACATGGGGCAGTTTCACGTACCCCATGTGCCACTGCTTCCAGTAGATGCTTTGCAGTATCAGACAGACCAAGAAGGGCTGCAGCAAGTTGTCCTGCCTGGCTTAGGCAAAACAGAGAACCTTAATGCAGGAAGACCATGCATGTGCTGCAACCCTTCCCAATCTGGCTGTGCAGCAAGTGACACAGAAAACCACAGATGTAAGTTAGGCACAATAGTGGTTCTCAACTGGGAGTGCTGCCACATTCAAAGTTGTGGACTCTGAAAATATTGAGACTCATTGGCATAGAGATATCCAAACAGGTACTTCAAGCAGTCTAGCTTCAGTAGCATGGAGTTCTGTGTAGAGTTAGAGGAAGATAAATTATGCTACCTGAAACTGGACACAGACTGCTTCTGATAGCTGAGCTAGCTTGGGTATCTTTACACCATACTTCAATGTACAGTGTACAGGTACATGCCTTCAGTCTCCCTATACCTCAGTCCCCCTTCTGCAAAAACAGGATAGTCCTGATTCTGATGGATGTAGTGAATACAGTACAAAATCAGTAGCTACAGTACTAAAGAAGTATATAAAAGTAGAAAGACAGAATGATAGTCAGGAACTATTTTATGAAACAAGGATGAATGTTTTTGTGTGCTGCCTCTATAAATAAATCAAATATCACTCTGATAGCAATACTTTTCATTCTAGTTTTGTACGGTTCCTACCAAGCCAGCTTTCAATTCCATGGCTGATGTTGCTAGGTGCTTAAAAAAATAACAGTAAATAAAGATCCATGGAAACTTCAAGAGCTGACATTTTCTAGAATTGGTAAAAGTTCTGGCATATATTAAAATACAGCAGGAAAACATGTGCCTTTTCTTTCCCAGAAAGGGTTGACTGAGCTCAACTGGGTGGACACAGAATGCCTGCAATCAGACAAATAATATTAATTGATGACTATAATTAAACTTTTACTTACACATTATTACTTTTGTGAGTTAATGTGTAGACAATCCAGGGGTTAAGAACTCCAGGAGCCACCTGAAATTAATAGATGTTTATAAAGTTACATTTTTCACACAATCTGGCCCCTGAAAGTGCTCTACACCCATGACGTAACACATGTTTATGGTTGCAGAGCTCTTTTTAAATGGCCAAGCATGTGGAAAATTAGCCCTCAATAAGTCAGCTATTAGCTGAAAGTGCTCTAGAGCAGAATGCCTTAGGGAACTTCTATTCAGGGTCCCTCAAGGGTAAATTATTCACATGCGGGGCTGGGCTGGTGGTCATGCTGGTAAATACCAGCCCCACCCCCTCCACAGGGCTGTCACAGAGAAAAGGGAATCTCCTCCCTGTGCAGCAGGGGTGGGAGGGGGGAGAAGAGGGGACAGCACACAGTTGCCAGGTGGGCTTTCTTAGGGCTGGAGCTGGGAGCAGTGGGGGGGAACAGAGCCCCTTCACTTCATGCTGGCTGGAGTACTGGGGAGAGCCAGGCTGGGCCCACAAGGCAAGGGGGCTCTTTTCCACACACCCCAGCTCCAGCTATGGCAAGATCCAGCCAGCAGCTGTGAGTCAGCAGCTGCGCACTAGTCCTATCAAGAGGCTCAGGACAGGAGTTGGGGAAGGGGGCTTCCCCTTCCCCCACCCCATACCTCAGCCTCTTGACAGGGGCAGCACACAGCTGTGGCAGGTTTGAACCCCCCTGACCCAACAGGCAAACATCTGTTGGGTGGGGTGGGGGAAGGCTCTAAACTCACGGCACTTTGTATAAAGCACCATGAGTTTCAGCACCTCCTGTAAGCATTGGTAGGTACCCAGTGTGTAACAAGGCCCTTTGAGCTGTTCAATTTAATTTGTCCTTCAATTTAATATGCCACTGGTTAGAATGATGCTAACTTTATAGTAGAAGTCTATTACCAGTCTAGCTGCTAAAGTAAGATAGTACAAAATAAACCAATCCATATTTGGGATCCTGAGGAGTAATCTAGTGTTTTTTCTAAGTCCTGCAGCCAAAGTACATTTTCTTGGCTCTTTCTGGCCATCTTTTACTCCTTAACCTGACATCAAAATAAACATAGAGGGTGTGTCCAGACAAGTGCAAACGTGCTTTTGAGGTGCTGCACATGGTGTATCTGAAAAGGTTCTCCACACTACATGCAGAGTAGAGCCAAAATTAGATACCAGGAAATCCCAGTATCTAAAGGTCTAAAAAAAGAAAAAAAGGTCTAAAAAAAATGGCATGGCACACGTGGCTGCAGCAAATACCCAGATCACCACCACTGCAGCCCAGGTAAGGCTTCTGAAGCAAGGCCAGCCTCTCCTACCCCACCCAGGGCAATTTGCATGCACCAGAGCACACATGTAGGGGCATTCCCTGAGGACAAGAAGCAGCGGCACAACTATATGCCACTGTTATTTGTCCATGAGGAAATGCACGTGTGCTTTTGTCTGGACAAACCCAGAAGGTTTAAATGTAAAGGCAAAGTGGCAAGCTGCATAACTAGATTGTCCCCTTTTCCTGAAAAAGACATTAGATGGATGATAAGCAAAACCTTGGGCAATAATGTACAAAATGGTTACTGTGGTTGTGTGCGTCATTCATGTGCATGGAGTAATATCTACTTAGGATTGCCAAGCCAGAATTACTTTTATATGGAAAATTATAGATGTTCTGCCACTTATCTGTATAGTCACTTCCTATTTTAGAAAATAAATGATGACTATAGTCTTACATATATGAAAAAATGAATGCTAGTTCATTTGAATCTTGTACAGGAACAAACAGAAGCACAGCAGCCCTATGCCTTCACAAAGCCCCACTGTCTGCAATGGAGGGGCACCACAATGCAGTCAGTTGCAAAATCCAAGCCACATTGATCAATACTGCAAACAGGCGAGTACCCTTATCTCCCACCAGAGACAGGAGAAATAGGAGGCTGAGCACTTCCAACAATAAATTCTCAAGACATTGCAGGATGAAGCCATTAGCTGTCTAAGCAAGTTATCCTCACAATCTGTAAAATAAAGAGATTCTTCCTGTCCAGACTTCCCTTCCTTCTTTAATATATTGTAATAGTTGGAAATAATTCAGTTGCTAGAGATTAAATCTGCAATTCAGAAGCTCGAGCACTTCATAGATAAATTAAACAGTTATTGTTTGAATTTTGTCTAATAAGCATTTCAGCACAAAATAAAATGGAAAAAAGGTATGTAATTTATGATGTCATGTTTTCTTTGGATCTGCAGATTAATTTGTGTGGGCTACACACAGTCACAGATTTATAAAATAATGGCATGAAAAGGTTATGAAAAGAGGTTGATGCAGGAAGGAGATTTCCAGAAGGCATGGCCTTTTTTGTAGAGTAGGTTACTTGAAACTTTCAGAATTATTTGATACGGTTTCAGCCTAAGTTGGTATAGAACAACTTCAGCTCTTTCAGCTGCTCCTAAGAGTGGTATATTTTCATTACATAGCCTTGGTTTACATTAAACACAAGTCTGAGAAACTAAAATCATTCAAGAAACCTAATATGCTCAGCAGCAAAAGGCATTCCAAGCAGAACCTGCAGCACTTAGGAGTGGAGCGTATTACTTCAGTTTTATTTAAAATACCTTCATTATAAAGGCATGTCTTGCATATTAATTCCCATGTCCAACAACAGCTGTCTATGAATGCCGCCAGAGTTGTATAGTATTGTGTGATAAGCAGTTTCACATTGTTTCTCCTCAAGCCATCTCATGGAGGGGTATATAAAAATATGCTCACCCTCTGAGGTCTAGTTCACTATTGCCCCCCACAATCTGCAAAGTCATTTCCATCAGGGAAAGAGTGAGTATAAAATGCTATTGTCACAGTTTGTTGCCACTCCACGTTTACTTTTGCAGTGCTGTAAACATAACTAACTTGTTATTTTCTGCATCTAGTCCACTAAAGAGAAGAAGCATTTTGCTCAAGAGGTCCTCAGCTTATTGGCTAAGACGCCAGCAGTAATCACAACCAAGTTCTGCGAAGCAGAATCATGAACAAAAATACATTTCCTTCTAGCATGTTTCCCATTTTCCTTCTCTTTAAAGGTAATTTTATCAGCTATAAAGCCATATACAAAGACAAATCAGTAGTTAACCCTGAAAGATCCCATTATTTTAATATATTTCACGTACAAAATGTTGGAGCAGGTGTGTATTGTGGTAAAATTAATACATTGCTTCAGCACTTTGCCTGGCATCAGGAATCTAACTCAACACTTTACACAACAGAAGTTGCCAACACACCGTAGAAGTCCAATTTGTTGTGTATCAAGAGACATCAGCAATGATAAGGCCAGCTGTTTGACAGAAAAAGGGAATCATCTATTCTAATCTCCAGAGTCCAGTCCCATAAAGGAATATTGCATGACCAGGGAGCAGCAGGGAGCCAGAAATAATACTGAAGGCCCCACAGAATAGTTTTGGGAATAATAATAGAGATAAGAGGCAGTGGGGTAGCAGAAAAAAATGACTTGGGCAACATTCATACTGCAATAAAACCCCAGTTCTTGGTTAATACTGAAAAGGAGATGCCGTAGGAGCAATAACCACCAGCAAGGATTATATCACTTTTCACCTCAAAGGAGTCTCATGTGTTTTACAGATTGCAGAATTGCTCATTCACTAAAGAATCAAAGCTAGCTATAGCAGCCATTCTGTGGTACCACATAAGAGCTATTATGAAGGAAGTAAAGATCCTATTGATCCAACCAGGGGAGCTTTCAATAGGAAAAATGTAATTGCATAGCTGAAACGCTGGAAGACAGAGCAAAAGAAGGGCCAAGAAAGAGGCAGAGCTCATATAAAGAGTACCAATAAAATTGGGATCCTTTAAAAAAAATCACCAAAGAATCTTTGAAAGAGTTTATAGAGGAGACAGGGGGCAAATAGAAAAGTTCCCATACCTCATCTGATAGCCATGGAAGAAAGGAGTCAAAAGGTCAAGAAAATTATAAGAAAAATCCAGTGAGACAAGCCATATTGCCCAGAACTATTCAAATGGCTTCATCGCCCCCAAAAATTGGTAGCTAAATATGTGGAAGGAAACATTTTCATTAGTAAAATGAAAGGGGAAAAAAATTGTCTACACACATTGTTTCTCTTCATCTCCTGGTGGTACTGTTAGCATATAAAGAATGATGCTTTCACCAGTTTTTGAAAGATAAATCCTTTCTTCACTACCTGGTTTTTTTCCTCTGTTCCCCCTGATAGCAATGTTGTGCTTGCTATATTATTTGTTTCTACCACCATTGCAACAATTATTTTTACTACTAATGAGCAGCAAAGCAGCAATTTTATTCTCTGTTTTTAGATAACTATTTACTCCCAACTGTAACTGTCTTTTCACCTCATCTCCCAATAGGCTATGTGCATCCACAGCTATTGACATTGCATATTTATATTAAATTCCATGTTTGTTTGGGTTTTTTTACTGAGTTTTCTTTTACTTTCTTTTACAACAGTTATAAAATATTCTTGTGGATTTTTCTCTGACCTTTCCTAGAGTCCCTCAGAAAAATTAAGGGATTTCTCATCCCTCTCCATCTGTTGCAAAATGTTGCAACACAGACATCACTAAATAAGACATTAAGAGCTCCTTATCCCCCTACATGATAATAACCGATATGTGGGGGTAGAGGGGGAGAACGCCAAAGAGATGAAACCTATTGAGCGTTCTGTTGGAGGGCACAGGAGCAATAGCTGGGAACTCTGGTCTTACCGCTTTGGGATCATGAAAGACTTAAGGCTCACCTACCTAAGGCATTGACATAATCTTAACATAGTGAGTTAATGACCCCTAGCAAATAGAAGGGCCACACTTCCTGGTTCTTATATAACTGTGACTGTGTCAGTACATTCAAGAACAGGAGTTACTGAAATGTAACAACCTTCACTCCCCACATCCACCAAGCTCACAGGCAAGAGACTTCACAGCATGCTACCTAGGAAGAATTTGCACACCCATGGCAAGAACCTTCCAGTATCGCGCTGTAGTTTAGGATGGAGGATACTCCTTATATTTATAAGCAGATACACATCAAGCCAGATTAGGGACATAAGACCAGATCCTTAAGAAAATTAGGGAGTCCTCTGTGTCCACAATTCATGCAGGATATAAGAAGAGCTTGAGAAAAAAATTGAGAGAGAGAGCGAGCACTCTAAGAACAATCCTAGGTTTGGAAAGCACACCTGATAGAATGAGACTAATCTGGGGTTTTTTAAGTGAACATTTGGAAGTGACTTGATCACACTCTACATTTACCTACATGGTAAGAGATTTCTATTAGTTGATGGTTCTTTGACTTAAGAAATAAGGAGATCCAATGCTTAAAAGCTAAAACTAGATAAACCTAGAATACAAATAGGGGATGTATTCATAACAAAAGACAACTAAGTATCATAATTTGATTCAGGACATTGGATCTCCTATCACTTGTGGGTCTTTAAATCAAGATTGTATATCCTTCTAAAAACTAGTTGAAGCTTAAATTTGGGCCTTAATGGAGAAATTACTGGGCAAGTGTCTTTGACCTGTGTTATGCAGGTGGTCTAAGTAGGCTATCATAATAGATTTTTAAGGCCAGAAGAGACTAAGACAGTTAAAATAAGTAGTTTGCCAACTCCTAAACCAAACATGGTATAAACAACTGCTAGATGCATGTATCATAGACTACTCACTTCAGGAGGGTTGATGAATGGTGATCTTAAATGTAAAAATCTATTAAGTAGCATAGCCCCTCTGTACTCTTAGGTTCCAGTCCTGCACCACAGGAGTTAATAGCTCAGCAACTGAACCTGAAACAGAAATTAATACAGGGAAGTCCTGTGGCCTGCTTTATGCAGAAGGTCAGACTAGATAAAGACAATTCACCCTGCTGGCTGTAAAATCAACTGACTTCAGTGCAACACTCTATATCCCTGGCTTCCTTTCTGCTCTAGATCTTCCTCACAGGAGAGAAATAGTGAAAGGTAAAAGACTGCTGAAAGAGACACAATATATAACTTAATTAATAACATACCACTGAGTAAGGTAGACAATAAAGTTAAAATATTTAGCAATTTATTAAAGTACTAAACAGGATAATGAGAGGAGTTCCAATTTAGCCAGAGAAAGAAATATTGAAGTTGAACAGTATAAAATTACTTTGATGTGCTACTGAAGAGATTACATTTTCATAATATTGGTTAGAAATGGATAAAACCTACACTGTACATAGACATCTTAAGAGTCATTAATACAGGCTTCAGAGTATGATGTTAAAACTAATTCAGATTTTTCTTTACGTAGCAATCATAAATGTTTGGGTAAATTATTCAAGTCCTTAATATTCCTTCTTTTTTACCGCCTTTTCCCCATTGTCTACCAATCCTTTTAAAAGGTGATAAATCATGTAAATGTCTGTCAAGGGGAGCTCTGCAGTTTACTTTTAATCCAGGCAATAATAGAGGATCACTCAGCCATATACTTTCACTACCCTCTCCTTCCTAACAACCACCTTTTGAAACAAACAAATGCTGACAAGTTTTCTTAAATGGATGAGCTGAGGTAACTGAGGTATCAAACACAGTGATGAGAATATTGATCATGGGAAAAATCTTTATTTTCACTATTTTTCATCTCTTCTCTGCATCCCCCCAAAAAGCTGACCTCAACAGTATGTGTTGTGCATGTGTGAATTCCTTTTTAGCTTACTGAAGTCAAGTCCCTACTTCATCCTCTAGCAAGACAATAGAATTTAGAGCAGAGATGGCCAACCTGTGGCAGAAATACCAGAAGTAGCACAGGTACCCCCTGCATGGCATGCAACAAATCAGGGAAGGAGCAATGAACATAGTGGCAGATAGAGCAGGGAGCAGAAAGCAGAGCAATGGGTTGAGCAAGAGGGTTTTCTCAGTAACAGGGCAAAGGTTCCCCATTACAGGAGGGGAGGATGCAAAACCAAGCAATCAGCATGGCAGGAGTCATCACTGCCCCAGACTTTGCCTTGAGACAAGAGTTGCTGTGTTACACCTCAGGTTTTCCCCCAACACATTTAGGACATATTTAATAGATTTTACAAAAGTCTCCAAACATTTTTCTACATGCTGAAGTCACATAATGATGTTTTTAAAGGACCTGGCCCAAAAGCTATATAAGTCAGTGGTAGGCTATTTACTTAGCTGGCCCAAGCTCTCATTGCCTAGCCCAGTGCTTGCCAAGGCCAATTTTATAATGTTAACTATTAGGAGATGAGGATGATCATTAAGAGCACTTACACACATGCAAGAAGACTGCTTCAGCATGCTGGCTCTGGGGGTGGGCGCAGATTGAGTAAAATCCAGCTCAAGCACATAAACTGAAGCATGCTAGCAGCTTTGTGTGTCATGTGTAATAGTGGAGCAGCATGCGTCAGTGCTGAGAAAATGGTGGTGGTGCACTTTGAACTAGTGCAGGATTGAAGTGAACTAAAACTCAGTTGAAGTGCTTTAGTTCAAAGCACACCACTGCCATTTTCTCAGTGCTGATGTGCATTGCACCATTGATATACCTGCTCCTGATGCAACACTGGGCATTTTTAATTAAAGTGGCTCACTAATTAAAAGCACCCGGCACTGTGTCAGAAACACGTGTAAAAATGCCCTAAGAGTTTACTTTGATGCAATACCACCTAGGCTTAAAATAATAGTGTGAAATAATTAGGGCTGTCAATTAATTGTTGTTAACATGTGCAGTCAACATGTTAATTGGTTTCAGCATTAATTTTTTTAATGTGTTAATCATGCGTGTGGTTTTGGAGCCTACGCCTGGGCTCTGTTCTACCACTGTCACCGCTGGTTCCTGGCCACCCAGCAGGGCAGCAGTGGCTGTGCAGAGAGCTGCAGGGCAGCCTGGGCATGGGCTCTGGGCTGCTGCAGCAGGAAGGTGGGGCAGGGGGAGCACATACAGACACACACAGAGACACACATGAGCAACCACAGCATGCATCTGGCCAGGAATGCAGCCCAGTGGTGAGTAGAGCAGCAGCCAGCAGGTAAGTCTGTGGAGGGGGAGGGGCAGAGGTAGAAAGAAGGGCTGGTGGGGGCAGATTGAGTCCCCCATGGTGACAGAGGGTGTGAGACAGGGGCAGGGGACAAAGTAAATGGGACTCCAGGGCCAGGGCAGGCCATACATTGGAGCCACAGGAGGCTTTTCCAGGTTGGGGGGATGGGACATAGCTCCCTGCTGCTGTGCATACCCCCCTAGGTATGGGGGTCATGTGCTGCCTGGATTTGTACAAGAGGCAGAGGCAGGCTGCCCGCTGCAGGCAGTGCCCTCCCGCCTTTGCCTTGGGAGCCACATAGGCCATGCTGTGCCTCCCACCCCCAGAGCCAGTGCACAGCTCCTGGGCAAAGGCAGCGTGATGCAGAGCCCCAGCCCGCAAAGGGCAGCCTGCCCCCACCACCCATATAAATCTGGGGGACACATGTCCCCCATGCCTCCCTTGGGGATACACATAGCAGAGAGGAGCCGCCCTCCGCCTCCATGCCCCTGGAAAAGCCTTCCATGGCTCTATCCCAGCCCCAGTCCCATTCACCCCAGCCCCTGCCTCTCTGCCCCTTTCCCACTCCCTCCCTCACCATGGGGGACTTGATCTGCCCTCCAGCCCCCCCACCACTTCCCTCTCCCTCCACAGACTTACCTGCTGGGCACTGCTCTACACACCACCAGGCTACATTCCTGTAGCGTTACCATATTTCCAGTTTAAAAAAAGAAGACACCTCTGGCAGGGAGGGGAGGGGAATAATATTATTGTGGGCGGCAGTGATACGCCTCTACCCAGCCCCTCACTCCCAAGTCACAGCCCCCCTCTCCCAGCCCTGTTGCTGCCCCTCACTCCTGACCCACCATACCTTACATCCTGACAAGGCATGCAGGGTTCCCCCCTCCCCAGGCTCCAAACCAAACACACACACCCACAGACCCCCACTGTTTCACAAATTCCCCACCACACACACATCCCATGTCGACCCCCTCAGCTGTACAATGTATATGCATAATTTTTAATAATTTTGAGTTTTTCTGCACATAATTTGGAGTTTTTAGCTGTGCAATTAAAATCATAATTGCGGCTATTTTTTTTAATCGCTCAACTAATAACAATCAAGTTTTTTAATCATTTGACAGCCCTAGAAAAAATTATTCCTAGAAAAATATGGGTACAATGTTTTGCAGATATGAATAATAAAATTGGTAGTTTCTAAGCAAGACCGCATTAAGTCCTGAGTAAAAACTGCCATAACAAGTCTTGCATCATTCACTGAAAATAAATACCTTTGGTGTTATCTGAGAAGGCTCAGGCAGATGACAAGATTGACACCTGAACCGAAGGATGTCAAGTGTTTGGTGTCATTAAGTACTAAACTACTTTTTTCAGAACACTTTGATAAAAATTGTTGTTTCTGTCAGCCAAATCAAAACAGAGTCCAAACAAGGCCATTTTCCCAGAGCTTGACAAATTGCAGGAAAGAGACATAATTATGTCTTTGATACAATTAATTTGCATAAGCTACAATCTATCTGCACTAATTTCATTTTTCCTGGTAATTGCACTTGAAGTTATTGTGCTATAGCGTTCTTGTAATAACCAGAGGTGGACAAGTCCCATCAGTTCACAATACTCCCTTTAGTAATAGCTCAAATCATAAATTCCTTAAGTCCCATCCTAACATTCCCTATTACAATGGGGGATGTAAACAGCTGTTGTCACAGGAGCAGCAGTGAACAGAGGTTGCTAGAAACCCAAAAGAGTTAGAATAGGCTGCCATATGCTGTGTCAGCAATGTCATACTGCTACAAATAAGACAATATTCTGGGAGACATTGACAAGTGTTTCATATGTTAAAACATGGAGAGTTATTACTTGATGCTGTTCAGCCTTGATGAGGTCTGAGTTGAAATAGATGAACGCACTAGAAGAAGATGTAGGCAGATCAGATGGAAGTCAGAGAGAAATAACAATGTTAAAAGGTTTACAAAAACACCATCTATGAAAAGTTCTTTAGTGTGGGAAAGGACGCAAAGGAGGTAAATAACCTTTTTCACATTTAAATACTTATGAGGATATTGATCAATGGCTCTCCATTGGCTTTGATGGTAGTGAAGTACCAATCATCTAAATTTGCAGCAAAAGAGACTTAAATTAGACATTAGGGGGGGAAATAACTGTAAGATAATAGTTAAGCAATGAAGCATAGGTTAGCTAGGGAAATCGTAGTATTCCCTATCATTAAACTTGAACAAAACCAAGAAAGTTGTTTGTACAGGAGACAGTTCTTGTATTTGTTGTAGAAGACTCCATTATGGTTAAAGGAACAAAGCTGTTTACCATGGTAATTCAGATATCCTGAATCCAGGCCATTTAGTTTCATGAAGACAAGGGTAGGTAGACCCTGAAATTGATCTAATATTCTATTGGAATTCAGTATAAGGAGCAGACAAGTTTGACGTCTTCATAGTAGTGTGTGTTGCTAGACAGACATAGTGCAGCATTCTGTATTAGCTGAATTGCCTAACGTACCAAAAAACCTCACATCAAGTTATAACATAGTTTCATAATCATAATCCAGTCAAAAGGGAATGAAGGCATGAACAGCTAAGGACAGGACATCATCTATCAGGTGGGATGGAATCTCCTAGCCACTAGTGGTGATAGGAAGTAGGGCTTGTGCATGCTGCTGTGCCAGTTTAGTGAGACAGCTGCTGTGACAGCTTCCTTCTGGAAAGGCTTAAACTATATTAGATCATTACCCTGGTCCTCAGGCATCAGTTTTGGGTGAGATAGGAGTATCTCTTGGTCAATGATAGAGAATTTTATAGAGAGGTAAAGAAGGATGAGAAGGGATTTCTCCCTAATCTTCAATGAATGGAGGGCAACAGTCTGTGCTACCAAACCAGTTTCTGATCTGTGTCCCCGAATCCATTGTGCTGGATCTTATATTAACTTCAGTTAAAAGAATCTTGTTCTAGGGCAGGGGTGCTCAACTCCTGGTCTGTAGGCCAATTCCAGTCCATGGAACCGTGTAATCCAGCTTGCAGGGCTCCCCATGGGTTCAGAAATTTGAAGGCAGGGTAATGGTTGCAATTACTGCCATCACTCCCTGGCACCAAATTTCCAAGCCCCACATGGCAGGATCGGGCCCCAACCAGGTCAACCCTGTGTGAGGGGGATCAGGCCCCATTCCCATGTGGCTGGATCAAGTGGAAGTCCAATGCAGCTGCACAAGGCTGACCAGGGCAGAGGTCCAATTCAGTTACATGGGACTGACTGGCCTGATATCTGGCCCCACATGGCTGCATCAAGCCCCAGCTGTGCCATTTCTACACAGCTATATCAGATCCTCAGTCCCATGTGCTGAATCAGGCCTGGACCATACCATTTCTTCACAGCTATATCAGGGCTCAGATGGACCACTATTGCATGCCAGATCAGGCCCACAGATGGAATCCAGCTCACAGATGAACCTGGAAATGCTCATCCAGCCTGCAGGCCAAAAAAGATTGGTCTCCACTGTTCTAGGCTTCTCTAAAGCTTTGCTAGGTAATAGGAGGTTTGATACTAGGCAGCACTTACTGTATTTAGAATCATAGAAAATTAGTGTTGGAAGGGACCTCAGGAGATCAACAAAGCAGAATCATTCCCAACTAGATCATCCCAGCCAAGGCTTTGTCTAGCTACATCTTAAAAACCTCCAAGAATCAGGATTCCACAGCATTTCTGGGTAACCTGTTCCAGTGCTTCACTACCCTCCTAGTGAGAAAGATCTTCCTAAATAAGTTCTTTCCTTGGTGCAACTTGAGACCATTACTCCTTGTTCTGTCATCTCCCACCACTGAGAACAGTCTAGCTTCATCCTCTTTGGAGACTTCCTTCAGGTAGTTTGAAGGCTGGTATTAAATCCCGCCTCTGTCTTCTCTTTTCCAGACTAAGTAAGCCCAGCTCCCTCAGCCTCTCCTCATGAGTCATGTGCCCCAGCCCCCTCAACATTTTCATTGCCCTCTGGAGGATTCTCTCCAGTTTATCTACATCCTTTCTGTAGTGGTGGGCCCAAAACTCGACACAGTACAGGCAGTCCTCAGACTTACGACACAATTGGTTCCTGAAAACTGCATCTTAAGTCAAAACGTTGCAACTCAGAACCAATTTTCCCATAGGAACAATGTTTTAAATGTGAGATTAGTTCCTGAATCAAGGCCCAATACCCTATTTTCACCAAAAATAACCCAGAATTTTGTAATCAATCAATTATAGATGAGTAATATAGCTACATTAATGTATTTATATTGTAAATAGCAATCGTATTGATTTGGAAAAACTTCTTTGAGGTGACCTTGCTGGACTTTTTGAAGGGTTCTTGGCTTGAGTCCTCTCAGGGGTCTTGGGTGCAGGTTTTTCTGGAGTCTTGTCTGCTTTCTTAAAGGAAGTGTCCAAGGAAGTTTGGACAGATGTTCTCCAGGGAGATGGATGACAGCGAACTTGTTCACTGCCATGATGTCACGTCAGATCAAGCACTGTAAAGTCAAAATTGATCTCTGAAAGTTGAAACAGGGTATCCGTTTATAAACGTCATAAGTGCTGTTCATTGTAACTTGAAACATCTTAAGTCGAGGACTGCCTGTACTGCAAACTTGGCCTCACCAGTGCTGAATAGAGAGGAATAATCACTTCCCCTTATTTTCTGCTGGCATCACTTCTGCCAATGCAGTCCAGTGTGCCATTAGCCTTCTTGGCAACAAGGGCACGCTGTTAACTCATGTTTGTCTTATGGTCCACAGTAACCCCCAGGTCTTTTTCTGCAGAGCTGCTGCATAGGCAGTCAGTCCCCAGCCTGTACACAGGGGATTGTTCCATCCTAAGCGAAGGACTTTGCTCTTGTCCTTATTGAACCTTATGAGATCTTTTTTGGTCCAATCCTCCAATTTGTCTAGGTCTCTGAATCCTAGCACTACCCTTTAGAGTATCCACTACTCACCCAAGTTTGTTATCATTTGCAAACAGAGAGAGCAAACAGGTCAGTTTGCAAGTAATTCACTGGGAGCGAGAGGAGGAAGGGGAAGAGGAGGAGAAGCCAAGCACCAGGCACCAGATCCTGCTCTGGGAAGGTAAATGAGTTAGAGATTCTGCTACATATTTTTCTACTATCAACAGCTGCTTCACAAGTACCAGAGAGACATGGGACCCACTAATTCAGACATTAACCAAGATCATGAGTAATTTGTGTTATATAGTAACATAAGGACTCAGACCATACACAAGGTTGATGCTGAGAACTTAAACTCTGAAACCCAGGCTTTAAAAATTTGCAGTTTCCATGGTAAGCCAGCCACATCCATGCATATGTACGTGCGTGCATGTGTGCGTGCGTGCGTGCGTGCGTGTGTGTGTGTTCAGGGTGACTTTCTACAGATGAGAGTCATTAGGAACTCTTAGATACTGATGTTAATACCAAATTACTCTCTAGATTGAGAAATGCAACCAAGCCTAGTAAAAGACATTGCAATTGCATGGAAAATAATAGTAATGAAGGAGCAGGATGGAAAACAGCACTTCTGCAATTACACGGTGCTAAGCAGAAAGCTGTCTGTCAACAATAACTGAACTCTTGAAGTTGTCAAGTCAAATATCTGATTGTGCAGTTTATCATCTATTGCACTAAAAGGAGACAGTTGTCAAGAATCATTTTTTATTATCATATTTCTTTGCTGTGGACTCAAATGCTCTTTGAAGTGAATAGAGATAAACAGAGTTGGTCTACCCTATCCATCTATGAAGATTAATACAATTGTGTCCTTGATGAAACCTTGCTGTTCAATGCTGTTGACAGCTATACAGTAAAAAGTAAACTAACAAAACTCCTGTATGAGCAAGTAGCTATGCCAACTGCTCTAAGTATTATCAAATCATAGAAAAATAGGGATGAAAGTCTCAGGAGGTCATTTTATCTAACCCATTAGGTTTAGACAAGAGTGATGCACTTGGATCCAGTCTCAGATAAAGGCTTATGGAACATGTCACTGGAAGTTTTTAGGCATGGCTTAGATACTTTCATTCTGTAATCTGTTACAGTGCTTAACTACCCTCTAAGATAATGAGTTATGCTTAATATTCATCTTATCGGGGTTCATTCATAGATTCATAGAAGTTAGGGGCTGGAAGGGACCTCACAAGATCATCAGGTGCAGCCCCTCTGCTCTAAGGCAAGAAAGACTGCTAAGGTCAGATGACCCCAGCAAGGTGTGCATCTAGTCATCTTTGGAAGATCTCCAGAAAGGGTGACTAGACCACCTGTGAGGGGAGTCTAGACCAGACTCTGGGCACACGAACTGTAAAGAAGTTTTTCTTTATGTAAAAACTGAAGCAATCTTCTATCAGCTTATGACCATTATTCCTAGTCTTCCCCTGGGGTGCCTTGGAAAACAGATGTTCTCCTAGCCCCTGATGTTCATTTCTTATATATTTAAAGGCTGCCACCAAGTCCCTCCTGAGTCTTCTCTTTTCCAGGCTGAACAGACCTATGTCCTTCAGCCTTTCCTTGTATAGTCTGTTCTCCAGACCTCTAATCATTTGTGAGGTCCTCCTTTGGACTTCCAGCATCTCTACATCCCCCTTGAAGTGTGGTGCCCAGAACTGGATGCAGTACTCCAGCTGCAGCCTCACCAAAGCTGAGTAGAGGGGGAGGATAACATCCTTAGTCTTACTTGTGATGCATCAGTTGATGCATGCCAGAGTGATGTTTGCTTTCCCAACTATAGCATCACATTGGTGGCTCATGTTCATTTTGTGGTCAATCATGACCCCCAAATCTCTTTCAGTTGTGGTGCTGGCTAGTGTAGCACCACCAAGCCTGTAAGTATGTTGTAAATTATTTCTCCCCAGATGGAGCACTTTACATTTCTTGGTGTTTAACATCATCAGGTTTAGATCCACTCATTTTACAAGCCTGTCCAGGTCAGCCTGTATCCTCAGCCTGTCTTCCAGTCTGACACCACTCCCCCATAACTTGGTGTCATCCATAAACTTTGCCAGTACTCTTTCCACACCTGTATCCAAACGATAATGGTCAATTCACAGTTTCACAGTTTTTAGGGTCAGATGGGACCTGAGGAGATCATCAAGTCCGACCCCCTGCATCGGCAGGAAAAAATACTAGGGTCAAATGACCCCAGCAAGGTGTTCGTCTAGTCTTGTCTTAAAGACCCCCAAGGTAGGAGCCAGCACCACTTCACTTGGAAGTTGGTTCCAGATCCTAGCCGCCCTGACTGTGAAGTAGCGCCTCCTGATGTCTAACCTGAATCTAGCCTCTACCAGCTTGTGACCGTTATTTCTAGTCACTCCTGGTAGCACTCGGGGAAACAGGGACTCACCCCAGTGCCTGCTGGTCCCCTCTGACTAGTTTGTAACAGGCCACTAGATCCCCCCTCAGCCTTCTCTTGTGGAGGTTGAACAGGTTCAGGTCCCATAGCCTCCCCTCATAGGGTCTGCCCTGCTGCCCCCTGATCACGCGAGTGGCCTCCTCTGGACCCTCTCCATGCTGTCCACA
>NW_017728918.1:83902665-83910642 GCF_001723895.1 Crocodylus porosus
TTGAACAAGGTGCTTTTTACCCCCTCGTCCAAGTCACTGATAAAGATGTTGAACAGTGCGGGCCCGAGGACCGAGCCCTGGAGGACCCCACTGCCCACATCCCTCCAGGTCGAAAATGACCCATCCAATTGTTTTCTAATAATTCTGTTTGTATTAGAAGGCTTATTAAATCCCCTTTACTCTCTGTCTTCTCTTCTCAAGACTAAATAACTCCGGTTCTGACAACTTTTCATAGATCATTCCAGCCACATTTTTGTCAAGCCAGGCTTTAAAAACCTCCAAGGATGGAGACACCATCACCTGTCTAAGTAAATTCTACCACCTCTCTAGTGCTGTTCCTTTAATGTCATCATTAGGGACCTATCAAAATTGAAATTTCACAATTTTCATGAAATCCATGATTTCAGGCAGGCTGCATGGAAAAGCACAGGCTCACTGGGGGTGAGGGCATATGAAAGCAAAAAAAATCTGCAAGAACAGAAAAGGGAAGGAAGCTCTGGCATCTTGAAACACAGGGGGAGGAAGAGAAGAAGAGAGGGAGCAAATCAGTCAGGAGCCAGTCCAGGGCTAGCCAAGGAAGTGGGAGGGTTTTGGGTCCAGCATTTAAAGTTCCCACATGCCACATGCCTGCTCCTGCAGAATGTATCTTCCTGCCTGAGGAAGAACAGGGATTATGAACACTAAGAAATCTTCCAAGATGGCCAAATACGTTTCATCACTGGACCGTGCAAAATAATATCCTTGCAGGGACATTGCATACAGATGGAGGCATACTCTTCTGTATCTCCTGCAGTGTAACTCCAGATGTGTTCAGGAATACCACCATAGATTGGTATCTGAACTCTGAAACAGACATAAAGCAGATGGCTACTGCAGAGGCTGAAGGTCAGAGCAAGAAGTGAGTGATGATGTCCTCCCTTTTTAAAAGGGCCACAGAAAGCACCTTGGCAAGGTGAGAGGTGGCATTTTCCCTTGTGGAGGCTTTCACAGCAGTGAACATCCCACTGGAGAAACTTGGTCACTTCAGGTTAAGGGCCTACCCGAACAAAAACATGCCAAATGCTTGCAGTTTCCCATGTGCTGACATACTTTGCCAAAACTATCTCCCTGCAGTGATTGGTTCACATGTACAGTCCACAAAGTCTGCCTTGACAGAGTATTATGTCTTCTCCATTGTGGCTGATGAAGCCACTGACCCTCAAGATAACTACATGCTGCACGTTATATTTGTACTGGGGAGCTAGAAGCCTGCAGAAGCCATTAATGGCCGCTTAATAACACGTCAATTAATGGCTTCCATGGGCTTAATCAGGGGATTAAACCTGCAGAGGCCATCTATTGATGCATTACAATCTCAGCAGCAGTTCTGGGCCATTTAGAAATCTGTGGGGAGGGGCAGGACTACTAGGGCCCCTCACACAGTCAGAGGTGTGGAGGGCCCACTGGTCTTGGCCTGCAAAAATGGCTGCCAAGTCTGCCCAGACTGGCTGCTACAGTCTGCCCAGGAAACTGGCCAGCAGGTGCCTCAAGTTTGGTAGACCCCTAGTCGTCATGTTTTCTAAACATCTAAAACCTCTTTGTTGCTGTCCACTGGACTCCTAGTTGCCTATATCCTTCTTGGAACACATTGCCCAGAAGTGGTCACAGCACTCTGAACGAGGATTGACCAGTGCCAAACAGATCAAAAGAATTACTTCCCACATCCATATAAACACTCCTATTAATACTTCTCAGTAAGCTATTTTCTTTTCTCATCATATTGATTCATTTAGCTTGCAGTTTGTTATAATCACAGGTCCTTTTCTGCACTCTTTCATCCCTATTTTAGTACATTTTCTACGTTTTGTTAACTAGCTAGTTCAGGTCTCTCAACAACTCAGGTCCTTTATTCTCCACTTCCCCAACTTTAAAATCATAGATATAAAATCAGTATCTATCTAAAATCTGATTTGGGACATGTTAATGAAAGGGGTTCACCATGAAGAAAACCCTCTTCCCCCTCCCAGCTAAGTGAAGAAAGGATGATAAAAATGTTAACAACTGTTTAACTAGGATGGTGCATGGCAGGTTACCCCAGGTGGGGTAGGGGAGGCTAGAGCCAGCAACTGTGTCCTGGGGTCCTCAGGGAGCTACAGCCATGGCACTCCCGCAGCTGGGAGCCTGGCCTGCAGACAGAGCATGGCTCTGGCCAGCCAGCCTCCAGTTTCTGGTAACACGCCGCTGCCACCATATGCGCTGCCAAGCTTTTTTTTTTTTTTGCTGTGGGATCTCCCAGGATCAAAAAAGCCCCAAACCCACGTCAGAAAGTAGCAGTGCAGGGTGCAACTACATGTGTGGTGTGTGGCACTGCAGATGGGTCTGCGGCACCACACACTGCATATCTGTGCTCATCTGGATGTGGCCTCAGAGGTTATTAGTTAGGTTTCACCTCCTGGCAATGGAAATGAGTTTCATTTACTTCGTTTGTGTTACTTAAGTGCTTTTCTTCTCAAATCAGAAAAAAACCCATAGAATCTGGTTTTGAAAGCCTATTGCTATACTAGGTTACCCAGAGTGTGTTCCAACCCTTATATAAAGGAGGATGTATACAAGATGTATTCAAGATGGAGGCACTTAATGCAAGGCATCTAATATGTTACTTAAAATATACCTTGACCAGCAAGGCTTTTGACACTGTCTCTTGCAACATTCTCATTAACAAACTAAGGAAAGACTAGCAAGTATGGCAGAAGACCAGCGTGGCTTAGCAGGGAACTCTTTAATAAACCAAATCACAAAAGGAAGCTTATAAGAAATGGAAACTTGGACAAACAACTAGGGAAGAGTTTAAAAGTATTGCATGTGCATACAGGAATGAAATCAGGGGACGCATACAATCAAGCACGGTCATGCGCTTTGTGGTACCGTAAACACATCTTCAGTGCCACAAATCACAGTCAGGTGTTCTCCGCACTGCAAAGGCATACTTTCCATGTGTGTGCTGCTCTGTTTGTTTGGTTTTTCTGCAGGTTTTTTTGACCCCTGGATACCCTGTGGGGAAAAAAAAGGGAGCAGCGTGCACACGGGCAGTGCATGCCACTCAAAAAAGGAGCCAGACTGCCCGGAGCCACACTGCAGCTGCCAACCAGGCTCTACCTAACAGGATCACTGCTGCTGCAGCCCTGGGAGGCCCCCAGGACTCCAGGTAAGGCTGCTGTGGCCAGGACAGCAGAGTAGGACCTGGGGGTTACAATAGACTATAAGCTGAATATTAGCCAACACTGGGATAGTAGCTGGAGGGCCAGATGAGGTCAGGAACCCTCACAGTGATGTCCCGGATCTGGGCTTCAGGCAAGCAGCACACCTCCCATGACCTGGGATCTGGGCAACAGATGGATCCCTCTGTTCCTCTCAGAAGGGAGTCGTCCACCTTGATGACTCAGCATCTCTTCCTTCGGCTGCCTGGCTGACCCTCAGTCTGCATGGTGGTGGCTGCACCTTTCACCATTGCACTCTCCTCCAGTGCTGCCAAGGCCTCATATCAGTTCCCCAGTTGCACTGGGGTAGCTGTCTCAGCAGCACAATGTCTGGCTCTGGAGGTGACCATCTTGCATTCCTCAGCATCAGGTCCCTCCTGTGTAGGCTCTCCACCAGATGACTGATTCTGTAGAGAATGAAAGTACCCATCAATTTCATCCTTTGTAGCCCTGACCCCTACAGCCTGCTAACTTCTGCCTGGAGTTCCCTCACCTGCCCCTCCAGGGCCTCAAGCAGGGCACATGTGGGACAAGTGAGGGGACTCCTGCCCCCACATCACCTCCAGGCCCCAGAGGCCCCACCAGACAACCCCCACAGACAGGGAGGCAGGGTGCCACTGACCCATCCAAGGGCCCTGTCTGTGTGGAGGCCCCAGCAGAGCCCTGGGTAGGAAGCAATGCCAGGGCAGGGTCCCTGGCTGTGCACCATGTCATAAACCCCATTTAAAGGCTCCTCCTCTTTTACTCACCTGAGGTCTTCATCCAAAGCTGCCACCTCGTGGAGTTCAGGCCCCTCCTGTGCATTGTCCTGCATGAACTCCCGTGCAAACTCTGGCACGCCCCTAAAGAGTGCACCTGTTTGCCTAGCCTGTTCACATGGCTCCTGCCTGGCTCAGCTATACAGGGACAGGAAGATGAAAAAATAAAATGCTTCCCAGTCCCCAGTTCCTCACTCCTCCCCCTCACTCTCCCCAGATTACCTGATCAATGCTTCTGCATCCGTCAGTCAGGCTGCTCCGCTCCACTCCGGTGTGGTCAAGGGGAGCCGAGAGCATGTGTGCACTGGTGCACATGTGTGAACGCTTTGGCTTTTGGGGGTCAGGGGGGCTGAACTAAATTACTTCATGAGGTCCCTTCCACCCCTACTGCACTATAATTCTATGATCCTAGCTTTATCATATAAAAGATTACCTACCTAAGAAATTAATGCCTTGCAAACCATGGGCCATTGCTGAACTATAAATCACTGACATTTCAAGGGCTGTCACACATTCTAGCTTCAACATGCTTAAAAAATATAGACGACTGGAGTGGAGTTGGAGTACCGTAAAAAAAGCTGTAAATCAGGACAAGCTGCCAGCACACCAGGCAACCACTGTAGTAAAGAAGGAAAAATGATAATAAGGACTACTCTCAGGGACTGATACCACCAACAAAACTGATACAAATAATTACATATGCTCTCTCCTAAACTTACACATTTATGGAAAATAATGAAGTTCAGGTATTGTGAATCTGCTTTCTACACATCATACGTAAAAGGAGTGTGAGGTCACCTTGGCATGCCAAAGAGATGTTCCACCCTATGAATGTTGAGGCACCCTAGGACAGAAATTTGTTTTGTTAGCGCCTCTTACAAACTTGGATTCTTTCTCATGCTCGATTTGTTTTTAGTTTGGATGGCAAGGGTAGTTTTGCGATGTCACTCCTGGGCCCATATTCTGCCCAGTGGCAGAAACTGATTCTGCTCAATTGCAGAAGCTTGATTTACACTTCTTCTTTAAATGTAGTATCATGAGAGGGAGCTGAAATCTCTCAAATTAAAACTTTGGGAGGTAAAAATAAGACCTTCTAAAAATCATGCTTGGGAAATTGTGCTTGTCGTACACACATGCACACATATTTTGAAAATTAATGGTCCAGTTAAGAACAGAGTTAGGAAATTAAAATGTATTACAAAAATAACTTTACAAATTTCTTTTAATCAGCACCAGGTATAATATATTTTTCTGTTCTGGTTACCTAGAGCCTTGTTGTCTAAATCCTAAGGGGCTGAGTCAACCAAACTCGTACAGACACCAGCATGCAACTCAGAAATTAACCCACTGGGCACTGATGGATGTGTAGCTCCCCAGTCTAACTCATGACGCTTCACAGAAAGCATCATGAATTAGACCAACCCTCCCAATCCAACAGATGTTTCTTGTTAGATCAGGAGGGTATGTGATCCTTTGGAGCTGCTTGGAGGAGAGAGGCTGTGTCTGCAGCATCTGGCCCCACCCCCTCTTCAAGCTCCCATGCTCTCAAGATGGGAGGGGGGAAGGCTGGGAACTGAGTTTAGCGTAGGGTTTCCCCAGCTGCGCTGGAGTCGGGGGGGGGGAAAGAGGGGGAGTAATGGAGCCCACTTCCTCAAAGGGCTCCAGTTCACACACACACCCCCCCACCACCCTGCAGCACTGGCTGGGGAACTCCCAGACTGAATTCACCCCACTGCCTTCTCCCCTCCCATTCTAAAAGACAGCTCAGGAAACAGAGCTTAGTTGCATCAGACCAGCCCTGCTCCTACCCAGAGTGACAGACATTAATGAAATGTTCAGATTGAGGGTTCAGATGGTTGCCTGATCAGGCATTTTTAAAGCACTCTGCAGCATGCACTTCTGTCAGTGGCCAGCTGTAGAACGCTTTCAACGGCCAACAGCACAACAAGCTGTCATGCCTGTCACCATCACTGTCACATCCATTAGCTCCAGGTTCTCTCTTTGCCAGAGTTCACTAGTTACATGCAATCACATGAGCAATCTCTCATGGAATAGGATTATACTGAAATGATATATGGTCATTCAAATTCTTGGAGTTCCAGTTGGTCTCTTTTTGTAGGATATATTATGCCATGCATATTATTTGCATAATAATTACATTTTTTCCACTTTTCTTCCTTTTTTGCATTTGGGGAGAAATATGCATAACTAACTTTAAAGACAACTCCATCAGCAGCCATGGTCACAAGCTCACCTGGAAGCATTTGAGAAGTGTGCTATCAAAGGAGATCAAAAACCAGACCTCTGGGAGGGTCTTCTCAATGGACCCCCTCATATTTAGGGAGTGGAGTCCCAGGACTCTTCTATGTAGAAAAATAAACCACATGATTTGGAAGGAATAGTTACCACAAAACTCTATGCTCCTATATGAAAATAACCTATGTAGGGGAGATTTTGGCCTCTTATAATGTTTTAAAGGCCAAAAACAGTATACTGAAAGTGTTATATCCTCAGGAAGTTTTTTAAATAAATAAAAAATAAAGCAGAGAGATAAGAGACATTGACTTCTTAATACAAGTGTTCTTAAAACAATTTACTGGAACCAGGAAGATATTTATGGGGTTTTTTCTCGATAAGAACATCCATTTGGGAGCTTTCACTCACAATTGTGAAGCGTCACATTTTATGTAGCTTTCTTCTCCAAAATGCCATCTCTCAAGTGACACTGATTAGATTTTCTTGTGCAATAATTCAGATATTATCCTGATTTTCCTTCTCTCCACTATCTCATGATTGCTCTTACTACTTGCCTTTTGTTGTTATCATGCAGGCTACTAGGTTAAAAAATGTTATCTAAGCATTTTCATTCTTGTTTATCATAAATGCTTCTTGCATTCCTGCTTCTTTTGATTTCAGGGTGGTGAGCAGATGGGCCTTTTCTTATTCATGTGCGTCATCTCCAACAAGCTGCAGTGCCAGTTCATTGTATCTTAATTACAGCTAAAGATTATTTCCTTGTTTCTCTAGAGTTATAAGGAAAACAAAATCACTGTTTATCGCCATTTAGGCTTCACACTTCTTGGGACAACGGAAAGACTTTTAATAGTTGCTTGTACCCCAATTCTAAATGAGTTTTCTAGGTACTACTCCCAGGATACAAATTAGTATTTTTCCTACAATATTCACAGGATTATTCACATGAATTATATGGTTAATAAGATGCTATCCAAACTGTGTAATCTCCAGGTATCACACACACCTTAAAATTCTGTTCAGTTCAAGAATAACTAAAATCCAAAATCAGTTTCCCTGGCATAAATGGAAAGTTCTCCTTTGTAGAATCAATAGACTGGGCCCCTCTTAAAGGGATGAAAGGAAGTGAATACAAAGTCATTCTAAGGAAATTACCATTAAAATTGTCCTCCTTTTGGTCCATGTAAGGTTTGTCTAGCCCTACATGTGTATTTCAGGTTTTCCAAGAAACATGAAACAAATAGTTAAGATAACTGGAAATTTCCCCTCTATGTTCCATTCTCTGCCCCCCCAAAATTTCCATCACAAAAAATCAAAATTAACATCTCTTGCTTTAGTTTGGCTCACCCTATTCAAAATCATGATGCTATCCTAAACCTGTATTGAAACATTTAGCTTGTTATTAGGTTGATATTGATCGATGGAAACTGTAAACCAGTGCTCTCCTTCTGGATTGGTCAAGATTCCAGACAAGAATTCATCCCTCATGATGTGTCCCAGTTCAACATTAAATTGAGCCAAAACCCAGCACATTTTAATTAATATTTGAAGTTCATCGAAGGTATGGATGTAGAAGTATTAGTCACTCATCTTGCCTTAGAATAAGGGCCCTATTTTGCTAAATATGTGGCCCAAGACTTAGAAATATTGTAATCCCAAAAGAAAAGTGGCATATGAGGGTAGTTAGATTTCATAGATTTCATAGACATTAGGGCTGGAAGGGACCTCGG
>NW_017728918.1:83910653-83925513 GCF_001723895.1 Crocodylus porosus
CAACGTAGCACTGCCGAGCCTATAAGGGTGCTGCAGGTTTTTCCTCCCAAGGTGGAGAACCTTGCATTTTTCGGTGTTAAACACCATGAGGTTAGAAAGGGACCTGATGAAAGAATGGTTTTAAAAAATCCTAAATTTGTAAAAGAAGTTTATCAGCTATCTCCATTTTTCCTATCCAGCTAGCCATCAGAGAGTTTCTATGAAGACTTAATGGGAAATAGCCCAGTGGGACTTAAATAAAATTTGAAAATAAAGCTGTCTCGGGTTTAATAGTTTATGGGTCAAATTTCAGACCTGTAGGAGCTGATGTTTAGAATACCAAGTGTTCCTGTCACTGCCTCATTTTTGTCCTGGAACTTGTTTCCATGGCTTCCTATAAAATGCTCATTTTGCAGAGTGAGATTAACATGCATTTGACCCATATGAATACTGAGGAGTCATTAGATGTCTGCTTTTTTGCTCCTGGTATCAGAAGCAATGACCTTTATCTGAGGCCCTATCTTCATTTCAAGTTCTGCTTTTCCAAAGTGGCCCAATACTCCACTGCAAGCCGGATCTCTGGTACATGAGCTACACAGTAGCTTTGCTACAAGAGGTCCACCACCAGGGAAAGGTCTTTTGACCTATAGGCTTACATTCTACATGTGTTTTGCTGTACAACTTCCTTTCAAATTTCAGAAGTAATTATTTTGCAGGTGGTATCAAAGCAGAGCAATGTAGCCACCTCAGAAACATTTTCTTTTCCTCTCTGAGGTGTGATCTCTCATTAGCAGTGTGCACTCATGCGTTACTGTTTATAGGCTGAATTGCATTTATCACTCTGCAAGTGGAAACAGCTTGGCTGCATTTCTATATCTGAAACATGTAATTCATTGATTTCTATTGCTGTAGCCATCGCTATACATTTATCATATGTGTTAGCTCTGGTTTACTTAGCAGTTCCCTGTGCAGAACAATGTAGTTTAAAATACGGTCATTAAAAAGAAGAAATTAGAGACTTTTCACATACCACAGCTGTCCCTGCCAGGGGAATGTGGTATTATTTATTCACTACAAGGTTCCCAACATCTCCAGCAACTGTGGATGTGTTCTTACGGAGGGCTTAAAGATCTAATTGCAAAAACAACAGAAAATAGTTCAAGCCTGATCCACATAAATGTTAATCCTAGCCAGCTACAATCCCCTCTCTTGTCATTGAAAAAGGAACAATGTCTGTTTGTCTGCTAGTCTAGACTCTATGTTTTTGCTTCTGACAATTCACCAAGACAATTCACCAATCTGTTTGGCCAAAACATCATGAAAGTTTTGGGTTGCTTTCATTTGAGTTAGCCCCTAGAAACTGAGGTCACCTATTTCAGGGGATAGTAAAACAGTCTTAGACTCCCTCCTCAAATTTTCAACCCTAAATATGAGGATTTTAAGTATAACTACTGGGTACCCTAATGAACACATAGAACTTCCTCAAAAAATCCTCTTACTCAGATCTCTACATCTTAATTTAATATTTGCCAAAATGGGCCTTTAAATGAAGCTTTAAAAACTTGATTTTTTTTCCCCTCCACCATTAACATTGTTTGAAGTCAACATCCATTTTTAATGGCAATAAGATCACCATTACAGATGTGACAGATGACTGCATTATGGTTTTTAGCTTTTAACATGAGTTGGTTATAAAGGGTCATATAACATTGTGTATGGTTTTGACTTCTTTTCTGGAGTAGAATTTGATGGCTCTTTACTGCAGTGGTGGGGTGGGGAGGAACATCAAGAGTGCAGCTTGTACCTCCTTTTCCAGAATATCAAGGCTAGGGAGGTATGACTGAGAAAAAACACTGTATCATCCTAAGATGTGGACAGAAAAGAAGCAGGACCGCCCACCGTAATCTTTCCTTACACAGCAACATGCCCCTTTATAAATCCATGGTGCTTCTACACCTTGAATACTGTGTCCAGTTCTGGTGCCCACACCTTAGAAAGGAACTAGAAGAACTAGAGAAGGTGCAGAGAAGGGGCAACAAGTATGGAGGGGCTTCCATATGAGGAGAAACTAAAGGAGCGAAGCCTATTCAGTTTAGAGGAGATGCCTGAGGGGGCACGTGATGATGGTTTACAAAATACTAAATGGCAAAGAGGAAGTAAATAGGCATTTATTATTTACTCTCTCTCTCTCACACAATATGACAACCAGGGCTCACAAAATGAAACTAGTAAGTAGTAAGCTTAAAACCAGTAAAAGGAAGTTCTTTTTCACACAGCATGTAATTAAAGTCTGGGACTCCCTGCTACCACATGTTGTGGAAGCTGGCAGTTTAGCCAGATTCAAAAAGGGATTGGACAGATTTTTGAAGGAAAGGGGTAGCAGTTAGGGCTGGGCGAAGCTTCAGTCACTGATTCGATTCGGTGGAGATTCAGCCCAATTCGGTGGCCAAATCTCCAAATCCAAATTGAATCAGAGGACACTTTAATCTCTCCAAATCAAGTCAGAACCCTCCGAATCGATTTGGAGAGATTCAGAGATCTGGACATAGACACAGCTTTAAATGTTTTTTTCTACGTACCTCAAGGTACCAGGCAGTTCATGAATGCTGCGATGCTGGGGCGCACGGAGTGTCCCACAGAAGTGAGGGGGGCGCCCCAGTGCACTTGGCAGCAGACCCAGAAGTGGAGCAGAAGCACCTCCAGTCCACTTCCAGGTCTGCTGGGGAGCACTCGGGGGGGAGAGGGGCCTGCACCTCCCCCCAGCTCAGTGACTGGTGCCTCCTGGGTCTGGAGGGGGACCTGGGTTCCCCCTGTGGCTGATCACCAAGCTGGGGGTGCGGGAGATCCCCCGTGTGCTCCCTGGTGGACCCAGAAGTGAACTGGAAGTACTTCCAGTCCACTTCCAGGTTTGCTGCTGAGCATGTAGACCCCCCCCCCCCCCCCCCTGTGGGATGCTCCATGTGCCCCAGAATTACAGCAGTCATGAGCCACACCTGTTATCTCATGGTATGTAGAAAAAACATATAACACTGTGTCTATGACTGAATCGCCAATTGTCTGAATCGGCATCGAATCTTCAGATTCGGATTCAGCAAAATTGAATCAGGGACAGTGATCCAAATCAACTAATCAAATTACTGTCCCCGATTTGGGCTGAATCCAAATCCAAATTGAATAGAGCCCATTTTGCACACCCCTATCGAGCATGGGAGCTAAATATACAGCTTATGACTTAGCACTTCATAGAACTTAAATGCTGGAGGCTACAAGTGAGAATTGAAGAGTGGAAACAACCCTGGTCAGACCCAGTCCGCTCTCCCTTTCAGCATCCACTCTCTGCCACTGTGCCAGGATTCTGGGCAAGATGGACCTATGGTCTGACCCAGTAAATGGCAATGCTTATGTTCTTATGTCCTAACACAGACACTGTAAGAGAAGATTTTGGACAATGGTTCTATAACTTTATTGCTCCAATTTCTGTGATTACTTGCCTTAATTCAAACAGCAGATTGTCCCATTTCTTTCTGTTTTTGCAACCATTTCCCAAGACCAGATAGTCTTAGGCTCTAATCTGCTGAAGCAGACCCTTGCACTTATATGAAACCCTATTTTAATCAATGGGGCTCCATGGAGACACAATAGTCTGCCCAAACAAATCAAGTTGCAAGAATGGAGCCCAAACTGAGTATTAGCATTAGACAGATAGTAGGCAGTATAGTTTCCAGAGTACTCCAGTGATTGGTTAAAGCTCCTGAAGATCCAAGCAAAAGGTGCCATGAAGCAAATTTCCTGCAACCATAGTCTAACAAGAGCATTTGACTCACATGGTTGTCTGATAGTGATACATAGTCTGATTTCTTGCTTACTTTAATGACAACTGGGTTGGCGAGCAGTCATTAAGAGCACTGCAGAGATTGAGGGCATTGCATTTCATTTTACCATGTGTATTAAAATATGTAAATATTTATTGCATGTGTGACTGCTTGCATAAGGACACTTTTACATGACTAAGAACTTGCAAGTTTGGGCCCAAAGCACAATACCAGAATGCTATTTCTTTATTATCCTTTGCACCAGTATCAGCAATGGGATGCCTGAAGAGTACTCATAACATACAGTGAGGCCCTTGGGTGAAATGCACTATGCAAAACTAGTAATGCATGCAAGTTATATAAAACCATAACAGTAATGCATGTCTTCTCTGGCTTAAAAATGTAGCCTTAATAGCTGGCAAATGTCAATTCACTATAACAAGATAGCAGTCTGCAGAAATATCTTAAATACATATTTAAAGATCATCCATGTACACAAGAGCACAAGTATTAAAGGGAAAGATATTTTAAATCCTGTTTGTATCACAACCTTAAAAGCAAGAAGCACAAAAAGCTATTTGATCACTTGGCCTAGCTCAATTTACAAGAATCTTGTGTTATTTTTTACATCCATGTACATTTTCTTCCATTTGACTAAAAATACCTATACACCCAGAAAGCTTTCTTTTTCATTAAGTGCAGGCACACATTGGATTCTCAGCACTAGCAATCAATTTAGTAACTATGGGTTCTGACACCACTTTCAGATTTTTCACATCTGCCAAATCATACAAACTGTATAGATGACTATTGGACAAGCTTTCAGGCCTGAGAAAGGGCACTTGATGCCTGAAAACATGTCCAAGAGCTCTATACAGTTCAGAGGATCATATACTGTTGCTCCAATAAAAGATATCACAGAAAATCCTTACTTCTCATACACTTCCTGGACCATTACAACGACAACACTCCAACCCTACTAAGTCATATAAAGGAATGGATTTGTCTTCTTATGCATTTAAGTATGTTGTGTTTTCTTTGTGCACAAAATAACCTCTAATGTCAAGATAAGTGAGGTAAATTCAAGCACTCTATTTTCATACCAATTACGTGAATTTGAGTGCTACAATGCTACTGTAGACTGGAGTTGGCTTGAGGCTTCATACCATTTGCTCAGCTTGTTCTGTTTTCAGTGCACATCTGTGGACATATCAACCTGTCAGGCCAGATTTCTGGACTGCTTTAATGTGTTCCAAAAGATAAACACTCTTATACTTAGAAGAGGAAATTAAGGCATTCTTTTGCTGATAAAAATATGATTTACAACTGAGGTTATGGACAGAAGCTTTGCAATTAAAAATGCCGTTTAAACATTTTCCCCCTAACTATCAATGAAACCAGAGTGTCAGCATAATTCCATGTGTTAATTTTAACTTGATTTACTAGGAATAATCCCCTTGAGTCAGTAGCTGACCTCCAAAACATTGTAGCTTCCTGTGGGATAACAAGGAATAATAAGAAACATGTTACTGTAAAATAAGCGAGCCTGGTGTTGTGTGAAGTTTGTTCCTGTGTTGTCAGATAGACAAGCTGGTAGCAAGTACTCAGCAATAATCAAATAAATGTCCAGAGACCTTTTCCTAACAGACAACTCAGCAACTTCAAACAGATTGTTGAGCTAATTCACTGGCGGTATGGGCCGATAAAGCAGTATTAATCTCCTGCTTTAAATCAAGTTTGTCATAAGGCTCCATTAATCTCTCCCACATTATCAAGTGTCTCAGTGGCAGGAAATTATATTTCTAAATTGAATTTTGTTCTGTTTCAGCATAGTAAGAAATATTTTCCAAACTGTTAATAGGATGTGTAAGAGCTGAGACTCTGACAATACCTTTGAATAAATAAAAGCCATAAATTAAAGCCACTTACTTCCAAGTATCTATGTTATAACAAAATAGGGGGCACTGATTATCTAGGAAGGAGCAATCAAATACAGGATTTTAAATGAAGAGAGAGGCAGTAGATGATCAACCTTGTAATTTACCTCTTCATAGCAATTGGTTGAATTGTTTTTTGTTTTTTTTAAATCAAAAAACAAAAAAAACAAAAACTTTATAACCAATCTTCTAGCATTGATAAAACACTTATTGATTCTTAGTGCATATGCTTGCTCTACAAAATGTTCCAACTTGCAGTCACTACCAGTAATAGAAACTGATACTGTTTATTGGAGCCTAGGCCCCTCTATTTCAGGGAAGACTAATTTACAGTAAGTAAATGGCTGAGTTAAATTTATTGTTCTAGGACTAAAATGTATAACTACACGCAACAGAACAACTTTGTTTTGAGACAAGTAATAGGGCAACAGTGCGGATGTCAGTATTCAGCAGAATGCACTGGAAGCTACAGCAGCCTTGATAAATTGTGTACCTCCCTATCAACCCCGGAAAACACTTCAGCAATTTCAAATGTTTAAATAGATTCATCCTACAGAATTCTTTGGATCTTATCTATTATACAACATTACCATTTTGCTGAGTGTTACTAAACTAGGGTTACCGTACATCCAGGTTTTCCCAGACATGTCCTCTTTTCTGGCCCCTTGTCCTTTTTCCAGGTGGGTTTTTAAAAATGCAAGCAAATGTCTGGGTTTTTGCTTTGCCTCTGCTTTTGCTTGGGGTTGGTGGCAGCAGGGAAGCCGATTAGCTGTTGGAAGATCAGGTACTCTGCCTGCAGGCCCCAGCAGGTATATGTATGTGTTGGCCTGTGACCAAGCTGCATGGGCAGCAGGGCTGAGAGGGAGCAGGGGGCTGCGGGTCAGGAGTGCAGGACGCTGGCAGGGCTGGGGGGCAGGAGCCTGCTGGCCAGGAGTGAGGGGGAGCAGGGAGCTGAGGGTCAGGAGTGAGGAGCACCAGCAGGGCTGGGGGGGACAGGAGGCATATCACTGCCCCCCCACAAACAAAACCCTTCCCCCTCACCTCTCTCCCTTCCCCCACAGGTGTCCTCTTTTTTAAAATTGGAAATATGGTAACCCTAATTAAAAAGCATCAGTCAGAGTGATGTCAAATACAAGTGTAGCACACCCAAAATGTACAAGTCAGTCTGTGCTATAAAGTGTGTTTCATGTTGCTGTGCAATATGTTTGGCTGTAAAACATGATCATGTTTTTTGTGTAATATAATTGTTGTGAGGTATGAAGAGGACCACCTCCCATCTCCCTCATTGCGTCCAGACCATTGTCTTAAGATTCCTCAACCAAACCTGTTAAACCAGTTTAGCGACTCTGGCCAAATCCTGGAGTGCTGACCACCTTTGAATTGATTGGTCTGCATTAGCAGTGTTCCAGTGATGCTGTGATGAGGTCAGAAAAGTTATTTAATGTTCAGGCCACCTGGACATTACTCACTCCATTTTTCCCCTGGGTCCCCTCTGTGGAGGGGAGGGGGGAAGCTGGAAAGCTTGCTAGAGCCTGAGGCCAGGTAGTATAGAGAACCAGAGTTTCAAGTCAAGAAGCTGTGCAGGGTTTTTGGACTAGGAGCCCAGGGCAGGAACTGGTAGCTCACCCCCACAGCCACTCAGGCAGGAGCAGAGATCAGTGCTCCACAGTAGCTCGGTGGAGTCACATCAGCAGGAATCCAGGGCAGGAGCAGAGATTGGCACTCCCCAGAAGCTCAGCAAAATTATCTCAACTCACCGAAGGGCCCTTCACAATGCAGACAGAACCGGTGCCCTCAGAGGACAGTGATGGCGAGGAAGACTACACACCCAAATTCCCAGGGACTAACCTCTTTTGGGTCAAGTCTCCCCCGCTCTCAGACTGCCGAGCCTGGGGTCAAAGGCTCCGCAGTAGGGGTAGGGGTGATATGGGGTATACTTTGAACCAAGACTGTTTTTGTTTTCCTTGACTGTACGTTGTATTCTGGTGTTTTCCTCTGTAATAAATCAGGGGGTTGTGTCCATACTGCATGCAAGGGAAAGGTTGCTGGCTTTATTGAACAACCTAGCAATTCATTTAGTGTTTCTCAGGGTGCTCAAGCCAAGATGAAATATATTTAGTGCCCCAAAACTGAACCCAGCCCTTGTTACTGCTGACAGGTGCTCAGCAGAAGGGTTACACAAGTTTAAAGCAAAGGCAGCTTCTACAGGATTCCATAATGGTAGCCACAAAGTACAAATACGCACCTATGAATGATAAATCATTTCCATTTCCATTGCTGAATTAACTAAATCATTCTGACTTGTGTTATGGATGCTGGTACATGCATGCAACAGATGAGGGCCAGATGCAAAGCCAATTGAAATGAATGAAAATATACATTTACTTTATTAGCTTTGGATTGTATCCAACTGAAATTAATTTTTCATAAGCATTAGATAGCTATAGATTCCTCATCTACTAGTAGCAGAGTGGTATTTTATAGACAAGAGACTATACAAGCATTGCCACAAAGAACTTTCAAATCTAAATTTAGCTGTGACGTGATATGATGAAAGAAACAATAGGTAAGGAATGAAGTGTTAAGCAAGGTAATTGCACTCTGACTCAGTTTGGTGCTCCTATTTGCTATTCCAGTAAAGTAATAATCATGACTGGCTTGCTTTGTAGGCATTATAGAAATTTAAATAGACAAGCTCTTGCTCTTAAATCAATGACCTTTAGAGTCTATCATAGCTACTGTTATGGCTTTTGCTTTTGCAGTATTGGCGCACTTCACAATTGTTGATGCATTTAACATTGCTACAGAATAACAAAAGTTTTTTGACGAAACATTTTTGATGAAACATTTTTGTTAAAGAATAACAATGCATTAGTTAAAGCGCCCCCACCACCATTTTGAAGTGTGGGGATGCTGAATACACAAGATGCCAAGGCTGCTGCAACATGTTAATTAGCATGCTCCAGCAGACTCGATTAACTAATAAAATCAAGTCTGTTCTTATGTGCTGTAATTACAGTGTATCAGAGCACATGTCCCACATGTCTACAGGCACCCTGAATCACTTGTCCAAGGAAGTCTGGGAAGGAACAAGGAATGGAAACCAGGTCTTTTAAGTCCTAGGCTAGCATCCTAAGCATCAGGCCACTTTTCCTGTATGCAGAGTAATCAAAAGGAGATTTTTCTTTCCAGAGAATCTGAAAGCAACTATTATGGTCTTTTTATGTGCCCTTTTGGCTGCTTATTCACTGTAGCAATCACAGTCATCACCTTCCACCAAAAAAAAGCACTTTAAGGAGGAGTTTGCAGTCCAACCACCAATGTCAATGTATTATATACTCTGCCCATTCAGGAGGTTGTATCACATTTCTATGGTACCCCCTACTCAACCGGTTAGTTTGCAATAGGTACTTCTCAATTACTGAGAGGAAACTCCATTCAGAATTTTTTACACTTTTCTTATAAGACCCAGATTGGCATCTTTTTCTATACTAACCAATGTCTACAAATCAGAAAAGAAATATCTTCTTAGACCATATACTCCTCTGGAAGTTGCAACTAAAGGAGCCGCTCCATCATGCCTTTTAAATTATATTGCCTCAGGTACATTTTTGGGTTTTTCAAAGCTCCTTTCTAAATGAGATAGTGTTCAAAGAGACTCTAACATGTTTACAAAAACCCATATGACAAATAATGGTCAAGACAATGGTATACCAATTTAATTATAAAACACTAAGCTACATCTCTTTATTTGGATATATTCATAAGCAAGCAGGAAACAAATGCTGGAATACTTTGGACAAAACATGAAGCATTTGCTAGAACTAGTTTCAATGTTTCTCAAGGGGAAACATGCTCTTTAAAGGTAGAAATATTGTTTGTAACCATTTCTTTGTTACCTTGTGCTTCCCTCACCTGCCTGATATATGGATTACTGTCACTCATCTGACTCAAGCTAAATTAATTTGAGTGAGGACTATGTTCTTCAGGTCTATATAGTACTTAAGACAACCAGACCCTGATGAAAGTCCCTTAGTGTGAATGCAATATCGTGTGCCAGAATCCTCCAACTGACATGTACTCCTATAAGAAAAAAAAACCTCATTCTGATTGCTAGTATAGGGGCACTTTCCTACACAAGTTAGTAGGCAAAATTAAACTTCATAAGAAACCTTCCTGTCAAAATTAAACTTCATAAGAAACCTTCCCATCATCCATCTAGTTACACTGGTTTGTGGTGTAGGATGTCTAGTATTAGTCCTGCCCTGTGGCAGTGACAGGTTTAAGGCCTGACATCCTGAGAGGATAGAAATCAGAGCTTTATGCCACTGGCAAGCGAGAGGTAGCAGCAAATAATTCATGATAATTATACTTAAATGCATTCCCATGGCCTGACAACTCTGCATAAAACCAGACAGAAAAGCAAAACCAGATGTTTATCCTTCCACTGACTTTGCACACCAAGAATTGCTTTCAATTTGAGAGCAATGTAAAATATTTTAAAAACTATTGTAACAGCTTTGTTGCATCTTCCCACCTGGAAAGCCTAGGGTTTTCATATCAGAATCCCAAATCTCTTAGACTCTAAGAAAGCATTTTTTCTTAGGTAATAGTGGTGTCTGTTTAAACATGGGCTTAAAAATAACATAGGCTTTCTATGCATATAACTCTTCCCTTTGGAGCCTGGTATTTTGAAGCTCTTTTCTGTATTCCATTGGAAATGCTCCAGGATGGAAAGGATCCTTTCACTTATGAAAGAAGCATACTTTTATTTACAGTAAAGGTTTGATAATTCTGTGCCCTGACATACAGGTTAAACCAAATTTTGCAGAAATCCAAAATGCTTGGTAAAAATGTAGTTCCAGATAATCAGACTCTTCCCCGCTATACCAAGTTTGAGGACAGCCATTGCTCAGGTTACCGTATGGTAACTACACAATCCTTGCCTTGCTCCAGCTCTAAGGTACCCATGCCTGCCATGCTTTGATGTACTTATTTGATTGAAAGAGAGGGTGTTACTGTACAATTACTTTCTTGTCAAGACCTCAGCCCTCTTAGCCTCTGCTCCCTTCCTTTAGCTGGGGCTTCTAGGCTAGGCCCACTGTGCTGGACCTGGCTTCTGGGCTCCAATTTGTCTCGATCACTTTGGTCTTCAGCTCCTTGCCCTACCTTGTGCAGTGAGCCTGCTTTGGCTCACTCTAGGCCCCCTGGCCGTGTCACAACCCAGCTCTGGGCAGTGAGCGTGCTTTGGTTCTGTCTGGACCCCTGGCCCTGTCTCTACCCTACTCTGGGTGCTGATCCTGTTTTTGCTTCATCTACTACATGCCCTGGACACCCAGCCCTTTTGGCGGTGCTCAAAATGCTCTCATGCCTGCAGGCATTTTTGGGATCTCCTTAACTCCTAATAATCCCAACCCAAAAAGCCAGTATGAACTGTAACAAAAGAATAAGCCTGATGGCCATAACACAAATTAAACCTGTTCTAAGTCCAAACATTAATAGGAACTCACTGTCAGGGCAGCAAGTCTTCCCCTTATCCTAGGTTGTATCTCTCTGCATGTGATCAGTGCTTTACTGGCAATCCTTAGGGCAGCTCAGAAGTCAGCTCAGTGGCCTCCTACAATGCTCCTGACCAGGAGCTCCCCTCCTTGTGACTTGCAGGGGACAGACTGCCTGACCTGGCTCAGGCTTATATGCTGTCTAAGCCCTGCCCCTTCTGATCAGGTAGTGCCGATAGCTTGTTCCAGGGCAGCTAATGACTGGCACTGCCCCTCTAGGCTCTGTCCTTCTGGACTAGTAGCTAACTTCTGACCTAAGCTGCCTATTTCTTAGCAGCTAACTTGCCTTAGGCAGAGTTTTCCTGACCAGGCAGCAGATGTGTCCCTTTAATGAGCAGCTCCCTAACTAGGAAGCAGTTTGCTTTGCTGCTTTTCCTCTTTAGCTGGTCTGTATTCAGTTGGGCTGTGCAAAGCTTCAGTCCCTGATTTGATTCAGCCCAATTTGGTGGCCAAATCCCAGAATCCAAATTGAATCAGAGGACCCTTTAATTTCTCCAAATCAAATAGGAACCCTCCGAATCGATTCAGAAAGATTCAGAGATTTGAACATAGAGACAGGTTTAAATGTTTTTTTCTATATACCTAGATAGCAGGGGCTTGTGACCACTGCAATGCTGGGGTGCATGGAGCATCCCACAGGAGTGCAGAGGGCTCCCCAATGCTCTCAGAAGCAGACCCAGAAGTGGACCAGAAGCACTTCTGGTCCACTTCCAGGTCTGCCAGGGAGCATGCTGGGCACCCCCCCCAGCTCAGTGACTGGTGCCTCCCAGGTCTGGGGGGACCCCCAGGGCCCCCACAGCTGATTCCCAAGCCAAGAGGATGTGAGGAGGGGCCCTGATGCGCTCCCCAGCAGACCCAAAAGTGGACCAGAAGCACTTCTGGTTCACCGCCAAGCACGTGGAGGGCCCCCCCACACTCCTGTGGGACGCTCCATGTGCCCTAGCATCACAGCAATCATGAGCCATGCCTGCTACCTCAAGGTACGTATAAAAAACTTTTAAAGCTGTGTCTGTGTCCAAATTGCTGATTCTGTGAATCAGCATCGAATCTTCAGATCTGGATTTGACCAAGTTGAATCAGGGACAGTGATCTGAATCAACTAATCAAATCACTGTCCTTGATTTGGGCTGAATCCAAATCCAAATCCAAATTGAATAGGGCCCGCTTCACACAGCCTTGGCATTCAGCTGCCTGGACTCTGTTGGTTGTAGTTTCTCTCCTTAAAGTAACAGGAGACCCAGTCACCCTGTTATACCTGCTATGGAGTCCCTAAACACACCTGACAAAAGTAATACTATATTTACATAAGACATTTAAGCTGCAGTGTGGAGAGCAGTGCAAGAATATGGTAATGTTGCGGTGATGTTGCAGCTACGGTGGTCCAGGCCCGTACATAAATATTTTTTTTTTATTTTTTTTATTCTTTTTATGGCCCTGGAAAATTTACAGTTTTAAACAGTGAAAAAATTGTTTCATTTTCTATATGATAAATAGCCAGAAGTCCAGAATACTTACTTTCAGAGTATTTACAATGACTCTCCCTGAGCAATTCCAATACAAGTGACCATGTTTTGCAAAAGCCTCAATTGTCTTGTATTGCATTTAGGTCCATCATTCTGGAAAAACAGGCAAAGATCCAAGACTTTTGTAGTCATAGATTGTATTGGTAGCAGATTTTCAAATACCTAAAAAGTATCTAAAAATATTATCCAGTTTGATCATAATTTCTTGGTCTCAGTGCAGGAATTGCTGAATGAAATGCTATGGTCTGAGTCACAGAGGTGGCTAGACAAGACAATATATGAAAGAACGCTTGAATTTTGTGTCAAATACAAAATGAGTTTAATGGAAAGTAAGATAAAAAGGTCCATTAATTGCATCCAGAAAGGGAAACAGGACAGAGTGCTATGGACATTGATTCACTTGCCAATTAACTAGTGTCCTTTTCTTTTGGGTGGGAAGCTCAGCATTGTTATCCATCTCTGTCACCTTGAGGTCAGATTATTGCAGTGTGCTCCACATGGAGCTAAACCTTCAGGCAATGTGGAAAGTGTAGATAATACAAATGCAGCTGACTGCTTATCAGGTAATATTTCCTCACAGAAGCACATTACACCTGTGACCTGAAGGTTAAGGCCTCAGTTTTAACCCATAAAACCCTATATACCTTTGAATTTACTGACTTAAAATCATGAAGACAGAGGTATTTTTATATTTCAACTATAGTTCCTAAGGTACTGCTATTAGGCACCTCCAAGAAATAAAGGATAGAAACTATCAACAGGGTGCACTCCATGGAGCAAGTGAAAATGTCCAGGTTACATCCACCTTATCCTTCCCTGTTCGCAAAAGATGGGGATGGAAGAAACTCAGGTTTATCTAGTTTGTGGCCCTACCCCTGAGGCAGAATCAACTCAGACACATAAGACAGCTCCTGCCCAACACACGTCTTGCTATCAAACTTGATAGCACGGATTAGAAGAAAAGGGACACAGAAAGGTAAAGTCATTTGGTCATGGGGTAACACAGCAGGACTGTAGCAGAGCTAAATACAGGACCCAGATTCTGAGTATGGTAGAGCTCCCCTACCCAGGAACCATACTGCCCCTCAAAGCATAAAAGTACATGAGAGAGCACAAGAGTAGGGTTACCATACGTCTGGGCTTTCCCAGACATATCCTCTTTCTGGATCCTTCCATCTCCATCTGGGCTGATTTTTTGAAATATGATCAAATGTCTGGGATTTTGCTCTGCTCAGCTTCGAAGTTTTCCCCAGCACTTCCTGGCTTGCCCTAGCAAGAAACTGCTTGGGACTGGGGGGAGCAGGGGGAGAGCAATTGGAGGCAAGGTGCACATGCACATGGCTGGCATACAGCCACACAGGGTTGTGGAAGCAGCCCTAGCAGCTGGATGCAGGCAAATCTGTGGGGGGTGGGGGTTGGAGGGGCAGGACTTGGGGACTGTCTGGAGTGGGGGGGAGGTGCATGCACGTGCATGTGTGCTGCAGGGATGGGGGAAGGGATGGGTGTATGGGGAAAGGAGTGCCTGCCGGTTCTGGGGGAAAATGTCCAGATACTGGCACTACAGAAAGTGTGGGGGGGAGGTGCCTGCCCTTCCAGCAGGGGAAGGGGGCACAAGGGCCCTACGGTGGCAGCAGAGAGCTGCCTGGCTGGGCTGGCAGCACCAGAGCCAGTGCCCTTGCTTGCAAGGGCAGGGCAGCCAAGAGATGCTGCAGGGCTGGGAGGAGCAGGGGCCTACAGTTTGGGAGTTAGGGGCACCACCAGGGCTGAGGGGGCTGTGACTTACACAAGAGGCCTTACTGTACTTGAGGAGACAAAAACATTAGGGGTCAGAGGAAGGGCAGGCTGAAGTGCTCTGCGTCAAGATTCAAGGAGGCTGTGGGGAGAGCGATTTGACGGTAGGGGTCTACTACAGACCCCTCAACCAAGGGGAGGAGCTGGACCGGGAATTTTTGGGCCAGCTTGCAGAGGCACTTAAGGCAAGGGATATAGTTGTCATGGGTGATTTTAATTACCCGGACATCTGCTGGGAGGAACAGTCAGCCAGGATGGAC
>NW_017728918.1:83925799-83937249 GCF_001723895.1 Crocodylus porosus
ACCCTGGGGGTCTTTAAGAAGAGGCTTGATGCCTACCTGGCTGGAGTCATTTGAGTCCAGTTTTTCTCCCACCCAGGTTGGACTTGAAGATCTATAAGGTCCCTTCCAATCCTACTTCTATGATTCTATGATTAGGAGCTATGCAACCAGAACATTCAGTTCTGGAGGCCAATCAACCTGTGTGGGCTGATTTCAAGTAGAAGCATAATCCACAGCTTTGCATTACAAGACAAAGCCATATAGGTAACGCTCTTGGAAAATTTCAGTTTAAGTTGGGAAGATTGATTAGGTTTGAGAAGGGCCAAGGGCATAAGTGTTGTAATGTGTTGTAGTGTGCTACGTAAGATCATTTAAGATCTGAGTTACCTTAAATGATTAAGTAATCTTTTATAAAATATCCCTATCCAAACAGAGAGCATCTTGCCTTTGCTAAGAAACAGAGCTCTTTCTTCCACACACCCTATAGAGCTGGCCCATCGGAAGAAGCCCAAAAGGAATCAAGCACATTCTGTAAAGAAAACACACCTTGGATTGGAGGGTAGGGAGAAGACATTAAGCAGTAAAATCACTGAACCAAAGGCTTGCTGTGGATTAGAGTCAAATGGAAAAGGAACAAAAGATGCTTATGTACCAACCATAATTTATGGACTTTGCGCTTTCAGTGAAATTAAGGACATGGACACACATAACCAGTTTAATGTGGTTTAAACCTTACACTGAGGTCCTTGACAGATGTTAAAATAAAGGTGCAATGGGATTTAATGTGGGATCCCAACTATCACACTTCCTGCCATGCTACACATGCATGGTAGGAGATGCAATTGTGGGATCTCACATCAGATCCCCATTATGCCATATTGGTGGTGCAGACAGAGCCAGTCCTGGGCTCCTCTGCACTGGCAAGTAGCAAACTTGGCTCCCATATGGGGAAGCATACAATGCATTACAGGCAACCCTCGCCATTCGCAGGGGATACGTTCTTGAGATCCCTGCAAATGGCAAAATCTGTGAATATGGCAATGCATTCATGAACACAGTGCCCGCGGCGGTTTGGGGTGCTGGTGCGGAACGGGGATGGCTCCCCTGGAGATGCTGGGAGCCCAGCGGTGGCAAGCACAGAGCTCCCAAGGAGCTCCTGTAAGTGTATTTAAGATGTAGGTTTGGCATTCACAAATATTTGCTGAGCCTGCAAATAGCAAGGCTTTCTTGTACTGTGGCTGGGCTCCCTGTCAGCTGGTCAGAGCTCCCAGCCAGGAGAGCATACCATGTGCTCCCATGGCTGGGAGCCCACCTGCTGATTGGACCTCCCAGAGAGGAAACATATATCTTTAATCAGGTTTTAAGTGTAGTGTCCATCAGGGGCCTAACAAACACCACATAGGTGTTGGACTGTCTATCCTTGGAGGTTTTTAAGGCCTGGCTTAACAAAGCCCTGGTTGGAATGATCTAGTTAGAGATGGTCCTGCTTTGAGCAAGGGGTTGGATTAGATGACCTCCTGAGGTCCCTTCCAACCCTAATTTTCTATGATTCTAAACATAGAAGTCTATTAAATGGGTTAAAAGTCACCTTTCATGGTTTAAAAGCATACCTGGAAAATCAAGTACTCTTTTGAGCTGGTTCACAGTGCACTAGTTCAGTGTTATGTATGGATAGTGTTCTGTGCAATGGATCTAGTCGGTGCTCCAGGAATTGCATAGTGTATCAATCCTCCCTCCTCCCACACACACATGCATGCACCAACCAGCTGTTCTGCTACACAGCCAGAACTCAACTGCTCCTCTTATTTTCCTTTTGTTGGAACTTTTAAAAAAATCAATTAGCCCCTTTGTACTGCTTGTTCAATAAAAGCCATCTTTCTAACAACCATTATATGTCCTCACTCCCTACTTGACCATGGCTCTTCATCATAATCCTCATGGAAACTCCCTTCCCCTGGACACCAGCTGACACTACAACAAACAGCCTTCTAAACTCTGCTTCCTTCCTTTTATTTCTTGATCATGTCTTCTGTTAAACCCCAACTCCACGTGAGGCCCAACGACTAAGGAGTGACGAACCAATTGCCCATTGAATCATGAGCACGACCGCTTGTGGAGCAAACACAAGCACACACTGCGCTCAACAACTTTATTGAAGTGGAGGCAACTTCAGGCGGGTCCCCACCAAACTGAGGAGTGGCCCAGAACATCATTGCATTCATACATATATACCTTCCAGTTTACACTCATTAGCATTAAACCATGCCCAGTCTCCTCCCATTATGCCCATGGCTCCACCCCTACATTTACATGGAATTGGCTATGCATTAGTCCGTTACCATGAACATGTCCACTCTGCACCTGCATGAGGTTGTCACCACTACTACCTTTGTTTACTTGCTGTTAATCATCTTAAAAGCATACTTTTGCCTTTTTCCTCTTGATATACCACTGGTTTCCTCCCCTGTCTGGTTTGAGTTCCTCTATTCCACACTAAACAAACAGTCAAATGATGAGACAAATGATTAACCATTTAAAGCCCTGCATTCCACTAAGTAAACAAACATGTCATTTTGCTGATGTTAGTTAGAATAAGCATTACACTTCTGCTAACTTTAGTGTCTTAAGCCTTATGCCCAGTCAAATCTCTAACTTGGGCATAGGTAAGCAACGTATCAGCTGCAAGACCAAGTCCTTCAGTGTCCAGGCTCACCATAAATCAGCAGAGGAAAAGGGCGGGGAAAAAGTAAGGGTCCTAACATTTTCCGCCTGGAGAATTACTGGCAGGTGCAGTCAAGGTGGAGCTAACTGCAGTGTTGTGAAATCTGTGGGTCAGGCTCATTAATCTATTTCAGCTCACCCTCAGCCTACACTCTCATTTTGCACCAGCTTGGTTATATGCTTCTAGATCTCGGATGTGCAGTAGCACAAAATATATAGAATGAGTCCCAATCATTGTGAACCAGTATTTATTGGCTTTACTTTCACTAAGGGCAAGTCATGAGTTAGGCTTTTTGTTTCATTTTTATAATAAACTCATATAGAGTGCATCCCAGAACAGCTAACATTAAAAGCAGAGACAGTCATGTTAGATGCTTGTGCATTTGCCAAAACCTTTGCACAGACAGCCCGCAGTACCACTCTTCACATATTCCATAGCTCTTTTTCTCATCCATGTAATTTGTAAACTAATATACTGGACACTGCTAGGATTTTGCTTCCTGTCACCAGAGTGTTTAAATTTGACTAGGCAGTAGCAATTGCGTTTTAATACAAGCAAAGTGATCTGTCAAAGGCAATCAGTATAGTGATGTTATCCCATGAGAATCCTAATAATCTAGATGAATCATCCTGCTCCGTATGAAACTCAACAGTTGAACTCTCAGCACAGAATGCCACAATCACTTAATGCAGTAAGTATACATGGCTGTACCATGTTTCGACACAAAACTGTACACTCACTTGTGCCTAACACACTAGTTCTGCTTAAACAAATGCATCTCTTTGATATTTGTCATTACTTGTATTAAGATCATAAGGCTCTTCAAGAATTTCTTAGGGAAAATTCAGTGTACATATTTAATAGCAAGATATTACCTGTTATTTATATCCAAACAAACACATCTACTAACCTGGTTAATGTTCAAAAAGAATTTGAGGGCATTTTTATTGGGAGTGAGAATTTGGAAACAAATCAATTTGATGGGCAGGAAGACAAAATGGATGGATAACTGGTTTCAGAGAGGAAACATCTTTTGATGGATCATCATAATACTCTACAGGTAAGTCCAAATTGTGCAAAAAAACCCCCCCAAAACAAACAAACAACCCCCCCCCCCAAAAAAAAACACTTTTGCACACATTTCAACTCTAAGGACATTACAAAATTCTTGAAAGAGAATGCTTATTATATGATTCCAAGAGACAGATTGGTGGCAATGGGCATCCACTGACTATTTGAATTCAAAACAGAATGTAAAAGTGTTGACCTTCAAGCCAAATTTGCCCAAATCTGGCCCAGAAGTTTAGAACAGAGTATAAATAACATGCTAAACTTCCACAAGTACAAACAGAAATCTGTTTCGGCCATTCGAGCAAGCAGCTTAACTTTACTGAGCTATTTTTAAGTAAAACAAAAAAATCACGAAATACATGATGAATTGTTTTTTACAATTTCTTTTCCCTCCCCTCATCATGCATTGGATCCTATTGCCTGTAGATTGTGCATAGATTATACCAAAGTCAGTCCTTGATTTAAATTGTGTTATTGTTGACAGAGAAACTGGAAAGAAAGTGTTCAATTGGTATATGTACTCTATGCCTAGAAAATGTATATCACAGTCTCTAGCTTATATGCTGTGTGGTTACCTGTCATGCCACCCGTGCATGGGTACAAACAGATGTGCTAACCTGAAAAGAGTACTTTTATTTTTACAGCTCAAGAACCCCTGAGGAAGTTTAATTCATTTGATTTAAAGGTTTGACTCCCAACATCAATAAACAGCTGTAGGTGACTAATTTTATTTTTAACTGGACAACTGACTCTGCTGGGTCCATGCTCAAAATTCTTTGTACCAGCTCGTGCATAAATAAATTGCTCTAGGGCTTACAAAAGTGCCAGTGATTTTAAAGGGATCATTAAATGTCTATCTAATTTCTAGTTCCAAAACAAGCTAAACAAAGGCATAAAATCATTGCAAAAATCTTTTAGCCCATACTTAAAACTGAAAGCCTCCTTTCCTCTGTGCAAAAATAGCTCAATTAGAAGCAATAAAAAGACTGGAGACCCACAGGATAGAACAAAACAAAAACAAATTTACAGTATTTTGCTACAGTAATACCAACAATATTTTATATTATTAACATATTTATTTCAGTCTAACAGTAGAAACCTATCTTAAAAGAAACAGAACAGGCTGCCCCTTTGTGAAGCTACTTAGGGCTCTGGACCGATTTAAAACACTCAGAAAAAGTCACAAGCTACCAGAGCTGTCTAGCCTGCCACAAAGACAGGGACATGCAGTGGTCTTTCCTCTTTGATTCATATTGATCAGCCTATTGATTGGCTTTGGAAAGAACTACACAACTATTTTTTTCTCCAAACATTTTTCTGAAACATAAAGAAAGGTCTTTGTAAGACTGAAATCGCCTTTGGAGTAATTAATTAGAAAGAGAAAATATAGAAGGACCTGAGTACTTATCAGGTAGAAAAGAAAGATACCAAAACCATTTGATAATTGCAAAGTTACTTTTCATGTACCTCAGTGGCATACATGTAGCCATGTACCTACACTTTCTGGCTTTTACATTTAGGGATTCTATTTCTGTGGCATAATAAGATCACCCTACTTGTGTATTTGCCAGAAGGAAAATGGGAAAGTGGAGAAAGAAGATCACAGAAAAGTAGGAATGGAAAGGACCTCTAGGGTACATCCAGATGTGAGTAGACATTTGGTTCCTCAGGGAAAAGTAGCAGTAATGCACCTTATGCCACAGCTACTTGTCCCCGGGAATGCGTGTGCCACACGTGCTTTGGCACATGGCAAGTTGCCCTGGATGGGGGTAGGGGAGGCTGGGACCAGCACTGTGCTGGCTCCAGAAGCCTTACCCAGGGTCCTGGGGGCCTCCTGGGGCTGCAGCCATGGTGATTCTGCCACGTAGAGCCTGGCCAGCAGCCACAGCACAACTCTGATCGACCTGGTTCCACTTTTCAGCAGCGCACGCTGCTCAAGCATGCGCTGCACCATTTACCTCCCACCCTCCCCCTTTTATTGACCCCTGGATATCCCCTAGAGATCATCTAATCCAACCCCCTGTCTCAGGCAGGATCACCCCTATCCAATCCACCCTATACTAATCTATTGTCTAATCTTTTAGCAAAATTACAATCAACCCTAACAAAACCCAAGACATAAAACCCTAACCTGCCATGGATAAAGCAGGGGAACCATGACAGCCAACACCTTGCTGCTGCAAAGGTTAATATACACTCAGAAGATCCTGCAAAGAAGGCTACTTGTCTCCACTTGCCTGCTAGAGAAAGGCAAAAAACCCCGCAGCCCATACCAATCTGACCATGGAGTAAAATTCCTATCTGACCCAAATATGGCAATCAATCAGTCTGACTGAGTGAAGGGCAAGACCTTCTAGGCAAGAACCTCCAGCTTTAATTCCCAACAAGAACATTGGCACACTGATCATTGGCACACTCCAATCAGTTTTTGCCCCTGCTCCTAATGGGGTAGAAAATATCCGAAATGTAGTTGTCCAAGAACTATCAAATGCAAGATGCAGTGGATCAGCTTCAAGTGGAGGGCTGGAGAGCACTCTGGGAAATGCCTAGCCTGTGGTCAGGGACTCAAAGAATTTTGAAGGAATCAGAAAACTTAGGTTCAAATCTCTGCTAAGGGGGAGCTAGGACCCTAGCAAATACCCTAGCCATGAGGCCATTCTAATAAAACTTCTAATAACACATGGAAAGACTTTCCCTCCAATCTCTAACACTTCGTAGTTTTTTCTGCAATTAAAAGTTCAGGATCTTGTGGCATTACATGAATGCCTGGAAATTCTTTGCCAACTATGCTACCATAGTGCAGCCTTCTAAGCATGTTTATGATGGGAACACAGGTTTACTATTTCTACACTGAATGCCAAACTGTGCATCAGTGCCAAAAACTGCAGTTATGTAGCTATATAAGTACCACTTATGCATATAAAGGAAATAGGATTGAGCCCTTGTCCCAGCTGCCAGCAGGAGGGTTCATGATTGAGAGAGTGGTCGGGAGTAAAAAGGTAAGAAAGGTTTATTGACTTAACAAACACACAACTATGTGTAGTATAACAAGACAACAATGATAAACAATAACAACTCACGTCAGCAACTTATCGGCAGTCCCCTCTGATGCCTGATGCATGACAAGTTCCTCTTCTATAAAGGTCAGTGAAGTCAGGCATCCCTGATTTGCGCTCTCCGAGGGGTACTGGGAAGGACACTGGTATTCAGTCCTTGAGCTCCTTGAGATCCATTGGCTCACAGAAACCCGGTCAGCAGCTAATCTTTAAATTAGTAGCTTCTCTCACAATGCTGCGTTTTCCTTCTGTGGATTTCCGGATGTGCTAGCCAATTTATAACTTCTGAGCTACACTGTTGACTCACAGCCACTTGCACTCTTACACTATGAATTTTCCTTATGACTGACCAATAGCAGTACAAGCCTTTGCATTTTCCTGATAAACTGTAACTATGTCACTACATACAAGGCCTCACTACTTACAAGGCCTCACTAATCTTCTACTTCAATTAAACTCTTAGCGGCAACATACAGTTCACAATGCATGAACAAACAGAAGAAACACCTGGTCTAATCCTCACAGAGCATTCAGCAACCACCTTCACCACACAGACACAACTCTCAGCTGTCACAGGCTCTAAAATAGCCTTGTTAAGAGTCAAGCACCTACAGCCCTATCACAGGTAAAGAGCCTGCTCCAGAAAGGCTTACTGAGGAAAAAAGTTTGTATCAGAGGATAACTTCACAATGCTAAAGGTTAGCAGGGACCAAGCAGTGAAAGGAAAATACTCTTAGACAAAGAGTTATTTTGTGCATGTCACTGGCCATCACTGTATCACCCTTTTTTTGATTTCTTTGGTAAATTTTACAGGTTTGGTGGTTTCTCTCAGACCATATCAGGCCAAGGTCTGCATAAGTTGATAAGTGGCTGAAGTTAGCATCCTTACTGAACCAACAGCTTTCATTTTGTATATATTAGGAAGGAAGGAAGGGTCCTGCCCTTGATCTATCACTACAGCATTGGTGAAACTGGACATGACTTTCTAGAAAAGGCCTCACTTATTTAACCATTGTATGTAGAAAATCTTCATATGTATGACTAAAAAATGGAAGATCCTTATATCAACCACTTAAACCATCTGTGCGTTGGCATCCTCTGGAGAGCTCCCCGGGGAAACTTAAAATTGTACAGTCTATAGCAGAGAAATGAATTAATGGAACTCTAGCAGTTAGAATCTAGCCAATGGACCTGTCTTTTCTGGCATTGCCTAGAGCAGTGGTTCCCAACCATTTCCGTGCTGCAGACTGGCATGGCGATTGACCTGCCCCCCAGCTTTAATCCTGCATGTGAGCACCGGCAGCAGACACCACTCACCCTGGCAGACAGACAAGGGGCCAAGGGGCGGGGGCTCGTGCTATGACCCAGCAGCCAGCCCACCATAGTCCAGTACCAGGCTGTGGCCTGGTGGTTGTGAACCTCTGGCCTAGAGCTTCTAACTAGCCAAGTTCTCCTACACAGCTTACAGAAAGAAAGTGCTCTGGATGGCCTCTCTCAAAACATAATCAAACCGGAAGCTATGAACAACCACAAGATGTCTTGCAGTTTTGATGTTTTCCTTCTAAATCCCTTTACTTTATTTATTTTTTTTAAAGACCACTAGCAAGATCTGGTCCAGATTGTTCTAGGATCTGCACAAATACATAGTAAGAGAGCCCCTAAAGACATTTAACCTGTTTTCATGCAGGAGACAATCCATAAAAGTCAAGATAATGCTAGATTAGGATAATCATTTTGAAAATCATGGTTTCAATTAGAAGCATGGTGTACTGAAATGGTCAAAGTCCTTAAATCTTCAGAGTCAACAAATAGTTTCATAGTTGGTAGAGTCAGAAGGCACCTGAGCAGATCAACATGTCTGCCCCCCTGCCATGGTCAGGAAAGAATGCTGGGGTCAAACGACCCTGGCAAGGTGATTATCTAGCCTCCTTTTGAAGACCCGCAGGGTAGGGGCAAGCACCACTTCTCTTGGAAGTTGGTTCCAGATCCTAGCCACCCTGTGAAGTAGCGCCTCCTGACGTCTAGCCTGAACCTCCTCTTAGTCAACTTCTGGCCATTATTCCTAGTTAATCCTGGTAGTGCTCAGGGGAACAAGGTCTCTCCTGTTCCCTACTGGTCCCCCTTCATAAGTTTATAGACGGCCACCAGATCCCCTCTCAGCCTTCTCTTGTGGAGGCTGAACAGGTTCAGGTCCCATAGCCTCCCCCCATAGGGCCTGCACTGCTGCCCCCCGATCATGCAAGTGGCCCTCATTTGGACCCTCTCAATGCTGTCCACACCCAGAACTGGATGCAGCACTCCAACATCGGTCATAATGTTGCATAGAGGGGGAGGATCACTACCTTGGACCTGCTCGCGTTGCATCTGTGGATGCATGACAAGGTGCGGTTGGCCTTACTGACCGCGTTCTCACATTGGTGGCCTGTGTTCATCTTGGAATCTATAATGACTCCAAGATCCTTTTCTGCCTCTGCACTGATGAAAAGGGAGTTCCCCAGCCTGTAGGTATGCTGCTGGTTGTTCCTCCCCAGATGCAGTACTCTGCACTTGTCAGTATTGAATTCCATCCTATTATCATCTGTCCACCCCTGTAACCTGTCCAGATCCAGTTGTAGCCTGTTCCTCCCTTCTAATGTGCCCACTTGTCCTCACATCTTAGTGTCATCTGAGAACTTGAACAAGGTGCTTTTTACCCCCTCATCCAAGTCAGTGATGAAGATGTTGAACAGTGTAGGCCCCAGGACCGAGCCCTGGGGTACCCCACTGCCCACAACCCTGAAGGTCGAAAATGACCCATCCATCACCACTCTCTGGGTGCTGCCCTCCAGTCAATTTGTGACACATCCGACTGTGTAGGCATCAACACCACAGTTGCCTAATTTTTTAATGAGAATGTGGTGAGGGACAGTGTTGAAAGCCTTCCAAAAGTCCAGAAAGACTACATCCACCATGACACCTGCATCCAAGGATTTTGTGATCTGGTCATAGAAGGCAACCAGGTTGGTCTGACAGGACCTCCCTCTAATGAACCCATGTTGGTTGCTCCTAAGCATAATCTCCCCTGCTGGTCCCTCGCAGATGAGTTTTTGGATAATTTTCTCAAAAAGCTTCCCCAGGACTGAGGTAAGAGTAAAGGGCCTATAGTTTCCTGGGTCCTCCTTCCTCCCTTTTTTGAAAATGGGGACCACACTGGCCCTTTTCCAATTCTCAGGTACCTTGCTAGAGCACCACAAGTACTCATAGAGCTGTGCCAGGGGTCCCACAATGGCCTCTGCCAATTCCCTCAGCACCCTTGAATGGAAATCATCTGGACCTGCTGCCCACCGATTACTACCCAATGGTCCTATTCCATGTGGATACTAATGATGCGGCCAGGAGATGCCCTGATCACCTGATGGAGGACTACCATGCTCTGGGAGGCATGCTGAAAGAGATAGGCGCACAGATGGTTGTCTCTTCTGTCCTACCAGTGAGTGTACGTGGAAGGTGGCATGCGACATGCATTGCAGAGACCAACTGGCAGCTTCGGGAATGGTGTCTTGAGGTGGGCTTTGGCTTCCTCGACAAAGACCCGCAAATCACGACAAGAGACATGCTCGGATGGGATGGGCTGCACCTTTCCCCTTAAGGTAAGCACGTATTATCTTCTAGGTTGGCAGCTCTCCTCCGGCGGGCTTTAAACTAGGCTCATTGGGGGAAGGGGAAGACAAGGGCAGAGGAAGCCTTGGATTGCCAAACCAAGCAACACCCACAAAAACAGCCCAGCCTAGACTGACGAGCGGAACATATACACAAGTAAGCAACAGGGGCCAGGGCAATGCTGAGATTAGAGGGCCGGTGCACACATCCTCAGGAGGCTTCAAATGCCTCTACACAAACGCTCATAGTATGGGAAACAAGCAGGAGGAACTTACCCTTCTGCTAGCTGACACCAACCCAAACAAAGTGGGGCTTACTGAAACATGGTGGGACCCAATGCATGACTGGGCGGTGAATATCAAGGGCTATAGGCTGTAGAGGAGGGATAGGACAGGGAGGAAAAGTGGGGGTGTGGCGCTCTACATTAAGGAGGAATACACACCCTCATCAATTAGCCAAGAATCAGAGGGGGGGAGGCACTCTGAATTACTCTGGGTTAGAATACAAGGCAGATGAGGGGAAAGAGATTTAACGGTGGGGGTCTACTACAGACCACCCAACCAAGGGGAAGAGCAAGACCAGGAATTCTTAAGTCAGCTCACGGAGGTAGTTAGGTCAAAGGACGTGGTCATCATGGGTGACCTGAACCTTCCAGACATCTGCTGGGAAGAGCAGTCAGCCAGGTCTGACTGCTCATGTAGGTTCCTAGCCCAAATGCAGGACCTCCATCTAACCCAGGAAATGCACAGCCCCACCAGGGGAGACGCCTTGTTGGATCTGGTGCTGACCACCAGCGACGTCCTGGTGAGGGGGCTTGCAGGCACTAGACCACCTGGGTGACAGCGATCATCGCCTGCTGGAATTCACCATCCAGCGCAAGGTGGCAAAGGCCTACAGCAAGGCAGCAGCCCTAGATTTCAGGAGGGCGGACTTCAATGAGCTAAGGAGAATAGTCAGGGAAGCACTGAAGTCCCAGAGGGGAG
>NW_017728918.1:83938237-83966701 GCF_001723895.1 Crocodylus porosus
GACTAGGAATAACGGTCACAAGCTGGCAGAGGGTAGATTTAGGCTAGATATCAGGAGGTGCTACTTCACAGTCAGGGTGGCTAGAGTCTGGAACCAACTTCCAAGAGAAGTGATGCTGGCTCCTACTCCGGGGGTCTTTAAGAGGAGGCTGGATGTATACCTTGCTGGGGTCATTTGACCCCAGTACTCTTTCCTGCCATGGCAGGGGGTTGGACTCAATGATCTGCTCAGGTCCCTTCCGACCCTACAAACTATGAAACTATTTGAAGACATCCAGAAATATGGAGGCAAAGAATTTGTTAATGAGGTCAGCTTTATCATCTGGTGGAACCACCAGATTGCCAAGCGTGTCCTGAAGGGGCCCCACATCACCCAGTGCCTTCTTTTTACTCTGTATGTATTTAGAAAAGGACTTCTTGTTGTCTTTGATGCAGGTCGCTAGTCCCAGTTCTGTCTGTGCGTTAGCCTTCCTAACAGCCCCGCTACAGCCTCGAGCAATGGAAGTATAATCCTCCTTGGTGATTGCCCTTCCCTTCTATTGGGTGTACGCCTCCTCTTTAGCTTTCAGGAGATTCTGAATGCCTTTGGTTAGCTGTGGGGGCTTTTGAGCACTCTTGCCCCCTTTAACTCACGTTGGGACTGTCACCCTTTGGGCTCAGAGAATCGTCTCCTTAAGGAACGACCGCTCACCTTGGACTCTCAACTCCCCTCCCCTCTGTGACCTCAATGCCTCCCTGACTAATCTCCTTGCGTAATATATTGCCTAATATATTGTAGAATGAGTATTTTTACCATTCCCAGCAACAGAACCCTGGTCTTTAGTTCATACTTCAAGAACTTATATTTTCAGCTCTGTAAGTTCCTGCCTTAATCATTGACCAAGATAGTAGTTATCTGCTACCATGGTGGTTATAATATTTTGGCAACATATGTGGTTTCTTATCTGACCATACAACCTAAGAATACATTAGCTACTAACAGAGGACTGAATGTTGCTAGCAACGAGGACCTACTTACTACATTTTCTGTTTGCTGATGTAGCAAACTAAACCAATGCAACTCTAAATATAAAAAGCGGAAACTGTGCTTGAAGTTCAAAGGAAAAAGAATGTGAATCCATTAAAAAGATAAATGTCATTCTGAAGTTCTGTCTTGGGATGCAGGTACTTTCATTCTATCATTACAGCAGCACAATTTAGAGACTGATGGAAAGAACATATAAATACACTTCAAAACTTTTGTATAAACAAAAAATTAAGACCATTTTAAATATTAATGTCTGCATTAAAACTAAATATATACAAAGTAGTTATTTAGAACGCTCTTGAAGAAATGACTTGGAGCTTTTAGAAGAAATGACTTGGAGCTTTTAGACATACAGTCAAGTTTTTTAATACAATAATGCTGGGGTTTAACTGTATTCTTCAGAAATGTGCAGAAAACCAAACTTAGGCTAATGCTGCAAAGAGGGGAAGGTTAAAGGAAATTGATCAGAATCTGTCATGGTGTGTTCTGAACGTAAATCGATAAATTAAACACAGAATCTACCGAAGCCAAAACTTAAAAGAGCTGAGCAATTCTATTTAAATAAAATGTAAATAATGTTTAGCTCTCACAAGCGAGAAGGCCATATTAAGACATATGAATTCAGTTCAATTTTAAAAAAGAAAAATCATGGCTGTTCAGAAATTTCATAAATTCAATCTTAGGCTGCAGAGTGAGATGTTAAAAATTTAAGCTCTTGTGGGAACCAGGTGAGGAAGCATTGCAGTAAAAGGCTTCAAGCTATGTGGACAGCAAGCAATAAAAGATTGTCTAAGTATAGTCAGCAGAAACAAAGGTTCATTTTGGTAGGACTGAGCAAATACAATACAACACAGAAATGCAAGATGGACATTTATGCTAGTGTTTGAGAGCAAGGAACATCTGATTCAGATCCTACAAATGATTATGTTGCCATCAAATTCTGACTTAACAATTCTACAATAATATTAAGAATCTACTGGGAGGGAGGAGATAAGGGGCACATAGTTCCATATTTGGACACAATATTTCCATATGCATATATGGTGATATGGTGAAGGCAAATGGTATTTCAAGTTTTCAATCAGTTCCCTTGTGAAAGCAACCCCACCCTGCTTCCTTGTCCATACAGTACATGCTACAATATCATTGGGCACAATGTCTTCCATTTCTGCTTACTCTGTTCTGGAAAATAGGTGGACAGAACTAAAGCCGCAGTCTGTTTGAAACAGAACTAACCACATTTTAAAGCACAGCTTGCATTAATATTTTTGTATTTCAACACTGGAGTCTCCAAAGTTAAGCCTGCAGAAGATTTAATTTCCTGTCCTCCTTTATCTATGGACTGTTTTAATTCATATGGGATATACAGTAGTAGTCATTAGGTACACTGCACAGGTCATGGTTTTACTAGTTTTGCAACATTTGATGTCTGAAAATATGTTGTGCATCTAAAACTAGGGTCTTGCTATCTAACATTTTTATAAAGATAATAAAAGTTAATGAGCGCTCATGATCTATGCAGTGACGAGACATCTGCTCTTTTCTGCTTGAGAGAAACACCCACCCTGCCTTGTTCTGGCATAGCGGGAGAGAACAGATACAATCCAATTAATCATTCTAAACTATAAGCTATATTAAGTTATAGCTTCTCAACAGGCCTGTCATACAGTGCTCTTAATAGCGTGCAGGTGTCCTAAAGCAGTCTTTTCGGTATTATTATTAAATCCTGTTTTCATCACATGATCAGCTTCAGCAGGTAATCCTCGTTATGTATATTAAAGACATCCCCTCCTCCCCCGCCCCTGCTCCCCCCCCCCCAAGTTAATGCATATTTAAGGCTGAATGTTGAAAGCTACAAAAGCAAGGACATGGAGTTCTTACTATGACAAAAACAAAAGCTCTGTTCCCTAATGCACGTATATGTTCACTTTATCTTACAAGCTGACATGCCAGTTAGTGGAGCATGCCAGCTTGTAAGATGCCAGATAACAACTTTTACTGTATTAGTTACAAAAAACCCAAAACTAGTACTACACCAAACTCTTTCCACCATTTAAAACTCATTATACATATATACCACCTTCCAAATATTGATCCAAGAAGAGTATGTTCAGTTTAGCTGAAGTAATTCTGGTCTAAAATATAAAATATTGTTGATAAACACCAATAACTCTAAACTTAAAAGGTGCTAGGGCTGCCAACTTTAGATTATCATATTTTACTGCCAATCATAATCTTATTAAACAAGATATTTAAGTGAGTATCAGCAAGAGAAAACACACTGTGGAAAATATAGTCTGTCTTTGGTAAATAAAATTGCATCAGCTGTCCAGCAACCTACAAGAAAATCTGTATACAACTCAATTATTTTAAAACAGAATCTACTATTCTACATATCATTATGCCAGTTAGTAAAATCCCTTTAATAAATAGCTCTGTACAGGGCTAGATTTTGTACAAAATGGTTAGGTATTTCTGCGCGCCAAAGTATTTAATTACTTCGGAGCAAAAGCAACTTCTTAAAAAAACAAAAACAAAAAAACTGGGGAAAGGTTGTTTTGTTTTTTTTGTTTTTGTTTTTTTTTTTTTTTACTTTGCTTGGGCTTCTGTCCCTCCTTTCTTACCCACCTAAATTCCTTTCCTTATAAGACCACATCTTACTACTAGGATTTAGAGAATGTAAAAATGTATTTGAAGGTCTGTCAGTCTTCTCCCCATATACTTCACTGTAAACTTCTCCAGAAGCAGACTGCAACAATCCTTCATGGGAATGCACAATAGTCAAGAAAAAATACAAGTTTGAAACATGTCTTATGCCATTTGACAGTTCATGTTTTGGATACTATCTTTTAGTAGGAAGGTTTGATGTTCTTTGTAAAAGACTGTAGAGCTTACAACGAAACAAAAAGACATGTGAAGTGCTTGAAGAAAACTGTCTATGCCAGGAATCAGCAACCTACAGCCCATGGAACTGGGGCTTCAGCTGTGTTTGATGGGGGGGAGGTTTTCTGTGCTGCACTGAAGCTAGGCTGTGGGGAGAAGAGCAGTGCCAGCCCACCCAGGACCTGAGCTGGGCTATTCTGGCCTGCTACTACCAAATGTTGCCCACTAGCATGGGCAGTTCAGAAGAAAAGCATTTACAAGTAAACATCCCCAACTGAAGCCAAAAGAATCCCAACTAAACAAAAAACGGCAGACTGAGGAAGTAATGATTACATTACTCAAAATGCTTTCCTTCTAACAACCTATTTTGCAGGAAGAAGTGAAAAAAAAACCATACTATCATAAGTTTACTGAACACTATTAGACTCTATATGCAAACAGGGAAATAATTTTTAAACTATGTTCCCGTGTGTAGGTGTTAGCGATCTTCTCCATGAGTATCTTATGGTAGAGGAGGGGAAAGCAAGCAAGTAGGTGAGTTCCAATCATTTCATTAAGCTCTTTTTCAAGGTGTTGCATTTCAGGAATGGTGGGGTTTTTTTTGCTAATACACTAAAATCCCTGATATCTGGCACAAGTGGGGAATAGGGAGTGCCAATAATGTAAAAATGCTGGTTACCTGAGAACACAAGGTTCCTGGCTAGGTGTAGAGCAGGGGTGGAGGATGGGTAGTGCTGGCCGCTCACGGAGCAGGAGCAGGAGCAGGAGCAGGAGCAAGAGGGGAGGGCGGTGGCTGCTCGCACAGTGGCAACAGTGCAGCGTGGTGGGTGGTGGTAGCCACATGCAAGTTTTCCCTCCCTGCCCCACCATGTCCAGTTGGCTGGAAATTCTGGCTACTAGAGTATGCTGGTTAGTAAAATCCCAGATAACAGGGATTGTACTGTATTCTACAAGATGCCACTCAGGATTTCCAACAATTACAGTCCCCTCAGTTTACTTCTCAACCAACTTAAGCTTCTTGCCTGTGTATTGTTGATGTCCACTAAATGCAAATAACTTTTGTCAACATAGTAGATGCATGTCCATTCAGATAATTTTCAATACAACTGTTGATACAATTAACATTTACATTTAGTCTTGACAAAATAACTCAATCATGGATTCTGGTAAAATATTAAAATTTAATTATATCTGCTTCACATATAACTATATGAAAGCATGAGAAAAAGTATTCAAACAAACTGATATACGTCTAAAACAATATATACAAATTCTAACTGCAAACTGACCATGAAGTCACAAATACTTAAATATTTGGTACAATATAGTGTAAATTTTAATATAAATTAGATATTAAATTCCATTTGCTTACTTTAGTGACAATAGTCTATTCTTTACATGTTATATACATTAAAATACTAAAAAGTTAAAAAAATCTTTTTGATATAGGTACTATGCAATATATGGGAAAATACCTCAGATTTGCTATTTTATACACTATCTAAGTTAAACTTTCTACACTGTTCTGTGAAAAAATAAATGGCACTCTTACATGCATCAAGGCATATAATACGAGTCTGTATGTTACCAGTATACCATTTCAGTGAAAGGTAAACTAAAATGCAAAATGTCCATTCAACCACATATCTGAAAATCTAAAATGAAGACTGGTTTAAACAGATTCTGACAAACCCTCTGATTAAGATTAAACTAACATAAAGAAGAAAGTACACTATTTTCCATATAAAGCTACCAATAAACCAATGAAAATAGAACATACTATGAAATTTGAGTTATGTTAACAGTTCACAAACTTACTTAAACAACATAATGGAGAAGAAAAACTGGTCTTTTATGAATTTTAAAAGTCAGCCTCTCCTGTGGACTGCAGCATCTAGGCTGCTTTTCTGTTGACAGTTTCCTAAATTACTTCTGCCACTCTGAATTGCGCATCGGTAGTCAGATGAGTTTTCTACACTTCATTATGCCATTGTGTAACCATAGCTTCCACAGTGTAACGCTACAAGAAGCCTGTCCTTAAGGATTTCTTTACTTGGATATTCAGGTAACTTGAGCATGTTGATACTGAAAAGAAGGGAAGAAAGCATCACAATTAAATATGAGATCTAAGAATAAAATTTTCTGACTGCTTTGTATTAAGTAATTAACGTGAAATTGTCCTCCCAGATTTGCATTAGAATCAGAAAACCCCAAAGATGTCATATTTATGAAAAAACGCATTGCTGCATTGCAGTACCTTTCAGCATTCAAATGCACTGCAAGAAAATAAGTTCCTTTTGGCTTAAAATAAAAAGCAATACAGTAATTTAGCTTCAAGTGTCCCTTAGTGATATTGTACTGCTTTCCATTAAAATACAATAGAATAGGTAGAATTTTTTCCTTCAACAACAGGGAAGAAAATGTAACTACCTATTGCTTGTAATAACTAGTTTTCTATTACAGAGTAGATACATTGCAAACTGACCGGAGGGTCTCCTTTTAATGAGATGATACCAAAGGGTTACACCTTCCATTTTTGGGGGTGTAAAAAAGTTAATGAAAACAATGAAAGGAATACGTTCATTTTCTTAATGCATTTAAATGAGGCTATTTAACATACCACGTGCTCGATGTTGGGAGCAAATTTGGAGTGTATGGTACAGCAGCTATTGTAAAATTTTGCAGTCCACTGCCACCCATTATATGAGCAAAGCCACCGTGAGGCACCCTGGAACTGAAAACATCCACAGATTATAAAAACATGAAAAGGGCAATTACAGTCCAAAAACATAGCTTGTACAGAAAAATCCGTCACATATAGTATCCAATTGCTAATGGCTTTGCAAGTCCCATTGTCAAAATGCAATTATACTATTACATTAAAAGTGGGTTTCTCTCATTAACATTAGTTGTTAAACTATTTAGCTACTATTAAGAGAGGCTTTGTACTTTCTCAAGAGACTCGTTCTTAGCAACTGGTCCTTTTCTTAGTGCAGACTAAATTTGGTATTAATAGTTAAGAAATACTGTAGGTTAAAAACTTCCCTTCCCATGACTTGTTAAGAATCTGATCAAAATGTTCTTGATGTCTCTGTATCATTTAAAAGACTCAAAATTAAATACTGTGGTACTTCTTGCAATGAAGTAAATATATTAAAGAAGGTGATTTAATACAGTAATTATCTTTTGCAATGCTGTGAAATGTTAAATACCTAAGAATGACCATAAACTTGTCTATAAAAAGTATTTTTGTAATAATAAAAAACCACAGTATCTACACAGTAAGTGACCACATTTACAAAAAAAAAATCTCCTAAAAGTGTAAGTGACAACCTCTTGTGCAGAATTCAAAGACAATTTACAGGACGGTCAACTATTGTAACGTACAACCATTCATTTTAACAATATCAACTTATACTTTCATTTTAGCCTGTAACATACATGAAGATGTTAAAGCAGGAATGGGCAAAATATGGCTCACAAGCCATAGATGGCCCTTCAACTGACTGGACCTGGCTTGCAGATGGGCACCTACAAAATGGTTGGATCTGGCCCTTGGCTTCCCCCATGGTAAACTTCCTAGCAAAGCTGCAGACATCCAGGTACTGCTTAGTTCCCCCCACCTCCAGTAGTTCCTCCTGCCGCTGCTGCTCTGCTCCAGGTACTGAGGAAGCTGCAGTTGGGTGGCAGCTCCTGCCCCAGCACACAGGGCTCCAGCGCCAGCTCCTGGCCAACTTTGACTCACTCAGCTATCTGCAAGTGACCGTTTAATCGAGCCAGGCAGGCAGAGTGGGTGGAAGGCAACCAGAAGCTGAAGCTGGAGCCCCTCATGCTGCACAGGAGCCACCCAGCTGCAGCTTCTCCCTGCCTGGAGTGGCACAGCAGAGCAGAAGGAGGACAAGCCATTGGATGCAGGGGGAGCCAACCAGTACCCAAGCAGCTGCAGCTGCAACAAGAGCAGCCCTCCCAGGAAGCCGTGCACCTTGGCTGGAATGGGGGCCATGGACTGCTCTGGGCAGGGCTGGGCCCCATGCGCCACTGGGGCAGCTGCAGGTCTGATGGGTGGAAGGTAGGGGAGCAGACTACCATGCCCCAGCCAGGTCTGCTGCAATACCCCCTCCTGCCCCTCTCTTCCCAAAACTGGCTCCTGGGACCTAGTGCAAGGGAGGCCCCCCACATACACGTAGAAAGTGGCCGTCCATTCACACACCCTCTACCTACCCCACCCGCACGCACGCACCTCACACAATATACAAGGATAAGACTTTATTTTGAGATTATGAAATCACTTCTATATATGCTACTTAAAAAAACCCAAAAACAAAACCATAAATCAGGACAAAAAATATTTTTGAAATAAAATTTAAATGCATTATAGTAGATGTTTGATTTTTAGTATATGGTTTTTATATATCAATTTAACAAATTATATCTTTTAAAAGATTTCATGTGTATCACTGGCCATCAACATCTCACCAAAACTTGTTAGGTGGCCCTCCAGCCACTGCCTATCCCGTGTTAAAACGTAGTGGAACACTCTTACATTTCATACAGAACGTTAAAAACTGTTCTGGAGAGGAGCTAGCAGAAAAAAAGCTGATAAAACAGGTTACAATGTTCTTTAGTGACATTAAAAATATAAAAAAAAAAAAAAAAGACTGTTAGAATTCCTAATTTCAGGTTTTGTTTTAAAAATATGCTTGCAAGATAGTGAAAACAGCCTCAGTATTTGCAGAAGCAATGCAGAAAGGTTTGAGTGGGGAAGGAAAATGAAACAGCTTGTTTGTTCTAGGTAGGAGTCTCTTTCACTAACTATTAAGACACACTAGGTGAAAGAGTAGAGGGTAGAAGCCAGCATGGTCATGTGCATTCTGTGGCTAGATAAAAAGGATCTTGTGGTCTCTAACAATACTTTTTAAATATTCATGGACACAGTTACTTACTAATCCCTACACGTAACCAATGAAAATTATAAATGATCACAGTGAAATTTGGCAGACCAAATAATTTTCCCATCAGTAGGATCATGTGATGATTTTATCATGCAACTTCTGAGGACCCAAAAGTGTCTTAAGAGCTGAGCTCAGAACTACAATTCAAAACTGCTGTACATAACTTGTAAGTTGTAAGCCAAAAGGTTTATGGCTTTTATTTTTACCACAATTTTCTCTCCATGTGATTTACTCTATCAACTAAACAGAGCTCCATTCAATTTAAAAATTAAACAAAGATATTTTAATTCATTTGTAAGCCTCTCATTCATCCACCATTTAGTTAACATTTGTATAGGATGTCTTACAAAAGTCATGTCATATTACCAGGTCAAAATGATACCATATGATCAGAGCCCTGTATATTCTGCTAAAGAAGAATATATCACCTGCTGCAGAATTCTGCTTCAGTGTATAAACTTTCATTGTAAAAACATTTGAGTCTTTATGATGAAAAAATATATATCCTTCCAGATGGGTGTCAAACAAAAGCTAAAATGGTGCTATTATCTTCCCAGGCTCAGTAGGTATGAACTGCTCCTATTCACTTACATGAGATTCAAACAGGAAGTTTAAGAACTGAAATATCAAAATGTTCAACTATTCAATAGCCTTAATAGAAATTTAGTTGTTTCTTGTGGAAAGATCTAGTAAAACGGGTTAAGCCGTGCCTCTCACTTTTAACCAGGAACCAACCAACCACCTTTTCTTGAATGCATATCACCTGGAGATTTCTGCACAAAATCTGTGAAAATCAAATGTTACAGAACTTATGAAAAGCACCATATAAAACGGATTTTCTAACATATTTAACACTACTCTGTTTTATAGATGCTGAAATCATCATGAGTTACGTTTTCATGACGTTTAAGAGAATGCAAAATTGCAAGGGGGAAAAGACAGTTAAGATAATGCTTAAAAGACTTCAAAGAAATAGTAATGCCACTATCATAAATGTATTTGTTTTACTCGATCCATTAAATTAATTTTATGGTCCTTGGTTGGAAAAAAGAATATTTGATTTTTCATTGAAGTGGCACTAAAGGTATATTCAGGCTGGAATGAGAAGAATGAAAAGATATCATGTAAACTCTGAATACAGAGTACCAACCAACACATGCAGAACCTTAACACATCAGGAAAATACAAAGCATTCAATTGAAAAAAAATGTTAAGTTTGTTTATAGGCATGCTTTATAAATGCAGAATTATACTTCAGTACTCATTTCCGCTTTGCATATTCTGACAAATTACAGATAATTTTCACTAACAGATCATAGAAAATTAGGATTGGAAAGGACCTCAGGAGGACATCTAGTCCAACCCCCTGCTCAAAGCAGGACTAACCACAACTAGATCATCCCAGCCAAGGTTTTGTCTAACCAGATCTTAAAAACCTCCAAGGCACCCCCCCCAACACACCCCCTCAGCTCAGTGATCAACTGTGGGGGGGACCCCAGGTCCCCCTAGACCCAGGAGGCACAAGTTACCAACTTGGGGGACACAGGGGGGCCCCCCCACACGCTCCCTGGAAGTGGACCAGAAGCACTTCTGGTCCACTTCCAGGTCTGCTGCCAAGCACGCTGGGGAGCCCCCCATGCTCCTGTGGGATGTTCCATCCGCCCCAGTATCACAGCATTCATGAGCTGCCAGCTACCTTGAGGTATGTAGAAAAAACATTTAAAGCTGTGTCTATGTTTGACTATCCAAATCTTTCGGAATTAATTTGGAGGGTTCAGATTTGATTTGCAGAGATTAAAGGGTCTCCCAATTCAATTCAGATTCGGCCACTGAATCGGGCCGAATCTCCGCTGAATCACATCAGTGACTGAAGCTTTGCACAGTCCTACAATCAGGTTGGTCAAGCATGATTTGCCCTTTGGAGAATCCATGTTGTCTGTTCCTAATCACCTTCTCCTCCAAGTGCTTAGAAATGGAGTCACTGAGGATCTGCTCCATGATTTTTCCAGGGACTGAGGTGAGGCTGACTGATCTGTAATTTCCTGGGTCTGCCTTTTTCCCTTTCTTAAATATGGAAATTATGTTTGCCCTTTTCCAATCATCTGAGAATCTCCTAATCACCATGAGTTTTCAAAGATGATGGCCAGTATATCTGCAATCACATCAGCCAACTCTCTCAGCACCCTGGGTGCATCCCATCCAGCCCCACAGACTTGTACACATCCAGCTTTTCTATATAGTCCCTAGCCTGTTCTTTTGCCAGTGTTGGCTGCTCACCTCCTCCCCAAACGGTGCTGCCCGGTGCAGTACTTTGGGAGCTGACCTTGCTTGTGAAAACTGAGGTGAAAAAGGCACTGAGCATTTCAGCCTTTTCTGCCTCCTTTATCACAAAGTTGCCTCCCCCATTCAGTAAGGGCCCCACACTTTCCCTGATCCTCCTCTTGCCATGGACATACTTGTAGAAACTTGTAGATCTCAACCCAACTCTATTTTTTTTTTGTGCTTAGACAACCAGATTTCCAAGGATGTCACTGCAGTTACATGTGTACATGCAAAGGATTTACTTGTATGTGCTCATAGCTACATGCACATGTAAAAGATGAAGTCTGGAAAACTATAATGCTCAAAGTAACAGATCTATTGCTAATTGAAAAACAAAAAAACTTTTCTGCCATGAGATATACCCGAGGCAAAACTTCGGTCATAACTAGATGCATTATAGGAGACAAGTAACATTAATCTAATTAATTTCTACCAAGTTCCAGTACAGAGCTTTAAAAAGGTACTGATGAAAAGAATGCAATTCCTGTTGCAAAAAGCATATATGAGTATGTTCACACAAGTCTCATGCAAGACTTATAGTCAAAGAATCCTGCTGAGGGTCAACAGTTCATTAAGAATGCTCTGAACGAAGTGGATCCCTGTAACAAGGAGCCAAAATGCTCTTGTTACTTTGAGAGAGAAACAACAGCAGATAGCACCCAGGCACCTGAACAGGGGCTGGCTGCAAGAGGGAAGGTAACAAAGAAACACTGCTGCCTAGGCAGTGAGCTTCTCATTTAGCTAAGGGCACGCCTGCAGCCAGCCAAGGGAAGCCTCATGACTGGAAGGCAGCAGGGGTTAGGAAGCATATAAGCCTGGACAGGCAGTCTGGCCCTGAAGACTGCAGAGGAAAGAGCTCCTGCAGGATAGTGCCTAGCTGACTCCTGAAGTGCCCTGGAAATTCAAGTAAGGTGCTGAAGGCAAGCAGCAGCTTATGACCCAGGGCAGGGGGTGACGTTTGATTATATAACGGGTAGGCTAAGGGTTTTAGTTACAGCAAGTGTGTTTGTTTTCATTTTGGATTTATATCAGCAGACTAGATTGGGACTTCCAGGGGTGGAGGAGGTCACAGTAGCACCCAAGCAGGGCAGAGATAGGACCAGGGGCAGAGGGGGTAGCACCTAAGCAGGGCAGAGATGGGGCTGAGGGGAGGGGGCCCAGTGCCCGAGCATGGCAAAGATGGGGCCAGTGGGCAACGCCTGAGCAGGTCAGAGATACTGAGGTCAAGAGACCTGAGCCAAAGCAGGTATGACACGGGCTGGAAGGCCTAGGAAAAGGGAAGGGGCAGAAAAAATCGGAAAAGCTGCGGTCCCAACAAGGTAAAATGAAAAGATAGCAACATCTGTGAAGCATGCACATGACTGCAGGGGAGGATGAAGGCTATGAAAATTTGCCCTTGAGGCACTTAATGTGCTAGAGTACAGCTTGTTAGTGGACACGGGCTCACTCCGGGACCCCTGGGCAGCCTCCCTTTTCCAAGTTAAATAATTACACCAGGGCATGGCAGGAAAGAAAGGGGGGGTGGTACCCAGAGAGCCAGGGTGAAGCAGATGCTACGGGGCTAGCAGGGGGCATCATGGCCATCCTTAGGGCCCAGTGCTTGCTACAGTCCAACTTTGAACTTACTCTGGTGACATGCTCTATGGAGAGTTTGAAACATGACCCTGTAACTTAAAAGAATGTTGTCTGCCATCTGGACTGAGAAATAGCAAACTGAACTACGATAAGAAAGCAGATTTCCTTAAGAAGCTGAAAAACCAAGTCATGAAAAAGTACAGTTAAAATACACTACCCAATTCTGCAAGCCTTGGAGAAATAGATCAAAATTCACATATAAACTAAAACTGCCATGTTCTTCAGGGACAATATTCTTAACAGATAAGGAAAGACTATTGGAAGTTGGGGGCAAAGCCATTTTGGTATTTTGTTCATACTGTGAAATTATTTGTTACAAGAACAAGGATGGCCAAAAACCTCTACGCTATTTCTTGCTCATTAAAGTAAAAGGAAAGAAAAAATTGCCAAATTTTGCCATTCCCAAAATGAGAGAAAAGACAGAAAGAAAGGAACAAGTAGAATAAATTTTATCCCCTCCAAAAAAAAGGAACAAGAGAGAAAAATTAGATCTACAAAGACCACATTATTTTGTAATAAAATTTTATATTGCTATATCTTGCAAATAGGCTTACTTAGCCATGCTTGCCATTATGAACAGCATGAATTAGTGAGTCAATCTTGAATATGAGGATAAGAAAAGCAGCTTTTAAGACAATGAGAACCAGAATTTGGGACAGACATCTTGGAAGGATAACCTTAAGAACTGCCTAGCTTGATGATAAATTCTAAGGCTTAACTTTATGTTGCTTTATGCTTATTTTAAATGCCAATCAAAGAAACAATTTAAGAAGAAAGATGAGTTTGGGCACTCAAGTGTGTTATGGGCTAGAGCAGTATATAATGACTATGCCCATTCAGGTATGGATTCACATACATATTTTCAAAGCTTTCAGATACATCAGTAATCGGTGCAGAATTGAGTATCTATGATAGCCAGATAACTATTCAGTCAATATCAAAAACCTCTTGTTGTAACAAGGTCTGCAAAAAAAAAAAAAAAGTAAAATCATTTGTTTTGTGATTTGATCTTCAAACTTAGCCTTGTTAAATAATTGGAACTAAAGATTAACTACAGATCAAATAGGAGACAGTAGTGAAATCACAGCAGTAAGCGAGTACCAAAACACACCATATTTACTCATATCCAAGATGTGGTTTCTTCCCCATTCAGCATGGGGGAAAAAAGCTCATCTTTGGATTTAAATACGAGGTAGGGGAGGGGAAACTGAGGGCTGCAGCAGCTCTGACTCTGGCCCCAAGCCTGCATCAGGGTCAGTCAGAGCCGCAGCAGACACCTACGCCCTCTAACTTCTACCCCCCCACTCAGGATTAGGTTGGCTCCAGCTTCATTCCTTCCCAAAGCATGGAACTCTGTTCCCTGCCTGGATGAACAGCAGTGGCACTGCTGGGATGGTGCTGAGTGGCTGGGCCACATTTCTGTACGCTCCATGACCCAGGAATGAATGGAGTCAGAGTTCAGTCATGCCAGAGGCTGTGGGGTGGTAGGTAGTAGTGCAGAAGCTGCTAGGAGCAGGCAGGCTGCAGGGCAAAGAAATGGGGGGAGGGGCAGAGGGCAAGAGGGCCACCTGATCCCCCCATACCCACTTGTCCCTCTGCTTTCCCAACTGTAGAAGTAGGGAGAACAATTTTAAGATGACCCTCCAATAATTAGATGCTATACCTGCAAATTATAACAAACTTGGACATTTTTCCACCAGCATGGCTGGCAAAATATAGAATCTAATCTTAAATTCAGGTAAATACTGACAAGTAGTATACTGTTGGCAATATAAATGTTAGCAAAACATATTACCTAGGTACTTTATGAGTATATAGGTTACCCAATTAAATAAAACAGCTCTTGTTTGAGTTATTCCTTATAACAATGTCCTACCTAGTTAAGGCAAGTTTTAGGCCATTTACAGGTATTGGGGAGAAGGGGGAAAACAGGCACTTTAAGCTCGGGGCACCCCTGCACCAAGCAGAGCATATGCCCAGAAGAGGCATTACGTTAGTTGGACCCAGCTAGCCCAACATCTATATAGATCAGGTGCTTCCATGTAACTTTTTGGCACTTTTATCCAATAGTTAATTCAAACAATAAAAGCACCAAAAAGACCCACTGAAGCACCTGATCCATTCAGATGCTGCAGAGCTAGGTCGAAACTAAGATTTCTTCCAGTAAATCATTGTTTTTTTTCCATTTCTGTTAGCACCCTTAGATAACTATATATATGGTACATGAAACACTTCTCACCTGCCAGTAACAAACTGTAACAACAGTACTCTCTCCTCCTGAGTGAGTTCTTCCACGACATCCCAAAACCACTAAACAAAACAAAACAAAAAGTTAGTTTACATTTCCCATTAATCTTTTTTGAAACCAAAATAGCGAATACAAAGATGGCACATTTGCTTATCTGTAATTTAAACTATGGAAGTTACTACCTCTGGCACAAAATCCATAGACAGCTTTACTATGCTCCATGCCCACATGAATAATTTACAGCAAAACTTTGGTTAACCTAAGTTTTTACCAATGAATGGCAAAACAAAAATTCTGAGGAATTAAAATACAGTATTTTACATCCATTCAGAAGGGACTTTACCTGAATAACTTGGTCTCCTCTTTCATAACCACTCGTGTATTCTGTATTTTTTAGCCAATCATTCACATCTATTTCTGGCATACCAGAGAGCAAAAGTTCCTTCAGGAAAAAAAAAAGAAAAAAAAAACCAAACCCTTGATTAGTCTTTCAAACTGTTAATTTTAAAAAGTTTATTTACCTCAATTAAAAAATAATCCTGTACAAAGCCAAAATGCCTTTTCTGTTCAGTTTCAGCCTGCTTCAATATTGTATTCTTAATAACAGAAAAAAGATTAAATCTTACAATAAGTCTCCCATATTCAAAAAAGGAGAGTTCACAAACTTATGCTCAAGTCCAACTGTCAGTTCTCAAAAGTAAAAATAATAACGATCAAGTATACTGTGAAACAAACAACATTGAAATTCAACTGAATATAACAAAAAACTCTTCAAATTGTAGAGTGTCTCAGCTATGAAACTTAGTTTTTTTGCCAAGACGACAGACATGGCCTCCACTTTTAAAATACAAAAGACTGAAAAGCCATTTTAGGCTAGAACTGTTTTTCGCTCCCTTATGGACTTCTGAGTAAATGTATTAAGAGCAAAGTTAAGATTTTTAAACTACAAAATGTCCTACCGCAGTCTCCCACCTTTCATACTGCACACATTCATCAAGAGACCTGAAGGGACGCCTATAAACAGGTTTTGAGGAAAAGGAGTTTGTCTCCAAGGGTAAGCTTATGGGTTCACACTAAAAGGCTGAGGGTGGCATTTCCCTTTATCTTAGAGCAGAGGTTTTCAACCTTTTTAAACAAGTGTACCACTTCTGTCTCAAAGTTTCATCTCATGTACCCCTTTATATTTTTTTATTGTTTTTAAAGAGGATGGGCAGCTTGAGGGTCCACACAGCTAGGGCAGAGAGTGGAACAGAGCCGCACATCCGGGGGATGTGGGGGCAGCTCCTGATGCTATGTGTACCCTGGGAAGGCATGGTGAGCATGTGCCCTCGGATCTGTGCACAGGGCCATCTGCACACAGAGCAATCCCCCCCGCACACAGCTCAGTCCTGTGCCCCAACCTGGCTAGGCAGTCCTTGCCCCGGCCCCAGCCCCACTCCCTCCTCCACAACAGACTTACCAGCTGGACCTGGCTGCTCTCCATGGGGCCAGGCAACACTCCTGGCCGCCCACAAGCTGCATTGCAGCTGCACACACACACATAGCAATTACCAGCCATATCAGTTCTGTGTAGCCCCTACAACCCTTTTAAGTACCCCTAGGGGTGCACATATCCCTAGTTGACAACCACTAGGTTAGAGGAAATTGTTACTGACCAGTTTTTCCTTCCTGCTATACCTCCCATTCATTGTTTTAGGATTCTTGAGTTTTGTTTTGTTTTTTAAATAAGATATAGCAGATCCTCCCCAGCAAAATATTTAACTCAGACAGACAGAACTTTCAACCTTCTTTTGGGAATTATCTGAGCACTTAGAATAGAAAACTGAGAACTAATGATGTTACTTATATAAAAGTACCCACTTCTCCCCCCAGTGTGTTTACTGGCGCGACCCACACCAGGCAATGAACCTAATTGTTGCCTCCCTCGGGCACCTTGTGCCGGCAACACTTATATAAAAGTACCCAGGTATGAATGAGGTCAAAAAAGACATGTCCTAATACTAGACTGGGGCAGACCCAGAAGGGATGCAGTAGTATGATTGCATCCCCTTTATGACCACACAGCAGAAGCAACAGGTGTAGACTTTTTTATGTTCCGAAATAAAGAGGGACCAGGCAGGGAGGAGGAAGACTGCTGCTGCCACCAGTGTCCCAAACTGAATCCAGCCCAACCCCTGTGCAACCTGGCTGGAAAAGGACAGGTACTCCTCTCACCCCCAGAAGAGTGGTGATAGTGGCAGGTGGAGGAAATGGAAAAGGGAGTGAGGGGAACATGCCTTTGAGCTGGACAGAAAGGGGCAAGGGATTCTTATCAGCTTTAAGGACTGATCCCTGACTGCTGTTTGCCAGCAAGGGGAAGAGGTGGGAGCTGGAAGCTGGAGGGCAGGGTGCAGGCACCTCTGTAGCACTAGTCACTGCACCTGCATCCCTCCTTCGCAACATCCTGGATCTGCTCCGTGTCCTACTAGACTTAAGCTACCACTCATTCTCTAGATAAAGTGGATTTCTGATGACACCATGATATCAAATGCAGAGAAATTTGCTCAGAGCATTACTGGCAAAAGAACCAGTTTTTGTTGGGATTAACCTAGTGCCACAGCTGAGCCCCTCCTCCTCCCTTGGCTTTCTCTCCTCATAAGAGAGGAAACAACTTTCATTTCTGTAAAGACAACAAAATCCACATTTGTTCTGGTTTTGGGTACAAGAGACTTATATCCAGTAAAGCAGGTAAACCTTAATATTGGGATATTAAAGATCCAGTGAATTAAAGAATCTACCAATGCTGAAAGTTTCTTTAAGGATAGTTCAACCAATCCATTTGCTCCCAACTAAAATAACTTAATCTTTTAGATTAAATAAAAGTGGAAGTTAAAGATCTAGATTTCAAAAGGGCAAATAAAAGCATTATGATAGAAGGAAGCCTCCAAATAATAAATTAAGTACATAAGAACTGCCAAGTTTACCTACACTGAATCGTGCTGCCAACATACAAACTTAAAATAAGGGATATTGGAATCCCTTGGAATAAACCTTAAAAATATTTTCTGTGCTTTTATTATTTTACAGATCTTTGAAAAAGGAAGAGTTCTCCAAAGTTTTTGTACTTTGGGATACTTAAAACAAAAATCTGCACAAGTGGAAGACACCAACCCTTTAAGCTTTCCCTAATATTTGTTCTAAAAGGGAAGTATCCTTGTATCTCTACAATAAAGCTGGCTACAAATTTGGTAGGTAAAAACTGTAAGTATTGAAGTGAACAGCTGAAATGACAATTTTTCATTTTAAAAAATAAAGCATTTCTTGTTTGTTGAGGTGATTTAATATATTTAAGGTTAGTTATCACACAAGCTATTTACTGATAACTTCAAAATACAGCAGATGTTCCCCTGAGCACCGCCAGGAGTAACCAGGAATAACAGTCACAAGCTAGCAGAGGGTAGGTTTAGGTTAGATATCAGGAGGCGCTACTTCGCTGTCAGGGCGGCTAGGGTCTGGAACCAGCTTCCAAGAAAAGTGGTGCAGGCTCCTACCCTGGGGGTGTTTAAGAGGAGGTTAGATGCACATCTTGTTGGGGTTATTTGACCCCAGTATTCTTTCCTGCCATGGCAGGGGGTCGGACTAGATGATCTGCTCAGGTCCCTTCCGACCCTAGAAACTATGAAACATTTCTTAGTGTTTTTCTGCATCCTGTCTGTGGCAGGGCACTATGTGTGCCTGCCACTTTAAGGCCCTGGAGCTAGCAGCCTCCAGGTGCCTAATGAGGGCAGCCATTTTAGGCTCAAGGCTGCTTATATAAACGAGGCAGTTTGGCAGCTGGAAGGTAGGCAACAACATCACCTGGCCTGAGGGCTGCCAAGTTTCATCAGGAGGTAAGGGAGGAGCTGTAGGGGATAGTAGGAGGCTCCTGGTCCTGGGTACGACCAGAAACTACACCCTGCCAGGAGTGGGTGGCCTGGTGGGGCTCCCAGTGGCATGGGAGCCCCTAGGAAAGGCCAGGCCAGTGGTTACCCTGGTGAAAGGTGGGTCGGGGTGCCTTAACCCCTAGCCCTCACCTTAGGGTGGGTCGCGGTACACCGGAGGTAGTTGTGGAGGTTTGAGAGCCTGAGGAGGAGAGTTGGGGCCGGGCACAGCTACAGCCACCCACCTGTGGAGGGAAGCCCCAAGACCCTGAGTAAAGGGGGCATTACGAGCAGCATAAAGCCTCCAGTGTGAGGGGGGCCAGCACTGTGGAACCACAGCAAGACGGGGCAATGATCAGAAGCCCCAGAAAGAGGGCAATGTGGAGCCCTGTGAAGGGAGAGGGGGGTCAGCCAGAGGGCAAGAGAGCTGAGTCCTGGCCCCAATAAGTCCTCCACTGTTGGGAGGCAGAGTGTGGGTCAAAGATAACACCAGTCATAGCACCACGACCTGCTGCCCAGGGGGGAGTGAGAGTCCTCTGTGAGACCCTGAGGCACCAGCCATGGTGTGAGGTACCCCAGCTCCCCACATCCATAAAGGAGGACCCAGAGAGGGGGACCCCAGGATAAGAGTATGAGTCATACATCAGGGCCTGCCAGAGCTTCCCCCGATTGGCCCAGGCAGGGGCCAGGACCAGGAGAGTCAGAAGGGCAAGGAGGCCCACCGAGAGGGATGCCCAAGAGCCAGGGGCCTGGGGTCCCGACTGGCCTGAAGGTGGGCCGTGGCTACTGTGAGCTGAAGGTCTCAGTGAGGGGACCACACCTGAAGGGGAACCAATGGCAGGGCGATATATGGCCTGGTATGAAGGCGGCAGAGTCCGCCTGAAGGGTGGAACCCAGGTGGGGGCCTACAGTAGGATTCTGAGCCCCATCATGGCAGACTGGCGCATATAAGAACATCATGATGTCATCAGCAAGGCTTGGGCTATGGTATGGGGGAGGAATGTAGCTGCAGATAGCACTCCCTAGCAGTGGGGCAGAAAAAGGGCAGCCTCCCGCCTAATTGCATCTATTAATTAATCAATTAAGACCAAGGCATGGCGGGCGAGAAGACGGGCAGTTAGCCCAAGAACAGGTGGGCAGGCCTTGTGGACATCGGCCCCAGTAGCCCCCATTACACTGTCATAAAAGAAATCAATAAAAAAATTGTACTTGTCTAATTCACTTTGTAGCATCTAAGTCAGTCATTGGCCTGATACCATAATCTAAGTCTTCTGATGCTTTCTTTCAACATATCACGTTGAAAGAGCCTACCAAGATATCAAGTGAATTTCCTGATGTGATAATTATAATATAGGAGCTTTTGTCATGTTAATATATATGATGCATTATAAATGCATTACTGTAAGTACTGGTCAAGTACTTTTTGGGATTTAATTCTATTCTAAATACACATTATTTGAAGAAGCGAGCGACATGCTGGGGTGGGATGGGCTTCACCTCTCTCCTCAAGGCAAGAATGTCTTCTCTTCCAGGTTGGCTAATCTCATACGGTGAGCTTTAAAACTAGCCTCACTGGGGGAGGGGGCTGCAGGAAGACGAGGAGACACCACCCGAGCAAGACAGGTGACACATGTAAGGAGTGCCCAGGTAAGTGCAGCTAGGCAAGGCCTTAAATGCCTATCTACCAATGCTCATAGTATGGGGAACAAATAGGAGGAACTCGCCCTCAGAATAGCCAGTTCAGACCCAGACATAATAAGGCTTACAGAAATGTGGTGGGATTCATCCCATGACTGGGCAGTTAGCATATAGGGGCTATAGGCTTTACAGGTGGGATAGAGATGGAAGGAAAGGTGAGGGTGTGGTGCTCTATGTCAAGGAGCAATACACATCCTCTGCCAGCAGAATGGGGTCAGAGGAGGGGTAAGCTGAAGTGCTCTGGATCAAGATAGAACGGGGCTGTGCGATCTAACTGACCCCCCAACCAAGGGGAGGAGCTGGACCAGGAATTTTCGGGCTAGCTTGCAGAGGCACTTAAGGCAAGGGACGTAGCTGTCATGGGTGATTCAAATTACCCAGACATCTGCTGGGAGAAAGTCAGCCAAGTCGGCCTGTTCCAGGAGGTTCCTGGACGAGAGACAGGACCTCCACTTATTTCAGGAGGTGCAGTCCCACCAGAGGAAATGCCCTGTTGGATCTGGTCCTGACCGCAGGTAATGACCTGGTAAGGGGCCTCCACGTTCTTGACCACCTGGGTGATAGCAATCATCGTTTGCTAATTCACCATCCAGTGCAGGGTGTCAAGGGCCTGCAGCAAGGCAGTAGCCCTAGATTTCAAGAGGACCAACTTCAACAAGTTGAGATTAGTGGGAGAGGCGCTGGGGTTCTCAAGAGCAGAGGAACTCAGTGCCCAAGATGAGTGGTTGTTCCTTAAGGAGACAATACTCAGGGCCCAAAGCGTGACCACCTCAACAAGAAGCAAGGGGGATAAGAGTGCCCAAAAGCCCCCCCAGCTCACCAAGGGCGTCTGGGAATGCCCGATTGCCAAAAAGGCGGCGTACAACCAGTGGAAGGGAGGTGCTCTCTCCAAAGAGGAGTATACCTCCTCTGCTCGGGCCTGTAGTGGGGCTGTCAGGAAAGGTAAGGCGGACATAGAGCTAGGACTAGCATCTAAGATCAAAGATAACAAAAAGTTCTTTTCAAATATATAGGGAGGATGAAGAAAGCATGGGGAAATGTGGGGCCCCTGCAAGATTCTCTGGGCAATCTGGTGGTTGCGCCAGAGGAGAAAGCAGACTTCTTTAACCAATTCTTCACCTCCGTTTTCTTGGGCAGAGACCAGGACTTCCCCACCGTGATGCAAGATGGACTTGAGGGAAATGCCTTCAGACCTCAGGTTGGGGAGGACTGGGTTAGAGAGCTTCTGAAGGGGCTGGATGTGTTCAAATCAGTGGGTCCAGATGCCCTCTACCCCAAGGTGTTGAGGGAGCTAGCAGGGGTTATTGCAGGACCTTTGGCACAGCTTTACAAGCGCTCGTGGTGCTTGGACCAGGTGCCAGATCTTTGTAAGATAGCCAACGTGGTCCCCATCTTTAAAAAAGGGAGGAGGGAGGACCCAGGCAACTATAGGCTCATCAGTCTTACCTCAATCCTAGGGAAACTCTCTGAGAAGATCATCAAGGAGCACATCTGCAATAGGCGGGCTTCAGGGATGATACTCAAAGGCGACCAACATCATTTCATTAGGGGCAGGTCATGTCAGACCAACCTGATTGCCTTTTATGATCAGGTCACAAAAGCAATGGATGCAGGTGTTGCTGTGGATGTAGTCTTTCTGGACTTCAGCAAGGCCTTTGACACCATCTCCCATCCCATCCTCATTAAAAAACTAGGCAACTGTGGCATTGATGCCTACACAGTCAGATGGATTGCAGATTGGCTGAAAATTTCATACTCAGTGGGTGGTGGACGGGTCATATTCAACCTGGGGGGAAGTGGGCAGCGGAGTCCCCCAGGGCTTGGTCCTTGGGCCTGCGCTGTTCAATCTCTTTATCAGCAATTTGGACGACAGGGTGAAAATTTGCTGATGATACCAAAATTTGGGGTGAGGTGAGCATGCTAGTAGGGTAGGAAAGACTGCAGCAAGACCTCGATAGGTTGCAGGGGGGGCTAACAAACAGGATGCATTTCAATACTGACATGGGCAGTACTAACCAGCAGCACACGAATAAGATGGGAAACTCCCTTCCTGAGAGCAAGGAGGCAGAAAGGGATCGTGGAGTCACTGACTCCAAGATGAACATGGGCCAACAATGTGAGGTCACGGTTGGCAGGGCTAACCAGACCTCACTGCGCATCCACAGGTGCATCTCAAGTAGGGCGAGGAGGTGATCCTCCCCCTTTACGCAACACTGTTCAGGCCACAGCTGGAGGACTTTGTCCAGTTCTCTGCACCCCACGTCAGTAAGGATGTGGACAACACTGAGAGGGTCCAGAGGAGGGCCACCCACATGATCCGGGGACAACAGGGCAGACCCTTCAATGAGAGACTGCGGGACCTAAACCTGTTCAGCCTTCACAAGACAGGGCTGAGGGGGGACCTGGTGACCATCTATAAACTCACTAGGGGGGACCAGAAGGGTTTGGGAGAGACCTTGTTTCTCCTAGCGCCCTCTGGCATAACAAGGAATAATAGCCACAAGTTGTTAGAGAGTAGGTTTAGCTTAGACATCCATAAGAACTACTTCACTTGCAGGGTGACTAGGATCTGGAACCAACTTCCAAGGGAAGTGGTGCTGGCTCCTACCCTGGGCGTCTTAAGAAGAGGCTTGACGCCTACCTGGCTGGAGTCATTTGAGCCCAGTTTTTCTCCTGCCCAGGCAGGGGATCAGATTTGTAGGTCTCCAAGGTCCCTTCTGAACCTATTTCTATGACTCTATGATTAAGCCCTGGTTATGCACTACTACTTACACTACTGGATAGGAACCACAGAGTGGACATGTGACAAGTCTGTTTGACAGAAGAGATTAAATTACAAGTTTACATAGTTCTTGCAGGACAATCTCAAAAAGCAAGAAAAGAACTAACAGATACAGGGTTGCTTCTCAGCTCTTTATCCTATGACACCACCCTTTTGTGCTGAAATGTACTTTGAAGAATACGTGCAAAAAACACATTCCTATGTTACATTTCACCAGTAAAAAAATGTTTTAAGAGTTAATACATCTTATACCTGCATATATCAAGCAGTTTCAGTCAGTGTTTCTCAAACTTTTTATAGACCCCTACCACCCCTGGGAAAATGCCAGCTCTTAGTTTTCACTCTTTGTTTGACTAATAATAGAACAGTTCTTTTATTCCAAAGAACTTAAATCCCAACTAGGGATTCACATTTGAAATCTCTGGGTTTATCCTATGAATCACGTTTGCACACCTAATAGGGGTAACATTATGTGGCACCCTGCAGCACCTTCAAAAGGAACTCAAGTGTCCCAAGGGCTGTGACACCCTGACTGAGAATCACTGACTTAAATATATATACAAAAGTGGAGTCTGAAGTTCAGATTTCCTAGTAAAAGTAAATGGGCAGGGGTGTTTTATAGAGCTTCTACTCTGCTTTCTGGTTTTATGATAAGGTGTTCTATTAAGCTACTCTGCTCCAGAGAGGGGTTTTGTTGAGTCAGATTACCCATTTTCACAATTTTTTTTTAGAGAGATCCATATCATCTTGTTTATCTTTTACTTTCAACAACACAGAGAGCATCTACATTGTCTCACTGCCATTCCTGGGAATGCCACCAAGCAGCACGTCTTGCACACTTGCCCCCACTTGTATCTGCCAAAATCTCATAAATGAAGCAATATAGATGCCTGAAAGCAGCACTATACATGTCCTCAAGTACTATGCTTCAGCTGTCTCAGACATATTAACTGGCCTATGCTCTGTGACAATAAGGAAGCTAACATGTCTTAGTTCTAGGACTGAAACCTGGAATGAGAGCAAGTGGGCTTTGCAACACTACTAGGTACACTAAAAAGGCAACATACACATCCCTGTGTTCTTATTTGCCTATGTCTTTTTGAAACTGGGGGCTTTTGAAAATCCTACTCAAGTACCCATATCTCATGAAGACAGAAAAACCATGAAAAAAAAAAACTCAGGGGAAAGAAACCAAAAGATGCGAAGCACACTTGCTCTCTCTCACTCCAGGGTTCAAACCCAGTGCTGTTTTGCATGTTATCCAGTAACTTTAATGCAAAAGGATAGGTAGCCATGGAAGCAGAAAGCAGAACTCCACAAGGGCTCCCTACTCACAGGGACTTCAGAACCAGGTTCTCCCCTGCTTGCTGCCCTTCTTGCCCCATGAATTTTGGACCCTTGGCTGCCAGTGGGCCATTTTCAAAGAATAATGGAAGGAACCTTCAGCCAAAAAAATGTGTAGCACTGTCCTGGCACCTGGAAAATGTGAAAATCCCATCATGCTGATGAGACTAAAGCCAGGGTGGGCAAAATACGGCCCACGGGCCAGATCCGGCCCACAAGACCATTCTATCCGGCCTGCTGGGCCCCTAAAAAGATGTAGAAAATTAATATTTCTGTGCTCTTGGTTCCTGTCAAAAATGACACGAACCAAGGGCAGCAGGACCCAGGGGAAGCCCAGCAGGCTCCAACAACAGCAGGCCTGCCCGGCCCCACCCCCCAGCCAGGGTTTCTGGGCTGGGACTATGTGGCTACCCCAGCATGGGAAGCTCAGGTAAGTGGGGGCAGAGGGGACCCTGGGCAAAGAAGGAGCGCAGTGGGGGGAAACAGCCCCTCCCCACGCCACGCCTGGTGTCCCGTGCTGCAGCTACTTGCAGCCCGCATGGGGCTGCCTGTGTCTGCTCCGGACTGCCCCACGTGGGCTGCGAGCACCTGCAGCGCGGGCGCTTGGGCTGTAGGGTGGGGGAGGGGCCGCTTCCCCCCCCACGCTCAGCTTTTCCCTGGGTTCCTTCCCTTCCCTTGCCTTACCCACCCCATGGACGGTGCTCCCTGCTGCAGGTGCTCACAGACCACACAGGGCTGTCCGGAGCAGGCACAGGCAGTCCCAGGCAGGCTACGAGTGGCTGCAGCATGGGGCACTGGGTGGGGAAGGGCTGCTTTCCCCACCCCACTGCGCTCAACACCAGCTTGTAACCTGGCCCCACTGCCAGGCTGGCACTTTTTGGGCAAGTGCTCTAACTGGCAGGCAGTGGACTCCTCCTGCTCCCACTGCCCATCTGCAGTTCAAAAGGCACAGACTTATGCAGCTAAGCCCAGGCAGAGTAGGGTATTTCAGTGTAGATTCCACATCAATAGAAACATCTAATTAAAGGATGCAGGACTGCCACCTGTCTGGTAGGGAGTAGGACTGTGTTAACATCATATTGAAAGTGGAGGAGGAAAGCAGAGAAGAGGAGAAAATTGGTACTCCTTCCCCTTACAAGCTGCACCAGGGATGGTTGGAGAGCGCAGCTGCTTCATCTGCTTCCCCCTTCCGCTGAAAAGCTGTACAGCACATGCACAGTGAGCTCTCTGAACTTACCAACTCATCAGCATGAGTGCTGCCAGAACCTGTACTGACACAGCTCTGAAATCCAAGGGGATTTCACTGCCCCTTTTTCCCCTGTTGCCGAGTTCTGCCATAGCCAAGGGCAGGGGTGACGTGCAGTATTAGCATTCAATAAGGGCATTACTGCACTACCAAGGGAACGGAGGGTACCCACATCCCCATCACACATGCCTTTCCTTGGATCCACTCATGATTCTAGTTATGTGCAAATGGTGACGTTTCTCTATTCAGTTCATAGATAGACCTATGTGCCTGAGCGCGCACACCTGAATTTAACACAAGATGTAGTACATCTGGGGCTAGATCTAAAAAAATAAAACCAAAGTCATGGATACCAAATATTTATCTTCCACAGAACAGAGCCTTTACTTCTATATTATTACATTAGTGATCTACAACAATTGCTGAGTGCTGTCAGTTACAAATAATGCACGCATACTGCTACTCACCAGTTCATATTCATCAAAAAGTTGTATAAGAGAAGGTGGTATGAACATATGAAAACCTTGTAAAAAAGCATTTATCTGAGGTTGAATAGCTCTTGTCATTCGAAGTTCAGTAACCAGTTGGACATACTCTGCCTAAAATAGAAGAAGTTTATGAGATTACAACATGAGACACTATATAGTATAAATATATGCACATAATCCTGAATTCATTATTATTATTATTCCAGGTAAGTTCTCACTAAGGCCTTCAATGCATTCTTTCCTCACCTAAATAAAGTCTATGCCCTACTCCAGCACACAGGGCGCTCAACTATTTTCCTTTTTGTCCCCACTTGTTTAACAAAGGCATATTTTGGAAGCTGTTTTGGGGAGTAGCAAAAAAGGGCAGTCAGAACGTGGGTTATGATTAAGACCAAGGATGAAACCTTAATTTTTTCCTTTTACCTGTCAGTAAAAACACAACTTCAACATCCCTAATGAAACTTCGCATGTAATTTCCTTTTCTTGCTTTTTAAAAATGTTTTAAAAAACTTTAAAAAAGTTTTAAAAACTACAATATTTGATTAAACATTAAAATGCAGTACCACATACTTTGAAATTTTGAAGTGGAAGGTTCTTTGTCCACTTTAGAAGATACATAGTGAATGAAGAAAGGTCTTACCGCATTCTTTTCTATCATTCAAAATCTTATTCCCATGACCAATCAGAAACGAAAAAGGCTACCAACTGAGACAGAAAAGTCTCTCTCCCAGCATTAAGTTGCCGAGATGAAACTGGCCTCATACGTGCCAGTGTGCTCCATCTCACCATTATGCCCACTACAAAATTCTAACACATTCTCTTTAGTCAAGGCTGACACCCTTCGAATTTAGAACTTGGATCTTATGCCAAGACTACTTCAAAGCTAAGGATATTAAATCATGTTAGACTCCCAATGATGCATGATTTCTAATTATGAAATGATAGGTTGTGCTTTCATGCTAACATGCTGAACAGATTAACTCAGTCACTGTTTCGCTTCAAGACAATGGGTTTTGATTCATATTAGACCTCATTTTTTAATACTATACCCAGTGTCTTATCTAATCACTGGTTGGGAGCAAATCAATTAACTTTGTGCCTCTACTTCTCCAATCTCATGCTATGTAGTTAGGTTATGTTTAAAGTTTTGTGGGGGTTATGTTTAAAGCTTTTTTTTGTTTTAAGATTCCACTAATTTGAAAAAAAAAAAAAGTCACAGGAAGAGACATATTCACTGAAACCAGAAAACAATATCGTGTGTTACTAGTGCTTATAACAGCAAAAAGAAATAGTTATGTTTATGAAATATCTTCAGCTAACATCTCTGTGTTTTGGGAGGAGACAATGATTTCAAGAGACATTAGCTTTAACCTAATATTTCTAACAGAACTACTTTTGTCTTTGATCTTTAGATCAAATTCCATGCTTTCCAAAGTCTCAAAAAAAGATCTGTTGTGTACCTTCAGCCAGTAGGAAATATGGCTTGTAAGGGCTAAAGAGTTGAACTGTGCTATGAAAAAAATGCAAACAGAAAATGTGGAATAGACAACAATTATCTAACTTCCCCTTTATGAAAGTTGTAAGCTGCTTAAACTTATTTAAATTTAGCCTATTCCAAGAATAGAAGGTGCTTGTGACTATCATTACAGTGAGTTTAGTATTATAAGCCTTCAAACTTTAGAGACCCAAATTCTAATACAAAATTGGTAAACAGTAAAAGTACTTAGTAGTGTAACTGTAGCAACTGGAATGGATACCTCTACTCTAAAAAAAATAAAATAAAAATCTTGCTACATGGCAAAACTGAAAACCTTTCATTAACAGCCTGGAATAACAGAAAATAAAGAGACCTTAACAGAGAATAAGAGACCTGTACATAAGAATGTACATACTATGTATCAGTATAAGAAGTGACTCTGTTTTTTCCTCCCTTTTTCCCCC
>NW_017728918.1:83966801-83969950 GCF_001723895.1 Crocodylus porosus
CTCTGTTTTTTCCTCCCTTTTTCCCCCCCCCCCCCCCCTTTTTTTTTTTTTTAATATAATCACAATACTCATACAGAGAGGTATGAGCCTGTCATCAGATGCTATGAACAGACTTGTAGAGAACTGGAGTCCTAAAAAGAAAGAGATAAACACATTTAAATGCAAAAATTTAGGGAAATGGAGAGAAGAGAGTGCTGCTGAGACTGGATCAAACATGACTAATAATAGCATCCAGGGTCCACTCACCTGCTCCTCTACCACCATGATATATGCCACTACCTGCTTACAATGGCCCTCTCCTGTTGGACATATGAGGCAATCTCTACATGAAGGAACGAATGGATGCCTATCTGACATCAACTCTAGAAAGACACAAAAGCCTGTGGCAGAACTCTCCTGGACATTCCATCATTGACCTCAGAGTAGTTGTTACTAAACAACACTTGAAAAACGAACCTGGAAGCAAAACTGCAAAACAAGAAATCATCCACAGACTAGATTGTTATACATGTTCTTAACAGAGACTCCAGATCCTTACCCCATTAACTGGGCTAGCTTTTAAAACCCCTATGTCCCTCAATAAGCTAATTGCATTGTTTCTCTCTCCAATCCACTTTTGCCCATCAGCAGCCAGACACCCCCTCCTTTCAACCCGCCTTTCCATATCCTTTCTATTCAAATGACTTAATTCCTTTCTATTTAGTACCCTTGAGACTCCTTTCATAGCATCTGATGAAGCAAGCTGTAACCTAAAAAAGTTCATCCCTCTCTGAACAAGTAAGGCCAGTTCCAGATATCACGCTTTTACCAGTATCAGTGATCAGAAACCAATTTATATGTAGAACACAGAAGAGAAGCTTGGCACACAAAACTGACTTGTACTAGGGCTGCGAAAAGCTTTGATTCGGAGGAGATTCAGTCTGATTCGGTGGCTGAATATCCAAATCAAAACTGATCAGGAGACCCATTAAAAGGTCAGAATCAAATCTGAAGCCTCTGAATTGATTCAGAAAAGATTTGGTTCACTGGGGAGAGACAGGGACAAACAGACAGCTACAGGTTCTCCCACAGCAGTGCCTGCTTCTCCCCAGGAGAGGGGAGCTGTGGGAGAAGCCCCCATAGCTGCCCTGCCCTGCCCAGCCCCAGCCCCCACCTGGCCCCATCCTCCTGGCACTTAAAAAAAAGCCCCAGTCACTGGCTATAGCAGCGGCAATCAGGGCCTCTGAGGTCTTGTGGCAGAGCCCTCCCCTCCCCCCCGGCAGGGAGCACCAAGGATCACTCCCACCGCTTGGCACCCGTGCAGCAGCTGCCCCATAATGTGGGTGCAGTGTTGTTCGGCAGGACGCTGCACGCTGTCTAGGAGCTGGGGCCACTTGGGGTGAGCAGTGTCAGGCTCCAGCTCACTGCTAGAACTGCCCCAGCTCCCAGACAGCGTGCAGCGCCCTGCCAATCTACACTGCGCTCATGCCATAGAGCAGCTGCTGCACAGATGCCAGGCAGGGGGGCAATCCTTATTGCCCCCCACTGCACAGGGGGGCTCTGCCATGAGCCGTCAGAGGCCCTGATTGCCGCTGCTACAGCCAGTAAGTATGGGTTTTTAAGTGCTGGAAGTCTGGGGCCAGGCAGCCATGGGGGCTTCTCCCACGACTCCCTCTGCCCTGGGAGAGGCAGGCACAGCCAGAGGAGCCACAGGAGAACCTGCAGTCACTTGGCTGTGCCTGCCTCTCCCCAGCTGATCCGAAACTCCAACTCAGCGCCGAAACTCTGAAACAGATTCAGCCAAATGGAAATGAAACAGTGATCTGAAACACCAAAATGAGTCGCTGTCCCTCCGGAACAGCCGAATCCAAAACCAAAATGAAACCTAGCCGTTTCGCACAGCCCTAGTCTGTACCATAACAGAACAGAAGAGCGCACAGACTGGTTTAAAGAATGACAGAACCTGGTCTAAGATTTGCCCCCATCATCAATGAGCAAATGTGTTTTCTGTTCACTAGTGAGCTAAGCTATGCCGCTTACAGAAAAAAAAAAAAAAATTAAAAAAAAAAAAAAATCACATAACTTAGATTCCACCTATGGCTTTCTGAATATCTGTACCTAGTCTTAGCTTATAAGGTATCACCCTGCCCTGCCTTCTGCCTAATTTCAGACTAATATAGGTACCTCTCTCTATAGATTATAGAGGTACCTTGACTAGTGACAGGAATACAATAAGGAAAGCACAATATATTTCAGATATGATGGCTTTGATAGGGAAAGTTAGAAATGAAGTTTAGCTCTCTACATTCATATGCTCCCTCCCTCAGAAGCCTGAGCTACACCATGCAAAACAAACAGCCTTACCACAAACAGAGATTTACATCCACATTGCACAAGAGAATGAACAACACAGAGGTAACTTTACATATGGCTAAATTAAACCTTTTTGCTTTGATGTAAAAATCAAATAAAAAAAATGACCTTGCTAATTCAAAATATGACTTCCCTGATTTCACACTGCACCTGCTGCAAGACAAGAATCTATGTTTGTTATGATGTTTACATTTGCAAGACAGCTGTATTTTAAGCTGTTTGAAAAAAAGTTTAGAGTCAAATAGCATGGCAGTCCCACTAAATATTTAATAGAAAAAATTAAAAAGGGAAAATTTCCTGGGGGACAGAGATAAACTTCACTGAAGAGTTGAGCTCCTGGACTATGTTAATGATAGCTCATGGTCAAAGTCTGTTCTTTCCGTAGTTTTTGAATTAAGGTTATAAGAAGTAACAACTATTCAAAAAATGTAACAAGAAAAAAATGCTGAGGCTAATGGCAAAGTTGTAATGCATGAAAGATGTTTTCCTGTTTCAACTCCTTAATTATAACAATAGCCCATTTAACTATCACGCTACAGATCCAACATTGCAATTCAAGCCATGTGGCCAAAGACCCCATTTGCATCTTGTGTCACACAAACTATTCACCAACTGTACTAGTTGAGTATAAAGGGACATTTTTCTTCCATTAGTTTATGAGCAGGTGTCATTATAAATCTTTTGTGGAACATTTCATAGATTTCATAGACGTCAGGGCTGGAAGGGACCTCGGGAGATCATCGAGTCCAGCCCCCTGCCCAAAGGGCAGGAAGCCAGCTGGGGTCATAGGATCCCAG
>NW_017728918.1:83969961-83995198 GCF_001723895.1 Crocodylus porosus
TTCAGTTGCAGCCTTGGCTTTCCTGGTTTGCTCCCCGCAGGAGGTCCGCTAGGTCCCTGGAGAGCCAGGAGGGCTGCTGTGCCTTCTTGCTGCCTTTCCTCCATGTTGGAATAGATTTACTGTTTTACTTTCAATTTAAATACTTTTTTTCTCTAAACAGGCAGAGTCACTTAGGTATTCTCCAAGAGTTTACAAATTATATTTACATATGCAACACAATCTAGCCAGCTTTCCTACTTTTAGTTCCCAAGCCAACTTTGTTTTAAATACTTAGATGGCATTTCCAATTGGCAATGCTTTTCTGCTAGACTAAAATAGCATGCGATTTTTCCCATTGTTCTCCATGACTTTTGAGTTGGTTGGACTGGCTGTGCATGTTGCCTTTTTACATGTACACCCAACAAAATGCAAATTTTAGAAGATAAAATTTCTCCTACCACAGATGTAGTAGGTACAATGAATTATTAGACAGAAGTTTGTTCTTCAATTAAAAAGTTTCTCTGTAACTACTGGGGCAGAGACTGCACTGCAAAAAACCAAAGTCATGTATTTAAAGTCCTTTCTTAAAAGGTATTTTTAAATCTACTGGAGCTATTAAATTATACACTTTAAATATTTTCTTAACATAACTTTTGTTTAATAGTTCACAGATATCTTCAAAAACTCACATCATGATATGTACTTTTACTTCTCAATCACTGAACTGTCTCTACCCCTGAACATTAATAAAAAAAAGTAATCTAAAAGCTGTTCTTTAGATAGTCATGGTTTGATAATCTTTTTCTTCCTAGTGGATTAAAGTTCATACTTCAAAGGCTGCCAATTAGTCATTTTATTATCACCCCCAAAATGCTAAGGACCAAATAGAAATTGAGTCTATATAAAACTCTAGATGTGGTCCTGTCATATTAGAACTGAGGCATGTTGGTGAGCTAGTGTGGAAACGTGATTCAGAAATGTACATCAACACTTCTAACAAGAATTTTGACCTTTGGAGATGTCCTAGTAACCCTGTGTCACTAATATGGTCTCCTTTAAGAGTTCAAACTGAGAAGGATTTAGCTTGAATTCCTTAGTAATATACCCAAGAACACACATATACATAAATATTTAAATAATATTAAAGTTGACATATTAGCAAATTTTTAACTTCATGAAAACTGAAGAAACACCATAGAGTCTCAGCAGTAAGTTTTTTAATGGCAACACAAATAAAAAAATTATTGCAACATACATCTATTTCAAAACAAGAAACATTGAGAGACTGGAAACAAGTATTGTAGCTCCCCTCCAATGTAAAAACTGACATTGGATTGATTCCCTATTGCCCTGTACTCCATAGTCCCTTATAACACTACAAATTAAATGAAAAAACAAGTATAAACAGTACAAGATGGCAGGGGAATCAAGGTTATATTATATACGGTAGTTATTTGAATGACATTTCTGCCTTAATAAAAAGGAGGATTAGGCATATGAAGACTCACAGACAAAGTCTTCAAGGCAAGCTAAGAAAATTTTAAAATAAATGATGACACCAAGTGGCTATCTGCCAGTATAACAGCCTAGTATTTCACCAGCAAGAAGCTGAATTACTATTGTATACATACCGTACACTACTGAAGTCAAACTAGAGCAAATATGCTTCAGTTAATTAACATAGTTCTAAAACAAAGTCTATTGTTTAGACTTTTAAACAAAGTCTAGTACACACATTTGTTTGGGTTTTTTGTAATCCCAGTTATAACTCTGGCATATTCTATTACATTAAACCAAAATGCTACATGTAAAAAAGCTCCAGTCTTGACTGTTAACAATTTAAGGTTTCAACAATTCCCTGCCTTAAATCATTTTGTTTAAAATCTTATTCCTTTTCCCCTTAGCAAATAAATTTATACCATATTTTTCTGTACTAATGCAAGGCCCCCATGCACAAAGATCTTGATTTCTAATGAGGTTTCTGGTGCTTTGCACTTGTAAATATCATCTACTTACATATCTTAATTATTCCATTACTTAGTGAAATTGGTGTGTTTTGGAAAACTTGCACAGCATTATGTGCATTTGTGCTTGCTGTTTTCTCTTGCTAGTATTCTCCAGGACAGCTTAATCATATGCCATACTATGTACTGTCACTTTTAGAAATCTTCATTTGATTAAAAAAAAATAATAATAATACCACTGAATCTATGAGCTCCTTAAAGAACTTTCCTCACAGCAGTGGTTGAATCTGGGGATCATTTTGCCAGGTACCTTTTAGAAATTATGGCCATACTTTGCTTTAAGTACTGTATATAATTGATGCTTCTAGTTGCTTATATTTCAGTCTAACTTTTTTTTCCAATAAATTTTGGATAAAACTCACTCACTTTGTTTTCCTGAGTAACAAGAATACTTGCTCCCCCCGGTTTCAGTGGCACTTCTTCCATTGCTCCAAACACATCAGTCTCAACTGAGAAAGTCAGTTCCAGACCCAGATCACTGATATCATTATCTAAAATCCACTGCAAGTTCTTGGCATACTCTGGATCAATAGATGCTACATCCTGATAATTTACCGGAATACCTGGAAAAAATAAAACCAAAATCCACATAAAGTTATTTTCTCTATTCTGCTTGTTCTGTGGTAGAAGACTGCCCTCTAGAGATAGTCTAAAAGAATGCAGTGATAAAAGAAAAAAAACCCCAGGAGGCCTGATCCACAACACAATGTAATTTACCTCTTTATCATTTGGAAAGAATCCACAGAGTCATTTTAAATATTTGGTCTCCTGGTGGACCAAAGCCACCAGAAGTTGTGCCTTTCTGTGACATTGATTCAAGCCCTGAGTTCATCATGGAGGGCAAAGAATAATCACCCTGCTCCTTCAGTCTCCTAAAAAAAATAAGCCTATGCTACAGGAATTTGCATTCTGTAACACTTTACAGGTACAACCATCTCTGATATACAACCTCTCTGCCCACTAAAAAGCACTTTGCAACTGGAAGAAAATACCAATGAAGTTATTATGAAGATTTTTTCTATACTTGAAATACATGTTAATGTCCTTGGCTTTTTAAGTTTCTCCTTTTTTCCTTGCCATCCTTTCAGCAGCAATCTGTTTCAGCTATGCTAACTCACTTCTAATACAAAAACTAAATTGTGAAACTTTTAAGCAACTTCCAAATTAACTTTCATAATGTAATGTAAAGAGGCTGAAGGGCACATAAAATTGCTAGGTGCTCAGCCAAGCATAGAAAGCAATTTTAGAACTGCTTATTTTCATCCATCTCCACAAACAAGTATCCCCTTTGTAGTATTTATATTATGCAAACACTGCTGATAACTAGACCTGCCCCTATATTTTCCCCACTATGAACAAGGGGAGGTAAGAAAGGCCCTCCAAGCTCTTCTTTGCCTTTCAACCAGCCAAAGCCATAGAGACCTCTTCCATTTCTAGGAACAACTTTCTTCGCCTTGTGTTCTATAACAGGAAAGGCACTTTATTAGTCTCTGTTATTCTTAGAGTCATTTCTGTCCATTCACACACCTAAAATGTGATGGTATTGAGCTACAGAACTATCCCCATCCACCGAGACAGTTCATGGAATGTCTTGTGAGAGCACAACACTGCAGCAAGGAATTCCATCCAAACCTCCACTCCCATTACTTCTTCCCAACTAGCACAGTATGTCATAACTCTCACGGCATGCTACTTACTCGTGAAGTTATGTAGAAATCCAAAACAAGAGAACAGAGTATACAACAAGTACAGCAACAGCATAAAGAAGGCTGAGAACTAGTTATATTTAAGTAATCCTTCTCTTTCCAAGTCCTCCATGCATGGAAGAGTAACATGTAGTATGAATCATGGGGACGAAGAGCTCTGCCTAACTATGGACTGCATCAGCATTCCTTCACACTGGGCATTTGAGCACACTGCAAAACAGAGTATAATGTCCTAAACTCAAGCTGTTGCTTTGCAGCTCAACACCATGGAAACCTATCGATGGGTTCCTGCTATACCCATGCTGTGTTGTGAAGAAAGACTTCTATATTGTAAGGTACTGTTTTTCTAGGTAAGATGCAGTAATGGTCCATATCTCTCTTAACCCATCTTGAAAGTCTATCCCAGGGATCAGCAACCCCTGGAACACATGTCCAGCATGGCACGCGAGGCCATTTTGCTTCGAATGCCACAGCCAGCCCCGGCTCCGGGGAGCTGCTGCCAGCAACAGAGCCCAGCAGAGCTTGCAGTGTCCCAACTGCCTGCTGGGAGCAGCCTGGGGTCCTGGCTGGCAGCAGCTCCCCAGAGCCAGGGCCGGCTGCAGCTGGGAGGCTCCAAACAGCTGTGCCAGGCTCTGGGATCAGCTCCACACTGGCATGAGCAGGCACACCTTGGAGCGGGCGGTGGGGGAGGGGCCCGAGGCAGCGCAGCCCTGGCCTCTCCTCAGCTCCTGGTACGGAGGTGATGAGCCCAGCGCAGCTGTTTGTAGCCAGCCCAGGATCTGGGCAGCTGCAGCAAGCAGAGTGCAAACAGCTGCGCCAGTCTCCAAAGCTCCGGCATCAGCTTTGTGCTGGCGGTGACTGCACAGCCACCTCAGCATGGACATCAGGGTGCAACAGGACTCCTGCAATAGGAGTGTAATTTACTCCTGCAATAGGAGCACTATTTGAGAATCACTGGGCATGTCTACACGAGACACTCCTGCACAGTGGTTACTGAGCATTTATTTAGTACTTGTACCTGGCAGGAGTTACTTCGCAGTAGCATCGACAAACATCTTTTAAGTGATGCTATTGCACAGCAGCCTAATACTGAGCAGTAGCATGCTGTGACACACTACTGCACAGTATTTTTAGCTACTGAACAATCAGTGTCTCGTGTAGACATGCCCACTGAAACATACATGGCATTGGAGAATAAAGGAGAGAGGACAATTCTTTTTTTTCCCCTTGTTGTGGGTTTTTTGTTTTTGTTTTTTATATATGATACACACACACACACACACACACAGAGCTGTGTACTCTCCCCCTTTTCACCCAAATGATTCTCCGAGTACTAGGCTCTCTATCTGACCATATGTCAAGGGACAAATCCACAAAGTACTAAACGGCTCCAAGAAACAAAGCCATTATACAGGTTTTCTTGTGACAGCATCAAGAATGGAAGCAGATTTCAAAGCAGTGCCAACTTGTAACTTAACGCCACTTCAGAATCACTAGCGCCAATTTATTTAACAACATGGGACCAAGGAAATCCTGGTTTCAAGCTCATGAAAGAAGGCAATGTGGTGGTCAGAACAGTAGCATACATCTGATCCTATTTAAAAGAATCTTGGTACCCCAGTAGGCCTGTGTGAATAGGGAAGTATTTGATTTGGATATGGCCAATTTGGAGGACAGTGATTCCATTCAGAAATTCAGATCACTGTCCCGAATCAAGTCAGCCAAATTGGCTTCAGAAGATTCAGCGCTGAGAGATTCGGTGATCTGGCCATAGACTATAATGGGGAATCACTGAAATACCTATAAACCTTGTCATTTTTTTTTGGCAGATTTGAATGAAAACAGCAGGGATGGTAGCCCATTCTAAGGGCATGAAGCCTGTCAAGTTTCAAGGAGATAAGTGCATTGGTTTTTGGGAAACTGCACCCCAAACTGCTGAAAGCAAAACTTGTGTCACTTGTGTGTGTTAAGGCAGATTTGGATGAAGACAGCAGGGATGGTAGCCTGTAACAGGGGGCCTTCCCAGTACCCATTAGATCTCTGCCCACCCACCTGTTTCTGGGCCAGCTACCTGCCCCTATCTTGCTCAGGCAGAAACAGCTCACAAAAAGGGACAGAAGGCTGCAGACAGAGGCTTATATTCTGTTACTACGTCCCTCCCCCAGAGCACTGCGATTGGAAGGGGACTCAGGGAAAGATCACAGTCAGTGACCAGCTACAGATGTCAGGTCTTTTCCCCCCTGCTCCCCCTCCCTCTTCTCAGTTTGTTCCCCTGAAAGACTGCCTTCTGAACCTCCAAAACTTTCCCAAATCTTTTCCAAATCAATTCAGAGAGTTTATTTGGTCTCCCAATTTGATTGGGATTCGGTGATTCAGCCTCCAAAATTGGGCCAAATCTTCTCCGAACTGAATTGGTGACTGATGCTTTGCACATCCCTAATCACCGTGTTATTAATAAGCCTGGCCAGCATAAGCATGGAACCTCAAAACTCTCCCCCTTCTAGAACATGAGAGAAAAGAAACAAAATTATATATTACTGAAACAGTGGTTACAATTGCTATTAATAAACTTTGCCTCCCATACCCTTAATTTAATGCAATCCTGAAATTTAAAAAAAAAATTGATAAAAAGCTAAATAAATGCTTAAAAATAAAAAACATTGATATTATCAGTCAAAATTATTTAAAAAATAAAAATCAAATTCTACCAAACCTAAGTATAGTTCACCAAAGATGAAAGATTAGCACACGAGCAACTGCACCACCTAACTCCACTTACTGGTGCAAACTAAATTATCTAACTCTCCAAAATAGGAATTTAATTACTATACCAAGAATATGCTTGTAGAAAGACCTTGTGAAGTAAATGTTCACCAACTGCCTGTGGTTCAGAGCTAAACCCAAGATCTGTCCAGCAAACCTAAAGTAGTTCAAGTGATCAGGATTCACAGAAGAGTTACTGTTTGGCTGGAAAGTTGTTCCTGTAAAACAAAGGATTTATTAGATTTTTGTTGTTAGCCTGGACTTTGCCACTGCTGTTTTTTTTTTGTTTTGTTTTTAACTCCAACTTGTACACCTCAAATACACTGAACAGTCACAATTTGTTTGTAGAAAACCAAGAGCAGCAACCATTTAGTAGGCTCCCCTGGTATCGCCAATATGAGAATGAGAGAAGTTAAAACTCAATTTTAAAAAGTTGTGACAAGCTGATTTTTTTTCAGCGGGGGAGGGAGTTGTACACATTCTTATTTAAAAAAAAATTAGGCCTTATTTATATTTTCAAGTTATTTTGGATTAACATTGGAGTGAGTTTAAACAATAGCTATTTCAGAATAACTCTGTGCTTAGACAAACTTGTTCTGGAAGAGAAAGACTGAAATTTATGATGTGGATTAAGTTAAACCAGAAAAAGGTGCTCCTGTTCTGAAATAAGCATCCATAAAGGGAATTATTCAGGAGCAGCTAGCCCTGAATAGCTCCACCAGCAGACAAGTCCCCTTTCAGTTCAGGGCCACCAAGCTGTAGTTATCTCCTTTACAATTATCAACTGAGCAAGAGACATTGGATTAAATCTTGACTTGCATTATGCAAGATGCAGGATAGAGTCTTTTACAGACACAGGCCTGTATGGCAATGATTCAAGTTAATCCTGACTGTCCTAGAGCAAAATTTTAATTCAGTTACTTCAAGAACTTAACATAGGACAAAAGGGTTGCCCATCTGTAGGACCCCCGAATAAAAGGCTTCGCCTTGGGAGAAATCCAATGCCTGTGTTTAGCCTTGGAAGTTCCTTCTTAAAAGACAGAAGTTAGAAGTGTAATGGTTTTAAAATACAAGTTAAGGGCCTTCCTGGGTGGTACACGTAAGTGCACATCACCAAAACTTGTAATAGGCAAGATCTGACATTACGAAAGAACAGAAGGATGCTTCTCTATATAATTAAGGTGGATTATGTAGCTTCAAGCTTTCAACTGTATGTTACAGGCTGAGGGAATTTATATAATGTTCACTGTTCAGAGTACTATAACAAGAACCAGACAATTTTCTTCAACATAGTTATACTTTTATCTGTGGTCCACTTCAAAGCTATTTTTCTCCTATTCTTCTACTTTGAAAAAGCAATTAGCTAGCTGCAGATTCTGAAACACCAAACCATGCGCAAAATTTGACAAGTTTCCCTTTTCTTTTTCTTTTAACTTAGGTTGTAATTTTTTTCTTTCTGAAAAACATTTCAAAGAGGCTTAACAAAGAATCAAGTTAAAATGGTATACTAAGACCGTCACCAGCGATCACTAACTTATGCCTTCAGTATGATGCTAATATGGTTAGAACCTGGATCATTCATGTCTGGATGGTTTACAACCAATTTAATTTGCAGTAAATGGACAAAATAAAAGCTAACCATGCAACTGTTTTCTCCAGTTATTAGTTCAATGGGTGCCCTATCTCCACATAGCTGGAACTCAGCAGCAGTGTTCTTTGAAATAAAAGGTCAGCAAAAAGTTGAAACGCATCAGTGGCCCCACAGAGCTGTTAGCTGTGGCTCTGCATCTTCACCCCAAGCTAGTTCACAAACCCTTATCTTTCCAAGGAGGTACACAACATAACCCTGTGAAGTATCCAAATTTTACTAGGTTATATATTAATGGTAATATAGGCCCTGGTTTTGTAGTATTTGGGTATACACATAAGGGGTTCCAAAACTAACTGGCTACTCACAGACTTGAACTATGACCATACAAAAGTGTTTGCTTAATCAACGCCTACCCACTTCTACTCCATAGGTGGCTATAGTAAAGACATTTCAGTCTTAGTCTTTTTAAACAGTCTACAGAATCCTCCATGCACCCAGAACTTTTTCTTTTAATTCTCAAGAAGTAATCCCAGACTGCTCCTGTTTATCAACAGAGTTATCTGCAGACCCCTAAGCACTGTTAAAGTAGAAAGGGATGGGGAGGTAGAAAGCTTTGCATCTAGAAAGTTTCTGGGATAAAATATAAATATACCCTAGCAACCAGAATCCACTTACAGAAGAGCTGTTCCATGGAGAATACCAGCTGGTTTTACTTTAGAGTAGTTGTTCTCCATTTTTTAATACTCAAAGCACCCCTGAGAAAATGCTAACACTTAGTTTTCATTCTTTTTTTTGACTGGAAAAATAGATCGATTTTTCTGTTGCAAAGAATTCAGAAAGAACACAACAGGTGAGCATGTTTTTAACATGATGGACTTGTATTTCAAGTCTCTGGCTTTATTTTGTGAATGTTGTTTGCACACCTAATAGTACTAACATTGTAACCCTTGAAAGGATTTTATCGTACAATGATTAAGAATCACTGCTGCAGAGTCTACTTACATTATAAGATGTCTTTTACTTGGATTATGAGTATTTGCTGACCCTTTTTTTAAGATTAGAAACAATAAGAAATACGAACGTACCATCTGCCGACTGGGTAAATAGTGCATAATCTGGGTTAACTATCTCACTGGATAAGATATCAAACCATTCGCGTACCACACCTTGACCCTGCATGTCAAATGGATAACACAGTATGGTAAGCAGAACAATCAATCATATAAATAGCTTAACAATTGAGTTTAAGAGTACTATTAAATTGCGAGTTAAATTTAATAACAGTTCCATTACTGTAACAATACTATTTATGTGTATATCTTAAAGCATTTTCTAAGGCAGTTTCCAGTATTTTTACCCACCATGCCTTCTTCTCCATGGAAACGTACAGCAATCCCCTGCTTTAACTTTGCACAATTTGCTTTAGACACAACTTCACAGCTGCTCCTAAAAATAGAATCTAAATATGAAACAATTAATGTTGCAGTCTTAATCTCATAACAACAAAAATAGTATACATTTTGTAGGTGCATTTTCTCCTGGTCATGCAATACCTCTGTGAACCAAGAGGATGTCATTTTCATTGACTGGCCTGTGTACCATGTCTGAATCCGGCTGTCCCAAATGCAAGTGTTCATAGAACCATTCACAACGATCTTTAAATGGCTGCAAAAGATATGACATGTGCAATGTATTAGTCATTTCTTGAGCCTGGTAATGTATCATTAAGTTAAATGCACTTCAGATATTAAGCTCCAATGAGGGACTCTAATAATAAGCAATTAGTAGACAAATATGCATGCATTTTAACAAGATTTCACAAAGGGAATAAGAGTAAAACCAAGCACATATCTTACTAATAAAAACACTCAAAGCACATTTTCTATAGCTCATTTTTGCATTTGGAAAAGAAGACCCTTGACAATTTAAAGCTTATGTCCAGACACTTTGAATGTTATATCCGTCATTGAATACATTTGCAACCAACTAGTTCACTTTCAAGTTCAACAAAGCTTACAATAATGGATTCTTATGAACAAAGTTTTCTTTGAAGCAACCCTTCACATCCTCACTTAGTATATTGCACACAAACATCCTTCTGGCATTTTTCATCCCCAATTTCATAACCAATAGTATCTGACAATTAAAGGACCTCACTGAATAAAAAATTAAAGAGATATTTGTAAACAAAAACTGCTAACAAAAAAGCCTTATTTTATTCTACTCTCAACTGTGAACAATTTAATACATTTGATTTTTGATCCAAAACTGACCTTGTCCACACTAAAAGCACAGATATATTTCTGTAACTCAGTCATGACACATGCATACAGGTTTGCCTTTTCCATATCCTTTCTGCCTCATGACCAGAGCTGAAAAATACTTGTGCTTATGTATCAGTGCATCCTAGGAAACATGGGCTATTCTCCTACATCAGTGGTTTTTAACCTATGGTCTGCAAGAAAGGACTACGATCAATCAAAAGTATAAGAATATCCACACTTACAAATCAAAGGGGTCTGCACCGCCATTCAAAATTTTTTAGGGGTTCACAAAAGAAAAAAAAAAGGTTGAAAACCACTAACGTACATCATCTCAACAGGTGACAGAGCACCAGAAAGGTAAAAGTGTCACAGGAGCACTAGATGGCATATGTTCTAAGATGCTGGGACATCAGTTAAACTAGTTATGCAGAGATTACCGAGAGAGGTTACTGGCATCTGGTCTCCAGAAGGGAAGAAAGGAGCACAGAACAGGTTACAGGAAGAAACTGAGACACAGAGTAAATAACTGGTAGGGTGACACACTGTTGATTTATTGCAAACATGGCAGCTGAATATGAAGCACAAGTTATGTAGATAAAACAAGTTTACAGCAAACCATGCCACTGTTTGGTTATAAATACAGTTAAACAAGCCAATTCATGGCATCTGAAAAAGTAGGCTATCACCTATAAAAGCCTATGCGCTTCCCTAAACTGGTTAGTCTTTCAGGTGCCACCCTTCCTGGTCTTCTGCCTGACTTCACACTAAAATAGCTAACTACCTCTCTGTAGTGCACAGAGAAATTTAATCTAGAACTTTCAAGATTTAAGATGTTTAATGAAAGAGCATTAGCCCACTGATTTTTTTTTTTTTTAAATGCCTCCTTCAGGCAACCGTCCAATAAAGGAATGTCTCAAGAACTCACCCTTTGTCCCAACACCCAAATCCCCCACTGAAAGCTCCATTTACATCACAGACTATCATGAGAATCACTGGCTTTGAAATTCAGATTTGATGTTCTAAATCCTTAGTCATCTGATGCTTTGTTCACTATCATAAGCATGTCTTAACACTAGAAGTGGAAGGTTTTTCCTGTAACATGCTGAAACTGAAACAATTTTTCAAATGAAAGGCCCTGGATAAAAATTATCTGACCAGAGCATGGGCAAAATGATAGCAACAACAAAACATATAATTTACTGCACTTTAAAGTACTTTTGAGAGCTCTAATTCAATAGCAAATAAAGACTTACAAAAAGATTAGAATTCCCTAGAAATCTATACCAAAACACAGCCCTTTTTCAGCAGACACTAGCTGAACTGATCAGATGGTTTCTTCTTTTAGACTCTGAATATTTAATTTAATATAATCTCAGTAATTTTAGAGTATTTCGCTGAGAGCAAGACCTGACATGCAGGTCTGCTTTTCCTTCACTGATCATCAGTCAGGCTGAATACAATACACCTTTACTTCAGATACAGGACAAAATATGGAGCTTTGCTAAATAAAATCTGGAATGGATTGAAAAAAAATCAACCAATGAATGAAAAAAATCCTCAGTATCCCACCCTGAAAAATTAATTGCATAAGTAGGAATAAGGGTTAAACAGTCTCTTCAAGTCTACATACAAACTGCCTAATACTGTGGACAGTAGAGGACAGGGGTAGTTCTCTATACCTATAAACCCTCCATATATGAATTTTTTCAACAAGACTACAAATGAGCTGGTCTCAGGGACAACTTCCACTGCTTCCTCAGATTTCATAGATTCATAGACATTAGGGCTGGAAGGGACCTTGAAGATCATCAAGTCCAGCCCCCTACCTCAGGGGCAGGAAGTCAGTTAGGGTCAAAGGACCCCAGCGAGATAAGCATCCAAATGTTTCTTGAAAGAGTTCAGAGTAGGTGCCCGCACTACTTCTGGTGGGAGCCTATTCCAGTCCCTGGGGCTCAGACAGTAAAGGAATTTTTCCTTATGTTCAACCTAAGATGGTCAGATTTCAGAAAATCTTTACAAAGAACCTCGTCTCAAAATACCAACAAAATATATATTTTTTTAAATGCAGGAGGTCTTTCCAATGAGGAAGAAGCAAAGCTATAATGACTACTACTGGGGATAAGTGAAAGGCTTCCTAATAAAGGTGTCCCTTGTTCAAATTTGTTTCTATTTACTGAAGAACAAAATTCTCTCCATAAGCCACCTGTTGCCCACCAGCAGTCCTTGGATAATAATGACCATTGTGCAGCAGATGCTCATTTACACATGGGCAGTGCTTACGTTATTTAGTAACTGGGTATGCTAGGTTTAACGTCCAGATTTCTCACTTAATTGCCTGAAAGAGAAAAGATGGCAATAAGTGATATCAATACCATGTTAGCACTCTGTCGACATGGGAAGTTACTGCCGGATAGTTATTCAGCTTTAAATTGGAATCCTATCTTAATTAGATCCTACCTTAATCGCTTCTCGGTCTTTTGTGGGTTAAGATCAAGTGTTTACTTCCCTCTTTAGCCAAACCCTCAGAGAATTTTACCTTCAAATAGCATTTGACAGTTAGCAGGAAACAAATACAGAGAACATGCAAGATTCCTGAAAGTATGAATAAGGCAAGCTGCAAGAGAATTATAACTCAAAGACTAATGCAAAATATTGTGCAGCTGTGTACCACAGATATTTGGCCACAATTCTCCTAAAATACAAAAATCAATAAGGTATATGTATAAGGTTGAAGGCAGAGCTGTACAGAGATCCCCCAAACTAGTTCTGTGCATTGGAAGCAAAGGGAATATAACTATGTTAGTGTGATACGGTCAGCTGATACCCGAGAACCAAAGCTACATAAACATGGCTGTACTAGTACTGGTTCTGGAAGGAGAGCTAGCTTGGGATGTGCATCTGCAGGAAGCTGCCTTGCATCCTATAGAAATGCCTTAGCTTTAAAAGGAAAGAAACAGAATTTTAAAATTTTACTTTATCAAACAATGTCACAGTGTATTTCTTTAAGTTCCAACTAGAGGTTTTCAAACTTCCTAAAGCCACAGAACCTTTTTATATCACTTCTGCTGCTGCAGAACTCTTACCCATATCCATGGAGCCAGGCAACGCAGCCTGGCAACGGGGATGCACTGCCTCCAGGCCTGTTCTATTACCCCAAATCTCTTTGCAGAATCCCTGGACGACCTATTGCAGAACCCCATGGTTTCCCAGAACAGAGTGTGAACACCACTGCTCTAATACAGTTCTTACAGACAACTAAACTTTATTCTACTCATACAGAGCCAAGGAAAATGAATGTTGCGTTAAAGGTTTAACTAAGCTGTGCTTAACATTTACCTGTGCTTTTATAATGTGCATAAATCTGGACATCAGTTCAGGACACTCCAGAAGAAAATGGAAGTGGTCAAAAATTATTTTAGGATTTCTGAAAGAAAATGTTTTAAATTAGAATGTAAAAAGTACGAATAACTAATGAAACATTCTAGTGACAGAAATAAACATACCTAAAATACATTTTAAAAAATGGCAGAGTGAGTACAGTACATTTTCAAAAAAAACCCCAAAACACCACCATAGTGTAAAGTGTGTTTTCTTGACTCTCTGCCCCAAATAGTGAATTTTACCTCATCTTTTATTTTAGAGAAGCAAGAGGGGTTCTCTAAAGAATTTGCAAGGTTGTGAGCTGAGTAGTCCTTGGAGGATTCTGTGGGAAGAGCCAAATGCTGGCATAATGCTTAAGCTAGATTTTGCATTTCTTTTAAAGGTCCTTTTGTGAGAAAAACAAACTTCAGAAAGGGGGTAAATTTTGACCTCTAGTCTCTGTTTGGAAGAGAGTAAGGAAAAGGACCTGCTCACAGACCAAAAGCCTGATTTCCATCTTAACATATTTGGAGATCTGAAACATAGACCATACTCGTTTACATAACGAGAACAGCCTCATGTAAGCCTCAGTCCTTTACCTGCTTACATTCAACCATACATTGCTTAGGAGCAGTAGTAGTTCAACAGGGCTCAGTAGGACCACTGGCATGGGGAAACTGAAACAAAGTGTGAGTACCTGCCAAGACGGCACCCAGCCACATATCTCTGAATGACCATTAAATATGGTTTCAGAGTAACATTTGGAATAAAAACATTTAAAATGTGAAGGCCTACCTGTTAACAAAACACTTCAGAACATCATCATGTTTGCAGACAAATTCTATGAAACGAGGTGATGTCATCCTGTAATACAAGTAAATGCATGTTTCATAAAGCAGTTTTCTTCAGTTAAAGAACAAAAACAGGCAAAAACAGCAGGTCATAAAACAAATCCAGATCTGGTATGAAAATTAATATCCATAAAGTTACGTAAATCAGTCCCAAAAGAGTCCAGAAATAAAGGCAAGAACAAGACATAACCTGACTGGAAACTGCTCTTCAACTTAAGAAAGCACATGATTGTGAATGGACTGCATAAGTAACTTTCTGCAGGACTTTTGCCTCTTTCAGAATGCAGATACACACAGTGCGCACATCCCTGTGATGCAGGTGTTAAACAGTTTTCTGTCCAATGAATGGAACATGGACTCATTCACCTTGCGCTTTTTTAAGTTGCATACGGAATGAGAAAATAACTATGAGAAAACAATATTGAAACCCTAATTAGTTTAATTTGTGATTTCTTTTTTAAACAAAAAAGGAGGGTGGAAGAGACTGAAAAAAGGAATCCCTTACATAGAATGATAGTGCTATTTAGTAAATTTATTATCCTGCATACTTCCATGAGTGGCTAAATTTTCTAACCTGTCTAGCAGCAAACCAAAATCTTGATACCAAACGTTTGAGATATACATGCCCCAAAAATCAATGATCTATGCACAGTGCCCACTACACATAATAATTAAGAATGACTGTCTCCTGGAGCCACTTTTAAACTACCTAGAATCTACACGCAACTTGCAAGCCACTATATGGCCATCCCAAATATATTGGGGCAAAACATTTTGCAGAGCCAGGTTTATTCTGAAGGACTTGTGTTCATCAAGCGCCGAATTAGCTCATATGGCTCTCAAAGCATGCAGGAGCTCCTAAAAGTTTTGACAATGCTCTTTTCTGTGATTTTTCAGACCACTAGGAGGCACAAGTCTAACAAACTACTCTTGTTACTACACTGATTGCGACAGAAGTTTATATATTACACACATACACAAATATGTATAAATAGATCTCTATTTTAGTAATGTCTTTTTTTTGACAAAAGATACTAAAAGCTCCCCACCCAACTCATTATAAATGTTAAGATTTTAATTTATATCTCCAAAAGCAAAGCTATTAACATAGAAGGTGAATTAAATATTTACTGAAATGTAAGTCTGATGCAATGCCACTTGCATGATTTATTTCCTCACAACTAAATTCAGAAATGTATTTTCCTTCCAAAAGCAGGTGACAGTAAATGTTTAAAGCTGGATATGGAACTGTTTTCTTTATACTATTTTAAATGTCTATCAGCTCCTACAGAGAAGAATTAAATCCTGCATTCCCATTTTGCCAAGTAAGGAAATTTATTTAAATTAATGTTTTTAAAGATTTAAGTCCACACTATTTGCATATTGAGTAATTTATTAACAATGGTGACCAGTTACACTTCCCTGTAATTATAATCTTCATTTATAATTACACCATCTTTAACTTCCTTCCTAGGTTGCTTTAAATATATTTTCCAAAATAAACTAAATATATTACAAGGGTGGGAAACTAAAGATTAGTTGTTGCTGTACATAAAAGGACATTTTGCCCAGTAAGTATCTGACTGCCGGATAACCGAATGTGCCAGTTATCTGAGAGGCGTCTTTGCCTTGTCAAGCAAAGACGGCCCTCCCACCTACAAACTAGTATCTGCCAATTTAAGACTGAATTCAAAGTGACTGCACTCCAGTGACCTACAATTGAAAAGCATCATATCTTATTACAATACTCAGCAATAATATAGTCAGGTGAGTTTGGCTTCCACTATCTATTTTTAAATTAAATGACAGTTCTACATGTAGTTTTCTGGACATCACAGTTACAGTGGTAGTCGGAGAAAATGTCAAATTAGGCAAAACTTCAGCTGCTTTGGCTGCTTATTCTTCACATGAATTCCAAGATGTCAAACTGGTATTTTTCTGCAAATATCCCATGTGGTTAAGACAAAATGAAAGAAAAGAAACCCCTAGACAGTCGATATGAACAGAACTGCAATCACATGATTAAGGAAAATAGGCTGCATTGTCTAGAGGTAGGTGTCATTAGAGCAGGAAAAAAAACATTCCAATAATTGAACTAGTGAAAGCACTAGGAAGTGATCTCTTGATTGTCATTAGCTTAAGCTGGTCAGCATTAATGTTTTCCCAGGAAAGTATAGATGTTTGGAAAAAAAAAAAGTAATAGTCCAGGTAACAAGCAGAATTCTTCTTACCCCTGAGGCATCTGACAGGAGCAGCATATATAAAATGCCTGAATGACAGCACTTAGCCTGTTTGCTGTCATGGAGATAACATCCTGGCAATCAGCACAAGCTTCCTGCTTCCCGGCAGCATCATATGCTTTAGAATCCTTTGCATCAATGGATAGCTTTTCTCCACTCTCAGTTCCTTCAGTGTCAAAGGAAGGCGTAGGCGTAGCATCCTGCTGCTCTGGCCCTTTTTGCTTTAGTAAGATGGAAGTAATGTTGGTAGAGTCTCTTTTGTTCTTCATCAGTTCTGTAGCTATCAGAACAAGCCATTCATCTAATGAGTGCCACAGTAATTCCAGGGGCTGCAATGAACAAAGAGGCAACAAAAACATAACTGGGCATTTTTATGAATGTTTACAATGGGGATAGCATGCAACTGATAAAATACATAAATACAACATTAGTTCCATGCACATAATTAAACTGCTACATGAAATTCTAATAAGTCATCTTAGAAATGAGAACAAGTATTTGTTCGTGTAAATTATTTTTTTTATATCCAAAAGGCATTTAGAAAATTACATAAAATTAAATAAAAAGCAAAATACAATCTATCAATCCAGCATAGTAAACAAAAGCTTATTTTTTTATCTTTGCTTTCAGTGAAGTGGTTCGCAACCAGGGTGCCATGACACCATAGGGTGCCATAAAATGCTTTTAAGCATGCTGCAGGGTGTTGTGCAATACTAGCAGCATTAGGCATACAAACACCTCCAAAATTCACATGATAAATCCACAGATTTCAGAGAAGAATCCAGTGTCAAAAATATTTGGACCTGCTGTGGTGTTTCTGAGTTCTTTGCAACAGCAGAATTATTCTACTGGCCCTGTCTTCCCCTGCACCCCATCTCCCCACAGACTTGGGCCCCCATCTCCCCCACAATCTCCCTTCCACCCCACTATTCCCTGACTCAGGATCTGCCCTTCTCCCCACACTTGTGCAGCCTCTGCCTACTCCAGCAGGCTTCAGCCAGAGGCACAAAGCACAGCCCCAGCCTGGTCCAGTAGCAGCAAGTGCTGGCACTACAGTGCTGCTACAGAGTTGGACTGGGGATGTGCTTTATGCCCCAGGCTGGAGCACAGGCAAGCAAGGATATGCTGAGGAGGGGCAAGAGCAGGGGTGAAGATGAGGATAGGGCAAAGGGACACAAGGCCACAGCGGACAGAAAGACGCAGGGGGTGCAGAAGTGGTGAGGCACAGGCAGCAGCCTAGAGGCAGGGCTGGGGCTGCGGCAGCTACCTGCCATTTCCCCTACCCCTCTCCCCGCCCAGCCACTTTGTACTCAATTTCAAGACAAGGGAGTTTTTACCTGCTGTGTTAAACTAAACCATCAGTTGGCAGGAATACCTTAAGCTTAACAAGTTCTGTAAATTCAGTTCACAATTAACATATATATGCAACTCATATTTAGTACATAGTAATTAGGGGTTTAAAGAGATTTAGGGCCAATACCGATAGCCAATATTTAAGGAGGCATATCGGCTGATACCAATCTGATTTCCAATACAGCTGCCTCCAGTTGGCAAGTCCGGTGTGCTGGAAAGGGAGGAGGGAGGTAAGGGGCATGGAGGGAGCAGATCAACACCGCCCCCCACAGTGAGGGAGGGGGGCAGGCGCTGCCCAGGTGGGGCAGCGGCAGCAGAGCTGCGGCTTGGGAGGGCATGGAGGGGGTGCCCCCAGACCTGCGCAGGGCAGGACAGGCTGCAGCGCTGGTGGGAAGATTCCGCATCCACCCCAAATTTCACCACAGCTCAGCTCCCAGCACTGCCAACCACCCAACACTGCTCCACCTCAATGACCTGTCTCTACCCACACACTGGGAAGAGCCAGGGCTGTGCCGGGCAGCTGACTGCGGCACTACTGGGTGTGGAGGTGAAATTTGGCGTGGATGCAACATCCTCCCAGGGCTGCTGGAGCCCACTCCAAGCCCAGCCCCCACCGAGAAGAGCCCCACGCAGCCCCAGCTGCAGCCCAACCCACCCCACGCAGATCTGGCGGCACACACCCTGCCCCCCCGGGTACAAGCAGTGGTGGGAGCTGCCCCCACAAACCCACCCTGCCCAGGCAGCACCTGCCCCCTTCCTCACCGCGGGGGGCATTGATCTCCCCCCACCCCACATGCCTTCCGCCACACCGGACTTACCACCTGGAGGCAGCTCTCCACACTACCTGAGTGCTGCACTGCGGCTGCACACAGCACGCGCATTTTATCAACCAAATTATCAGTCCCATCAGGCCAATATCTAATGCAGCCAGTTTTCTTTATGTTGGTACCAATCCGATATTGGACCGATGTATCGGTGCACCTCTAATAGTAATCGCAAATGCAAAAAGCTATCCATAAACATTAAAGACTGGCTGTTCTACTGGTCTGACCAAGCTATGGGGTACAAACCTCTTTCCAGCTATGAGCACAGCACGTAATACAAGCCTACCCCTTTAGAATGTTAAATCTTTATTCTGTATCCTGGTACTCAAGAAATTACAGAGGTTACTTTTCAATCGAAATTTGGCACAGGTTTGGCAGAAGACCAGTCTAGGCCTCAAAAGCTGATAGAGGGTTTACTTAACAGACACTATGATTTGACAATTGAACTCCTACTGAATGATGGACACCTCTTGAATACAAACATGTTATCACATGTATCAGGTCATTCCCACACTTTAAAGCATTCTTTATAGGAGTATTCAAAGAATTCAGATTTCCCTCCCTGAATTTTTTTAGTACTCCATTTCTAAAACTTACTCTTTTTCCTCCTGTTTCCCTACTTATTACACCAATAACTGGATGGTACTTCTTTGGGGTTACCTCAACTGAGTCTGCCAGTATAGGTACCATTTTCTCCCCAGCTGCATCTGACATAAGATCAAAAAAGGCTGGCTTCCCTACAAAGATGCACAATCAAACTTTACCACAACATAATGTAAACAAAGGTTCTAACTGAAATACAAGATGTAATGAATGTACAAAAAAAGTATGAAAAGAGAGATTCACCAAGACTAAGACAGACAGGCATTTCCTGGAATACCTTTATTTTTTTTCTCATCTCTTCCTCTAAACTTTTCAGATGTTAAGCTTGTGAGACTCCTTTCTCTGCTGTTGTCTGAGGACTCTTCTTTTAATTCCTACCATGCCTTATACATATACGCATCTGACTTGCCATACTAAATTATTTCCATTTTTCAACTCAGTATCTCTCAGGATCTTAATTAAATTCAAGGGATGTACTCAATGTCATGATTAGACAGTTTAAATTATTGTTCTGCTAGTACAGCTTTTTAACTTGGCATTTTATATACATATTCCTGCCATCCTCATTCAAGGCTGTCCATATTTTATTCTAGCATCAATGAGCACGCCTAGGCAGGTTAGCTGTCTGGACATCTTCAACCAAGACAAAGCTAAGGTACCTGCTTAGCTTTGTCTGTCATATTGAAGGCTGTCATATGGACTGTCAAATGAAGGCTGTCATATATATTTTTTTAAATTATTCTAATGGTTAATTTGATTTCAGGAAAGGTTTCTTTTCCCCTTTGTTATATTATCTAAAAACAACTTTCCTTGAGTCAGGCATCAATGTTATTAAATGCCAAAGACAGCCCACTGCTGTGTATATTTCTATTAAATATATTCACCTTCACTTTCCACTAGCCTAAGAAAAAAGTGGTGAACAGCCTAGGCACCAACAATCAAATTTATGTCCTCAGCTTCAGCACACTGCAACACATGGTTTGTATCGACTGTGAAATACAACATGGCATAAGACACCTGTTTTTCCCAAACAGAAGTTTCCACAACTACCTTTCCCAGAGGACACTTAACTACTTTATCCCATGAAGAAGGTATCTGCTGTAAAACAAATCTTGCAAAGAACATGGTAGGCTGTTTGTAACACCCATGATCAAAGCTCTGCACAGGTCCTAAAAGGAGCACAACATTCAAGTCCTTTGCATTTGTTCCCTCTTCTTCTATGTTTTGTATCTGCAAAGACCCAATTGGTCTGCAAATCAACTGCTTAAGAGACTACTAATACTTCTGTAACAAAGTCAGAACATTTTGGCCTCTATCCCTTAGAACCAAACTCTAAGATCGATGGCAGTACTTTAAGCTAAGGATAAGAAACAGTCAAAAATCAATACGTAGGGAGGACCCAAAGGTTTCTTGGGACTCCAGTAACACAAATACTTCAAGTCCAAAAGGGGGACACTGTTTGCAACTTACAAGTCAGGATTTTTAATTCAGTACTCTCTCTTGCTAGGGCAAACTCAACCCTTTCCTGTAATTTATATTTAACACCTTGAAAAGTGGAGGTCAGCTAGTCTTAAAAGTACTAAAGAGACCAAGCAAAATCCAAGAAAGAACTGTTCCTTCTAATTTTAAGATTTTAATTTAGATAAATTTCATTAAACCCCCAAGCAAAAAAAAAAAATATAATGAAAATTCAGTGTTGTCAATTAATCAAAAACCTATGACATTACCTACTTAAATATATTTTGGTCATTTCTTTGGAAAGTGTAGATTGATCATACATACTTTATAAAGCATGTATTAGTTTACTTTCAGAAAATATTGTCAACTCTGTAATATAAGCCTTACATATTACACACTGCTACTAAACTTAGCTGAAAAGGGAGGTAATTGAGTATGTGAAACAAATATGGGATGAAATGTTCAGCTACATAATCAAAATATTCAAGTGAAATAGGATTTAATTGAAGAAGAGAGTATAGTTGCATTAGCAATCGTTTTACAAAGACTCTCATATTTTCCAACACAGCCCATACAGAAAAAAGGATGGAGATCAAGCAAAGTAAAAATTTAATAAGCAATTTCTGTAACACCGCATTTATGGATTTTAAATGAATGCCTATCTCCCATCCAAATCAGCCTGAAAAATATCACAAATAAAAATATTAATGATCATCTAGTAAAAGATATGTACTACTCTCAGTTCCAAACATTCCTGTTCCTGAAAAATTGTGTCTAGCTGCTTAAACAGATGTGCATGGATAAGTGTTTGTCTCCTTTTGGTTAGTAAAAAGCTGCCAATTTAATGCAAAAAACTACCAAGGTGGTTTAGTAGTTACCAATTGACGAAAATTTGAAGTAGTACAAAGGTAAAGCAAAATTAAAGTATACACAATTTGGTTTAATGTTGTTTTAATTCATGACAAAAGTCATGATTCACCCTGCTTCTAACTGTATTACTATCAAGAATTAAACAACCTATTTGAAAACCAGGTTTTAAAATATTACTAAGAAATATCTTCTTAAACTATCCAATTTCTTTCCTTGTTTCAGCAGAAGCTGTTCAACAAAATAAAATAAACTAATACCTAACCCTTACAAAATGCAACTGAATATCCAGTTTTGGGACTGCTGTATCCCTGTTAGTGTATTAATCTTACACCATAAATATACTACTTAATGCTAAAATGACATGCACATGAAAGAAAATACAGCTGACACTTTTTTTTTTTAAAACAGTTGTTTTAAAAGGAAGGCATCGGGTCAACAGCAAATTGAAACGCTGTACAAAACAAACCATCATTTCCTGTAGCATGTGTAATAACATACCTTCAAAGATGAAATTTTTTACAAGCCAGTAGCTACAGGAAAGGTTTAAAGGCAGGAGTGAAACAATAAATTTTAATTCATTGAATATTAATATTCTTAAATAATACTGCCTCTGGAAAATGATTAAATTAAAAATAACCCATAAATTAAGAACTGACTTAAAATTGCATCTACTTCAAGAAGTTGGATCAAATAAAACAATAAAACTTCAATTTCTTCCAAATATTAATTTAGAGTTACAGATACTGAATCTACCATGTTTTAGAGCATGGCTGTCCAACTGTCAGTCCACGGGCCATAAGAGGCCTCCAAGGGGTTAAACTGTAGCCCAGGGCTCCCACACAGCTGCTGTTGCCCTCTACTGCTGCAGCTGTAGCAGCAGGCAGGAGCTCCAGGCTCCCCATCCCTCTGGCTTTCCCTTCCTCCTCCTACCCCTGCTCCAGGGAGCAGAACAGTACAGCATAGCAGTCTCCAGGGAGCCTGTGGCCAAGAGTGCCCAAGTGGTGAGTGTAGGGAAACTTGCTTCAGAAGGGCTAAGAATGAGTTGGGGTGCACAGTGCAGTGGGGAGATATAGGGAGCAGCAGAGAGGGGAGTGCCTGGTACAGTGGGTGGGCAGCAGCAGTGAGGTATGTGGTACAGCAGAGGGGCCAGGAAGGCAGTGCAATGGGAAGCTTCCTAGGCAAGAAGTGCAACAGGGAAGAAAGGAGCAGGAAGGAACAGGAGAAGGTGGTAGGACATGAGGTCCCCAAAACCCATGGTCCCCACCACACTGGTGCAGCCTTTACTATGGATTCAGGGGAATGTGGCCCCCAGTCACTTAGAAGATCTGTTTTAGAACACTTAGAATACTCAGAAATACTACTAAAAACAGAAAGAAAAGCAATTAATTTCACAAACATAGCTTGGTAATTATAGAATCATAGAATACTTGAGCTGGAAAGGACCTCAGGAGGACATCTAGTCCAACCCCCTGCTCAAAGCAGGACCATCCCCAACTAGATCATCCCAGCCAAGGCTTTGTTTAGCTGGGTCTTAAAAACTTCTAAGGACAGAGATTCCACCACCTCTCTGGGTAACTAATCTGTTCCAGTGCTTTACTACACTCTGCATGAGGAAGTTTTTCCTAATATCTAACCTAAACTTCCCTTGCTGCCACATGAGACCATTACTCCTTGTTCTGTTATCTTCCACTATTGAGAACAGTCTAATTCTATGCTCTTTGCAACCATACTTCAGGTAGTTAAAGGCTGCTATTAAATCCCCTCTCCCTCTTTTCCTCTCCAAATTCCCTCAGCCCAGTTCCCTCAGCCTCTCCTCGTAAGTAATGGACCCCAGCCCTCTAACCATTTTTGTTGCTTTCTGCTGGACTCTCCAATTTGTCTACATCCTTTCTGTAGTAGGGGGCCCAAAACTATTTGGCCTCACCAGTGCCAAGTAGAGGGGAAGAAACTCTTCCCTCGATCTGCTGACAATGCTCCTACTGATGCAGTCCACTTTGCCCTTAGCCTGCTTCTCAACAAGGGCACACTGTTGGCTCATATTCAGCTTATTGTCCACTGTAACTCCCGGGTCCTTTTCTGCAGAGCTGCTCTTAGCCAGTCAGTCCCAGCCTCGACCAGTGCATGGGATTGTTCCATCCTAAGTGCAGGACTTTGTACTTGACCTTATTCAACTTCATGAGATTTGTTTTGGTCCAATCCTCCAATTTGTCTAGGTCGCTCTGAATGCTTGCCTTCAGTGTATCTGCTATTCCACCCAGCTTGGTGTCAACCACAAACTTGTTAAGGATGCACTCCATCCCATCTTCCTGATCACTGATGAAGACATTGAACAAAACTGGCCACACGACCGAACCCTAGAGCACTCAGGCTGGCAACTAGACAATCCAGCCATTTTCTCTTACAGTCCATTTCATCCAACCCATACTTCCATAGGTTGCTTAAGAGAAAGTTGCAAGAGACCATATCAAAGTCTTGCTAAAGCCAAGGTATAAAAGCATTTATACGCCGTATAAAATGACATATTAGAACACATAAAGAACAAGAAGAACAAGATGAGATGTAAGCCATGGTTAAATAGAGCTCATGTAAAAATCATTACACAAAAAGCAAAGAGCTGCATCTAACTTAAAAATGAGTAGCGTAATCAAACAAACTTACTTCCTGTTCATGAGATGTCTGATTAATGAAAAAATGCTTTGTGAAATTTATCACTTTCATGTCTATCTTCCTAACAACATCATATACTTTTCTGACCTTGAACACCTGACTTCTTGGAGTTTTATTTCCATTGTAGCCCATGTCATTTCCATTATTGGGAGAGGATGGGCCAATTCGAAAGACATGACAAAATATCCTCACGATCCTTAAGAGACTCTTCATTTGAGCTTCATAATTACTTGACAAGCTGGGGGAAAAAATGGAATATTTAAGTATTCTTTCAATTTTTTTTAAATGATACTATTTAAAAAGACACTTTTCTTTAAATGTTATGATTCAGATCGCCAAAGGTTACATCCCTCTGATGTACGTGGGCAAGAAAACAAAACAAAACAAAACAAAACCCGTGCCTAACAAACATGAATATACCCATTTTCCACCCACCCACAAGATTAAGCACACCTGCTACAGGCTTTATTGCACAGGTCTACACATTTAGCATGAGCAATTGAATGCAAAATAGCAAATAGAAGTTCTTTTGTGTTCATCTCTAATGAATCATAAGAAATTAAATTTGTAGACAATACAGGAGTAGTCCTACAACAACGCCCTGAAACACTACTAACCATACATTTCATAGACATTAGGGCTGGAAGGGACCTTGGAAGATCGAGTCCAGCCCCCTGCCCAAAG